>NC_133506.1:23679375-24022500 GCF_049354715.1 Callithrix jacchus
CAAGCGTGAACCACCGCGCCGGGCCAACATTTTTATTTTCTAAGAAGGCTGAATTGTGATGGGAAGGAGAAGAGAAAATTCGGAGACCTGGATTAAAACCCAAATGGTCTCAAATAGAGTATAACCCTGTCACCAAGATGCATCTGTGCATGACTGCGGGGGCGGGGGGTGTGGTTGTTTGGTTTGTTTTGATGTGGTTTATTTTGGTTTTCATTTGTTGTTGAAGTTTTTTTCTGATTCTCTTTCTAAAAACTTTTTTTTAAATCTTTTTAAAATCCCTTTTTAATAAACTTTTTTAATTGCTGAAAACTTGAGTGATTTAAACTCTCTGAGTCTTAGCTTCTTCATTTTGGAGTGAAATAGCACTGTAATGGAATGTTCACTCCATCTCAAAATATTTGAATCATCAGGGAATACTGTTATCAGAAGAAAAATACTGTATTCCCATGAGCTATGCTTTTGCTTTATACCTTGACTTTTAAAAAATCCTGACGAACATCAGACTGCCACACTTAAATTGGGACAACTGACACCTCATAAACCCATCTGTTTTCCTGTACTGACCATAAGCATTATGTCACATGGTACACTTACTATCTCCTGCAGGAGTGCCTTACACCAAGGGACTTACATTAAATTTAAGAACTAAGTGGTGAGACAATGAGAAAAACAAATGTTTTCCTGGTTTTCAAATAAATGTATAATAAATAATAGTACCGGAGACAGAAATCATAGATATCAAGTTCAAACCCAACACCGTTTTTTTTTGAGACAGAGCCTTGCGCTGTTGCCCAGGCTGCAGTGCAGTGGTGCAGTCTCAGCTCATTGCAACCTCCAACTCCCAGGTTCAAGCGACTCCGCCTCAGCCTCCTGAACTACTGAGATTACAGGCACCTAATTTTTGTATTTTTAGTAGAGATGGGGTTTTGCCATGTTTGCCAGGCTGGTCTCAAACTCCCGGCCTCAAGTGATTCGCCCCCTTCAGCCTCCCAAAGTGCTGGGATTACAGGCGTGAGCCACCGTGCCCAGCCTACCATTTTCATTTTCTAAATCACAAAATTTGAAGTATATTTAGAATCATCTAAAATACTAAACATTAAAAGCAGGGATAATTTGAAAAGGTATACTTTGGGGCCAGAGAGAAAACCTGAGCTAATCACAAAAATGATGCTTAGTAATTTTAGTAAAGCTTTAGTTAGGTAGCCATGAATACCAGCTTTCTTTTACAGCAAAAGTGAATAAAAAAATCACAGCAGATTCAATTTAATAGAAGCTATGACCCTAAATCATAGTCATTTTATATACTAAAATGAAAAAGATTGTTTTCAATTGCATATAACTGTATGTGACTATATATATACATATATATAAAACTATATATTTGGTCACAAATAGTGCATAACGAGTAGACTTTGTAGAGTGTGTGGCCTCATTTTAACTTCTGAAGTGTGAGAAACTATATTTATTTGAAGGGATAGGGAAAGTTTCATGGATGAATTCGTTTTGGAGATCAGTCTTGCAGGAGGGACAGAATTTGAATCCCAAAATGGTGAGGAGGTGACCTCTAAAGCAGAGGAACTTCCTTGAACAGGCGTTTGGTGTTGGAAAAGCAAGTCCTGCTTCTGGAATTGTGAGAAAGCCTCTTTACCTGAAGCACAGTGTGAAGCTTAAAAGTAGTCGTAAATGCTTCCCTTTCCTGGACTCATACCTTGCAGTGTCATTTCGCAGCTCCCCTCAATGGGAAGTGGAATCTCTTTCTCCACCTCTTCAATATGGCTGACCCCGGAACTTGCCTTGGCACACAGAATGCAGCAGAATTGGCTTCATGTTGTTTCTAAGCCTTGGCTTCACATGCCTTGCATGCTTCCTAACTCTGGCTCTAGGAAACTTGTTGCTGTCATGTAAGCAAGCCCAAGGTGGCCTGCTGAACAATGGTGTGTCCCAGGCAAATCCAGCACTGCAACCAATAGCCAGCCAGCCACCAGACGTGAGTGGGGCCACCTCAAATCAGCCAACCTCCACCAAGTCATCAGATGTAAGAGTGAGAACAGCCCAGAATGACTGAGCCACTACAGACCAGCAGAACCACCAAGCTGACCTCTAGACTTAGGAGCAGTGAACAGATGATTGTTACGGAAGCCATTCTATTTAGGGTGTGTGTGTTACTGCTTGCATCCAAATACATCCTATCTTATCTAATGAGAAAAGGCCCTGCTCAAGGGCTTTTGCAGCTATAGTTGGGCGCCAGGGGCTCAGACCAGGTAGTCTGACTGTGGACAGCACTTTCCTTACCCCTCTGTGCACTTAAATCAATGAAGCAGGTTCCCAGAAGCATGCATGCTCTCTGAACACAGTATTTGCATTCCTGTCTCCAAACCTTTGCTCCACCGTGCATCTAGTAAGAATGCCGACTTCTCTCCTCCTCTCCTCCGTCGAGTTTTCTTTGAGTTCTGCTTCCCTAGTCTTCCTCCACTGCACCGACCCACGGTGGTCGCAGTCTCTTCCAAATGCTTTGTAGCATAGGAGGCACCACTCACTTGTGACTCACTGGAGCATTTTAAAACTTGTCTTTCTGTGTCTCTCTTCCAGTAAAATTACATTTCTTTGAGAGTTAAAAAGCAGGCCTAAAAAAGCAGTTCTCTATACTTCCAGGAGTGCCAGTGTGGTAAAAACTTAACTTGACAATTAGCAAAACCAATAAATTCATTGCACTATTCTGTTCCTCTAGGTGATCAGTATATGAATATGGATTCCTACGTGATGATTTTCTGGCCTATTTTGTCCCTTTTTTTGTTACTTTAACCAGGCCATAACATAAAGGTTACGTCATTTATAACTGTCAAGCTTAATTAAGCCCATTATAATTCATTAACCCCTGTGCTTGCTTTGTAATTAACATTGATTAACACAAACAAGTACAAAATAGGCCATCAGCACTTTCCAGAAGTGCTGATTACAATTATATTGGTAATTCAATACAGTACAGAAGATGGCAGGATAATAACTTGCACTCTCTTTACATGAGATAAATGCTACCATGCAAAACTAAGCCAAGAAACAAAATATTTTCCTCATCCAACTCACCAATTAGACCTTTACCCTGTTAACCCACTCTATGACTGTGTGAACCTTCAGTAAGATTACTGAAGGCACAGCTCCAAGTAACTCGTTTCATTGCATTCCCGGGACAGAAGAGGGAAGCGCGTCAAAGCTGACAGACAGATGGTAGAGTGTCCAGTCACAGCAAAGCAGGCCCTGAGGCTCATGACAGACAACTCTGGGGCTGAGATCTCATTTGTAGTTCTGGGATAAAGTCCAGAGTTTGATGGCAGCAGGCTGAACTGTAAAGATGCTCAACAATACACACCGCAGAGACATTGAATCTGAAAAGCTTGGAGTGAATAACAATCTGGAAATGAACTCTATCTGCCTATTCACCATTCCCCCATAACCAAAAAAAGAAAAAAAAAAATCTGTATTCCAAACAGTGTTCAAGTTTCCTTTCCCTGAGACCTCAGCAGTCAGTCAGGGAGGTGCTTCTGCAATCCAGGTTAAGGGGAGTTCACCATGCTCACATGGGAATTCAGTAGATTGCCAGTAGGGATGGCCATAGCTTTGTACTTCCTCGTATTTCCAGGAATAAAGCTAGGGTGCCTAGGAGCTGCAGCAATTTTTCTTCTGTGTAAAATAAGCAAGCAGGACTCTGCCCCACTGCACTCCAGGGAAAGATTAAGAGAATTGATATCATCCAAATCAATTGGCCCTGTGCAGATGACTTGATAATGAGGCCATTGAGTTCTTATGGTTCACTGTTATTGTTACAAAAATTATGCTACAAAATCGTTCAAATGCTCAAAAAGGAACATTATTATGAAACGGGGTGTTCCAAAGTCGTTGCTGAGAGGTATGTAATGTTTCTGAAGATCCCTGAGATACTAAGACTTCTGTATACATGAATGACTCATAGAGAAGAAATATACCAGATGAAAATATATGGAGAAGTTTGCTGAAGATCATGTGACTTCTAGAGCCAAGATCTAAACCCTGATATCTGTGTCCTTATAGCTCAGGCGTTTTCCTTCAGCCCCTCCTTCTCAGCAGAGATATGTTGGAGAAATCACTAGAAACGGAAAAGCAGCTGTCAGAAGCAGAACTGAATAAAGAGATAGGGAAAGAAACAAGTATGTGTTGATACAAAGGGTCAGCCTTAAGTAAGACTGCAACATTGATGCAGCACAGCATTTTGAAAGCTTCAAAATTGAGTCTTAGCCCAGGAGGGTTCTTGGCTTTACCCAAGAAAGAATTCAAGGGTGGGCTGGTGGTAGTAGACTGTAACTATTACTGAAGTGGTAGTGTACAGCAGGAGCAGAGGCACTGCTCCTTATGGAGCAGAGATTCCCAATAGGCACTGTGCCCAGAGTAGCAGCTCAGAGGCAGTTCTGCCCTCATAGTTATACACATTTTAATTATATGCAAATTAAGGGGTGGTATATGCAGAAATGTCTAGGAAAGTGTGGTAACTTCTGGGTTGTTGGGTTATTGCCATGGAAAGGGGTGATAACTTCTGGATGTTACCATGGCACACTGATGGGTGTGTCTTATGGAAAGCTGATCCTTAATTTGGTCCAGTGTTCCAGTCCCACCTCTGGAGTTGAGTCCTGCCTCCTACCTCAACTTTGGTAACATTTGTCTTTGGTGGCCACAGCCTTTCTCCCTGCCGTTGTCAAGCGCCACACTCTAAGTCTCATCTCCATCCCAACAGAGCTATAGACAGTCATTTGATCCTTTTTCTCAGCATCCTATTTTCTCTTCCTCATACACTCTCTCTCTGTCTGTCTCTCTCTCTCTCTCTCCCCCTGCCCTTTTGTTTTTTGTTGCTAGAATCAGGTACACAAACACTTTTTTTCATTATTTATTTTTTAAAATAAAATATGAAATACATTCAGTGATGTACATAAAGTGTACAAATATTAAATGTTCAACTGGATGAATTATTTCATATGTACATACCCATGTAACAACCACCCAGATGAGATTCAGAATGTTTCTACCTTCCTAGAAAGCTCCCTGGAAGTACAGGCTTTTTGTTTTAGTCGGGTGTATTGGCATGTCAGTTTCAGATAGTTATATTCAGAGTTCTTAGTGTGCAGTTTTATGAGTTTTAACAAATGCATACATTTGTGTAGCTACCAATATAGTTAAAACATAGAACAGTATCATCACCCCAAAATGTCCCTATGCCCCTTTATAGTAAATCTCCCCCAGCCCTGCCATCCACTAATCTACTTTCTGTTCCTACAGTTTGACTTTTGTAGAATATATTTTGACTGACTTCTTTCACTTAGTATAATACATTTGAGATTCATCCATGTTTCAATAGTTCCTTTTATTACTGTGTAGTATTTAATTATACCACAGTCTGTATATCCAATCACAAGTTAAAGGATATTTGGGTGTTTCCAATTTTTGGCAATTATGAATAAAGCCACTACAAACATTCACATATAGGGTTTTGTTTGAACCTAGGTTTTCATTTCTTCTGGGCAAAAACCAAGGAAGTCGAATTTCTTGGTCTATGCCAAGTACATGTTTAATTTAAAAAAAAAAAAAAAGGCAAAAACGTTCCCTGGAATAGGTGTACCATTTTGCATTTCTGCCAGCGATGTACAAGAATCTTCCTTCTCCACAGGCTCACCAGCAGTTGGGATTGCCAGTTTTTTAAAGTCATTTTACCAGGTGTGCATGGATTTTTGAAGCTGCATAACATGTTCATAGATTTTATTGCTATCTTCAGAGAAGATGTAAGATCAGTCTTAAATATCTAACTATATGAGAGCAACTTGGCTCATATTAATTAGGCAGTTCATATCAACATTCTTAACTAGAGTTACCTTTACTTATTCAGTCAAATTGATTAGTTGTCTATACCTTAAGCAGTATTGATGCCAATTTCCCTAACACACTTAAAGGCAAAACTCCTGATTCACACCTGCTGGTGTCCTACAAGGTATGCCTGAAAGTTATGGCTGCTCACTTCTTTTTGGCACCTTTAAAACACTCAACCACCTTCCTCTAATCACCCTTGTTTAGGTGTGTTTTCTGTACCAAGAAAATGAAACATACTTCCGGCTTCTACCTTCTAAACTATATCTATCATGGAAATCCATTGAGGTGTCTCCATAAAAATATATATGTATGTATACATATATAAACTGCTAGGCTGGAGAAGAAAAAAAATGCTTCATTTCAGTAAACAAATCATCTCTCAGCGACTTGCTAGAAAATTCAACCACTTTCCTACCCAGTCCTCAATATGCACATGACCACACACTGTAATTCTCTAGAAGTAACCACTGCTGATTTTTCTGTCTCAGGCAGAAACATACATGGTCAGAACCTGCTCTTCTCAGATTTGTCATACAAATTCCTCTCTGCCTGTTGCTACTTTCAGGATTTCATTCCTAATGCCTCATTCATTTGCATCAGCCTCTCTCACCTGCTGGTGCCAATAGGATGCTATCTGCAATGAGGCTGTGAAACGTGCCACCTCCTAAACATTACTTATGTCCCTCCTTCCCTGCCCCAGCCCCCAAGCTATTTCTGTCTCATTCCCAAACAAGCAAACATACTGGACATCTCAGCTGCATCTTTTGATTTTTTTTAACTTTATTATTTACTTTAAATAATAGATGCAAAAGGACAAAAAGGTACAAAAAGTCCTGGAGCTGGCAGCCTCTGTTTCACTCCCTTCCCTAGCTCGCCAGTTCTCTTGCCAAGAGGCAACTCCTGTTACCAGTGTCTTGCACCATTCCAGAAAGAGAGATTTTATCTGCTTACAAACATACCATCTCGATATTTTTATTCTTTGCACAAATGTAACAAGCAATAACAACCTTTTAGAAACATGTTTCACATAAAATCAATATCTTGTAAAGCATTTCATTTCACCATATCAACGTCTTGTAAAGCATTTCATTTCACTACTGATGAATACGAGTATTCTACACTTACACCTCAGTAGATTTGACTCATTCTTTTCAAGAGTTGTGTAACATTCAATGTTGTGTACCTACCATGATTGATCAAAATCTTTTAAGTATCTAAAATAATGATTTAGTGGCTTAAAGAAGACGGAAGTTCAGGCTGGGCACAGTGGCTCATGCCTATAATCCCAGCACTTTGGGAAGCTGAGACGGGCAGGTCACTTGTTGTCGGGAATTCGAGACCAGACTGGCCAACATGATGAAACCCCATCTCTACTAAAAATACAAAAATTAGCCAGGCATGGTGGTACTCACTTGTAATCCCAGCTACTCAGGAGGCTGAGGCAGGACAATGCTTGAACCTGGGAGGCAGAGGTTTCAGTGAGCTGGGATCACACCACCACTGCACTCCAGCTTGGCCGACAGTATGAGACCATCTAAAAAAAAAAAAAAAAATTTGTTTTGTGTAAAAAATGAGCAGAGTTGGGTGTCTCAGGGATGCTATGGGCAGCTGCAGTCTCCAAAACTGAATTTCTGTCTTGTTGTTCTTCTGTTCTTAGTGGATGGCTTTCTTCTCATGTGGAAGATGGCTGCTTAAGCTCCAGGCTTCACTTCTGCATTCCAGCCAGAGGAAAAACCAACATGTTCCCTCATGAGAAGGACACCTCCCAACCTTCAGTTATATTTACTTTATAAAACATACAAGGGAGGTTAGAAAATGTAGGGCCGGGCGCGGTGGCTCAAGCCTGTAATCCCAGCACTTTGGGAGGCCGAGGCGGGTGGATCACGAGGTCAAGAGATCGAGACCATCTGGTCAACATGGTGAAACCCCGTCTCTACTAAAGATACAAAAAATTAGCTGGGCATGGTGGCGCGTGCCTGTAATCCCAGCTACTCGGGAGGCTGAGGCAGGAGAATTGCCTGAACCCAGGAGGTGGAGGTTGCAGTGAGCCGAGATTGCACCATTGCACTCCAGCCTGGGTAGCAAGAGCGAAACTCTGTCTTAAAAAAAAAAAAATGTAGTCACAATCCAGGAATCTTGTTAAAAATTTGGGACTCTATTAAGAAGGAAGGAGGAGAGAATGAATATTGGGGTATAACAATTAGTTTCTGCACCAGAATTGTTGCCTATCTTTTGTTCTTACCTAAAGTGCTTAAGTAGGTTTTCGTTGAGTGCAACATTTCTTTCTTTCTTTCTCTTTCTTTCTCTCTCTCTCTCTTTCTTTCTTTCTTTTGAGGCAGAGTCTTGCTCTGTTGCCCAGGCTGGAGTGCAGTGTCATGATCTCAGCTCACTGCAACCTCCGCTTCCAAGGTTCAAGTGATTCTCCTGCCTTGGCCTTCTGAGTAGCTGGGACTACAGGTGCAGGCCACCACACTCAGCTAATTATTTGTAGTTTTAGGTAGCAAGGGGGTTTCACCATGTTGGCCAGACTGGTCTCAAACTACTGATGTAAGGGATCCGCCTGTCTCGGCCTCCCGAAGTGCTGGGACTAAAGGCATGAGCCACTGCACCTGGCCCTGAGTGCAACATTTCACACCGTGTGTTGAGGGTGGTCCATAGAATTTCTGGGTTACAGGGTGTGTGCCTTTTAATTTTCATGGATATTATTACCAACTGCCATCCACTGACAAGGTACCAAGATTATAAGAGAATGTCTGTTTCCCCAGAACCTCGATAGTCCGAATTGTATTGATACTTTTTTTTATCTTTACCAATATGAGGGTTGAAATGTGGTATCCCAGATGGTCTTAATGTGACTTAATAGGACTTCCTCTCACTTTTTAGTGAAGTTGAATATTTTCTCAAATGTCTAGGAACCGTTTGTATTTCCTTATCTCTGAATTGTTTTCATCACTTGCCCATTTGTTCATTTAACTATTTTCTTGTTACTCTGTAGAAATAATTTATAAACCTGGAAAAGTAGCATTTTCTGTGGTCTCTGTTAAAAATTTTCCCACAGTTTCGGCTGCTTTTTGTGTTATTGTTTCTAGATTTCTGTTGTTTAAAGAAGTAAACCTGCTGGGCACAGTGGCTCAGGCCTTGTAATACCAGCTCTTTGGGAGGCTGATGCAGGCAGATCACTTGAGGTCAGAAATTCGAAACGAGCCTGGCCAACATCTCTACCAAAATATAAAAATTAGCCTGGCATGGTGACCCAAACCTGTAATCCCAGCTACTTAGGAGGTTGAGGCACAAGAATCATTTGACCTAGGAGGCAGAGACTGTGGTGAGCCAAGATAGCACTACTGCACTCCAGCCTGGGTAACAAGAGCAAAACTCTGTCTCAAAAAATAAATAAATAAATAAAACTTTATTTTCTTGTTTCGTAAATAAAGCTGACTGAGTGATTTAGTGATTAGTCAAAAAGTGATTTAGTGGTTAATCACTAATCTTTAGTGATTAGTCAAAAACACCACATCCTACATCCTCATTCAACTCCTCCAGCCCTATCTTTGCTTCAACCTTGGCTGGGGAAGCAATCACAAATGCAACTGGATCAACCAAGAAGACCTTGACCTTCTCACCAGGGGGAAGGTGAACTCAGTCTCCACAAAGCCAGGACCTCCTTGTACCCACTGATGATAGAATGAGGAACTGATGTCACAGGTGAGCACGCACATGATGGCAACATGGCGGACACCCTCCGGGAGGAGAGAGTGGTTTCCTCTGTAACGTCAAGCACTTTGGGTGGCAGATGTTGCCATTGGCAAACGCCTGCTGGGTGATCAGCCGAAGGAGAAGTAAAGCATGTCAGTACCTTCAGCAGCATGGCGTCACTGGCGGCCACTTTCTCTCCAGTCTTAATCAGCTGCCCCTCGGGATTTCCATGGTGATTTTTTTTGTGTGTGGTTGCATTTATCCCTTTTAAAAACTCCCGCTTATGGGTTTGGTGACATGTTTAGGAAGGCACTTCCCATCTCAACATTATAAAATAAATTCTCTTATGGTTTTCTTTTTGTGGTAATAATAATTATGAAGAGGCTCCAACCTGATTTATTCTAACATGACTTCTGCTTATCCTGGCCCCACTGAATCATCCATCTTCCCCCAGTGACCTGATACCTTAGCTGCATCTTAAAAAGAAGGCAGAAAATTTCCTTTCCGCTTAAAATGAGTACATCTTAATTCCACTTTCTATTCGATATATCCCATGTGTCACTTTTATTATGCATTACACCTTAGAGTTACTTATTGCAGTATATCCAGTTTGCCAACGAAGATAGCGAAGCACAGAGAGATTCAAGCATTTAGACTCACCTGGTCACAGCGCAGATACTGAACCATGTAATGCTAAACCTCAGGGAGTTGTTGGGGAAGGAGTTCAACCTTTGGATGTTGTTATGAACCAGATCATGCTCTCTGCCTCCCAATCCTCATTCATATATTGAAGTCCTAACCTCAGAACGTGACTGTATTTAGAGACAGAGTCTTTAAAAATGCAATGGAGTTAAAATGAGGTTACAAATGTGGATCCTGATCCAGTATACTGGTGTCGTAGGAAGAAGAAATTAGGATCCAGGTGTGTACAAAGAGAAGACCAAGTGAAGACTCAGGGAGAAGACAGCTATCTACAAACCAAGGACAGAGGCTTGTAGATCTTGCTGACACCTTAATCTTCAGGCATCTAGCCTCCAGAACTGTGGGCACATAAATTTCTGTTGTTTAAATCACCCAGTCTGTGGTACTTTGTTATGGTAGCCTAGTAAATTAATACAGAGGTACATAGACCTGGCTGAATCTACTAAAGGTCTGTGGCTGCAAGCCTTAGACATCTAGTCAGGTCTAGTGTCTTAGTCAAGTTTGCTGAGTCTGCCATGGAAATCTGCATGCAGCAGGTGCATTGGGAGGTGCATAGGGGAGTAAAGGAGGCTGGGAGAGGGAGAAGTTGAACTGTGATGTAATTGTAGCAGAGGTCTCAGTTGGTGCTTTTGAGCTAGGATGGCCCTTCAGGGTTGCAGATTGGGGCAAGGGGGCTGGACTATTGTCCCCCAGCAGACTTTCCCTAGAAGAGGGTCCAAACTTGGATGAGGAAGCTCTGTGTGGCTGAGGGAAAGTGCTGAGAGAGGCCCAGCTGTGAGCCATCAGCAGCTAATGCTGCAGGCAGCTGGAGAATGAGTATCCAGGTCCTGGAGAGGGATCTGGGTAGAGAACACCTGCAAGCACCTCTCCCACCTAAGCAGAGGGGTTGATGCGATGCCTATGTGGGAAACTTGCAGCATGGAGGGACAACCAGAAGGAGTGGGCTTCATGACAGACATGGCCCAGGGCAACATGGGGATTGGGAGGGAGGGAACAAAATGGACAGTTTCTCCAGGCAACAACCACTGAAGTGAATCAACTCCAACCGTCATTATGCCTTTTCCTTCAACATTCAGATTCCTGGGAGAGAGAGAGGCTACTTAGCCTGACTCTGACCTTGGTCACCTACTTGCCTTCTGGACAGAATGGGGCACTTTGACTGACAGTCTGCAGAAGGCTGCACAAGGTGGCCAAAGGGTGGTTCCCAAAAGACCAATTGAGATGTCATCACTAGATGAAAGAGGATGGACACTGGGCAGGCAAAAACAACACAGGTCTATTGGGCAGGCCAGCTGCATTGGAATCTCAGTTTTAGGTGACTGTGGGCTACTGAGACCAGCTCAGCCGTAGAGACCCCCACCCAGGCGGTGCGGAAGGAATTAAGAAGCAGACACCCAGATTGAACAGAGTGGGACTATCGGCGGGGGGCCAGCAGCCTTCCAAGCTGAGAGCCTTGGGCTGACAGCATTCCGGGCTGAGGGCCTCGAGCAGACTTTGATCCACGTAGTCTCTCTGAACAGGTGATTATTATTAACAAACAGGTGTTCAAGGTTTTCTCATAGAACCAAGATCAACTAGGTAGGCAGCTGGTGCCTGCTTACCGCTGATCAAGGACAAACCAGAAAGTATTTTCCATGAGGGAGCCACGGCGGCAGGGTCACCTATCCGGTGCTTAAAGAATTGTTTTAACCAGTGTATGATATACATATACTGTTTTGCTACTTTTGAATGCCCCAAGTAGTTTTCCGCTGTGGGAGAGGAGGCAGCTAGGTTTTCCTTGCTGTCACTCTTCTTAGCCAACAATACACTTTTATCATACGCTCAGCATTTCTCAGCAATCATACACTCAGCATTTCTTAACATTGGGCACATATTTGAACTCATAAAACTTTAGGTGCTTCATTTGTAGAGTATAAATAATACTACCTACCTCAGGGGATTTTTCAGGCTTAGATGATGTATCAATATCTACCTATACGTAAGTGTGTACATATATATGTGTACGTGTATACATAAACATGCATATATTCACGTATATTCATGTACATAATATGTAGATATATCTAATCCCTGTCAATTGAGAGCTGCCATTTATTTGATTTCTGTCTATGGCTTTTAGAACTTCGTTATTTTCTGTAATGTTACCCATATGCATTTGGCATTCCCGTCTCTTCTTGAGAACAGGAGAAACATTTCATGTGTCTTTTTAAACGTGCTAATTGGCTGGGTGTGTTGGTTCATTCCTGTAATTCTTGCTCTATAAGGGATTGATACGGGATGATCACTTAAGGCCAGGAGTTTGAGATCAGCCTGGGCAACATAGCGAGACCTATATCTACAAAAAGTTTAAAAATTATCCAGGCATGGTGGCACACACCTGTAGCCCCACCTACTTGGGAGGCTAAGGCAAGAGAATAATGAGAGTCCACGAGGTACACCCTGCAGTGAGCCTGAGAGCAATGATCCTGCCATTGCACTCAGACTGGGTGACAGAGCCAGACCATGTCTCAAAAAAAAAAAAAGTGTGAATTCCCAAACTCTAGATATGGAAAACCTTAGAAACACCCTCTATAGAGAGAACTGGGAAGATGAAAAGTTTCACAATTTTATATTCTTCACTTTTTTTTCTTTTGAGACAGAGCCTTGCTCTGCTGCCCAGGCTGGAGTGCAGTGGCACAATCGCGGCTTACTGCAACCTCTGCCTCCTGGGTTCAAGCGATTCTTCCTGCCTCAGCCTCCCAAGTAGCTGGGATTATAGGCGCACACTACCACACTTGGCTAATTTTTGTATTTTTAGTAGAGGTGGGTCTGGTCTCAAACTCCTGACCTCAGGTGATCCACCTGCCTCGACCTCCCGAAGGGCTGGGATTACAGGCATGAGCCACTGTGCCCTGCCTATATTCTTCATTTTGGACATGGGGGTGTATATGATTTTACATTTAGAACAGTAAATAAAACAAATAAATAAACATAAAAAGTCAAGAGTGGAATGAAGAAACCAAAAGGAGAGCGGGCCCACTATGTCATCTTTCCCCTGGTAAGGGTGCGGGCAGAACCAGCTCATGGTTTCTCAGCAGCAGTTGGGGCAAGGCAGGGAATAGTCTGGTGTGAGGACGTCAAAGCCTACCCCACAAATGTCAGAGGTCAATGAAGTTCCAGAATAGAGCACGCAGCATCATTTCTTTATTTGCTAATTTTAGAGACAGTCATTTATCGTGAGGTGAGGCAGAACTTGAACAGAGAAGCGGTGGTAATGAGAGGGTAGGGTGGCATTTTCTTCCGTCCTTCTATTTTCCAAAAGGATCCAATTCCAGCAACAGTGTCTGCGTCACTCCCGCACAGCCACCAAGAGGCATGGCTTCTGTGACGCTTTCCAGCTTGCAAATGTTTCCTCTCCGAGGTCACACAAATAGTTGATACATTCATTTCCCTGAAATAAATGCCATCATGGAGGTCTTCTTGTAGCTGTCAGAGGTGATGAGCAGTGTTGATGAAGTGGGGTAATGACATTGCAAAGTGATTGAAAGGGTTTAGGATGTGATTTTCTATTTGGTTCAGACAAAATAAAACCATTATCCGTGCTTCATCTTTTTTAAAGAGATTGTTTTCTGGGCTCTTTCGTGCTTGGAGCCTGTTGCAGCACCCAGGGACAATATTAGCCTGTCACGATTACAGATCAGTTCATCACCACATTCAGCCTCCAATCTCGTTGAACTCTTTGCAGAGGAAATGACTTTTCTGAGTCTGTAGCATCCCCGGGTACGTCAGCTTTTGAAAAAGATGTTGCTGCAGTGATTCATAGAACTGTGGAAAACCGTCTGCCGCACAGACCCAGGCGCATTGGCGAATTTGCTGGCAGCTGCCTATGAGCAACCAAGACCTCCATTAGCTCATGGGTCAAGGGAAATGAGACACTTGGACATGTGGATGCAGGGGGGTCAGCAGCTTGCTTGAATGGGTTATGGATAGACTTGATGTTGGAAGGACTAGGGTTCCCTAGTGCCTTTCTTATGTTATTAAACTATGCCTAAGTCAGTGAACTCACATGGCCAGGCCATGTGAGGGTTTCAGGAGGGCTGTCAGTAACCTCTCTCATACACTTTCATCCCCTGCTAATGCAGGAAGCTATGCATTAACGTTCTGGCTCCCAATCCCACTTCACTCAACGACAGCCTGTCACCAGGCCTATTACCTGATTTTCAGGTGTTAGATTGCTAGCTCTGCAATGTAAAGGGATTTCCATCCCAGGGACGTTCTAAGCTACACCTTTAACTCAGTCTGCACACGAGGGATAGAAGAAGATCCCATGGCCCAGAATCGAAATATCTTTAATTCATTTCCACAGGTGAAGGCAGCAAATGTATATAGACATCAATTTATCTGTTGATGCTTTGTAAAAAATATATAAAATACAAAATGTATGAATCTTTCCATTTTGAAGGGTACAGTGCAGTGGCATTAAGTACATTCATGTTATTGCACAGCCTCACCACCATCTACTCCAGAACATTTCTACCATCCCAAACTGAAACTCAGTACCCGTTCAACAATGGCTCCCCATTCTCCCCTCCCTGGCTACATCGTCCTTGCCAATGACCGTTCTACTTTCTACCTCTATGAATAATATTCCATTATGTATGTATACCACATTCTGTTTATTTGTGTATTGGTTGGTGGGTATTTGTGTTGTTTTTATTATCTTTGGGCATATGCACATCTGTTCAAGTCCTTATCTTCAATTCTTTTGGAAGGCAACTTCGCCACTACATCACCACCGCTAGCGCTCTGTCAGGTATATACCTAGAAGTGGGACTGCTGGGTCATATGGCATTTCTATGTTTAGAATTTCTATGTTTAGAAACCAACATACCATTTTCCACAGTGCCTACTCCACTTTACATCCTTTCAAGAATACAGAAGGGTTCCAATTCCTTCACATCCTTTCCAACATTTATTTTTAAGGCTATTCTAATGAGTGTCCCATTAGTGTTTTTAAATATGATCACTCTTTATTTACGAAATTGCTTCAAAATAAAGGAAGAGAAGAAATATGGAAAAAAAAATCAATGTGGGGTGGTCGCTGAATCTAGAACCAAGAATTCTGTGGGATGACAGCCGCCAGCATCAGAATCTCTTTTGTATCAGAGAGGACACACACCCCAGTCTTTTGTACTCTGAAACTTTTCCTGTATGTTCTCAAGCTGCAACGAGCTGAGACCATTGTCATCGTTCTATTCTATTACCTTCACATAACTAAAATATATTTATTAATAATAATATAAAAACAGACTAATTCTCACCTGGGAGAAAGTATTCGAAATATCTAAAACTGACAAGGGATTAATATTTTAAATATACCAACAACTGCAAATCAGCAGGGAACATAAGAAATCCAATGAAAAAATAGGTGAGGAATATGGATAAGCATTTTACAGATAGCGAAGATTGAAATCTATGAAAAAAATCCTCAAATCAGATAAATGACAAGTAAAACAAAACACACATTGCACCCCCAATAATAGCAAATTTTAAAAGGTTGAAAAATAAAAACAAATGTCGAAAAAGATAGGGGTAGACCAAGAACTTCCATGCACTACTGTTTGAATGTAAACTTAGACAGACATTCTGGAAAATGAATTGATGTTATTTTATGAAATTAAATATGTTTAAGCCAAAAGAGGCAGAAATTCCTCTCTTGAATACCCCAGAGAAATTCTTGGACAGATATGCATGAAAATATGAATGAAAATCTTCATCACAGCGTTGTTTGTGCCCCCAAGGAGTGAAGAAAGTCAACTTAATGGGGAAAAGAAGAGTCTTTTCAACAAATGGCTTTGGGAAAGCGAAGGTCCACATGCAAAAGAATGAAGCTAGACTCCCTCCCTATACCACATGCAAAAGTTAACTCAGACTGAATCACGGACATACATGTTAGAGCTCAAAACTGTACATTTCTTAGAAGAAAACAAACGAGTAAATCATTGGCTTGGGTTAGGAAATCATTTTTGTTGTTGTTGTTGTTTGTTTTTTGGTTTTTCTTTTAAGTTATGACGCCAAAAGCACAAGTGACGAAAGAAAAAAATAAATTGGATTTTAACAAAATTTAAAACTTTTGTGCTTTAAAAGACACCATCATGAAAGTGAAGAGACAACCCATAGAATGGGAGAAAATATTGCCAAATATTTGCAAGTTGTATGCCTGTTAAGGGAATCAGACAATAAGTTCAGAAATAAAAAGACGACCGAATTTAAATATAGGAAAAGGGTCTAAACAGTCATATCTCTAGGAAGATAAACAAACATCTGACATGTACATGAAAAGATACTCAACATTACTGGTCATTAGGGAAATGCAATTGAAAACCACAGTGAGATGCCAGTATACACCTACTGGGATGGCTATAATAAAAAAAATTCATAATAACAAGTATGTGGAAAAATTGAAACCCTCATTAATTGCTGGTGAGAATGTAAATTGTCTAGCAATTTCGGAAAACAGTTTGGCAGCTCCTTGAAATGTTAAACAGAGAATTAGCATATGACCTGGCAATTCTGCTAGGTTTAAATTCAGGAGATATCACAGTATATGTTTACTCAAACTCACACAAATATCCATAGCAGTGTGTTGAATAGCCAAAAGGTAGAAACAACCCAAATGTCGGTAACTGATGAAAGGATGAACAAAAATATAATATATCAATGCAATGGAATAATACTCAGCAATAAAAAGAAATGAAGCCAGGTGCAGTGGCTCAGGTCTGTAATCTCAGTGCTTTGGGAAGCTGAGCTGGGAGGATTGCTGGAGCCCTCGAGTTCAAGGCTGCAGTAAGCTATGATTGCACCACTGTGCTCCAGCCCTGGGTGACAGAGACTCTGTCTCTTAAAAAAAAAAAAAACAAAAGAGGCAGAAATTCCTCTCTTGAATATCCCAGATAGATTCTTGGACAGGTCTGTGAGAAAATATGAAGAGGGGCTACTAATATGATGACTGAACCTTGAGAATCTTTTGCTAAGGGAAAGTAGCCAGTCACAAAGGATCACATATTATATGATTTCATTGCTTGAAATGTGCTGAGTGCTCAAACTTCTACAGAAAGAATGTAGATCAGATGTTGCCAGGGGCTTGAGAGGAGAGAAAACAGGAGTGACTGCTAATGGATAGAGAGGTTTTTAGAGGAGGATGAAAGAGTTCTAAAATTACACAATAGTGAAGGTGGTACAGTTCTGTGAATTTACTAAAAACAATTGAATTGTGTGTGATGAGTCATACAGTATATGAATTATATCTCAATAAACCTGCTAAAAAAACCATACAAACTCTATTTATTTGATGTTGTTTTTAACATTACTGTATGTCGTCTTATGCTGAAAGTCAGAACTGGAGAGGAAGAAAGCAATGCTAATTCAGTGCTTTTAAAGAAGCATATTAAATACCTCACTTTAAATGATCAATCACTTGGGGGCGAAGTAGCACACAAAATACATATGGAAGTAAGCATTTGTCTCCTTCTGCTGCTCAGCATGAACACATCGACTGCTATGGAAAAGAAAAAGAAAGTCCAACAATGTCGGGCTAAAATGTACAACGAGGCCGGGCGCGGTGGCTCAAGCCTGTAATCCCAGCACTTTGGGAGGCCGAGGCAGGTGGATCACGAGGTCAAGAGATCAAGACCATCCTGGTCAACATGGTGAAACCCTGTCTCTACTAAAAATACAAAAAATTAGCTGGGCATGGTGGCGCGTGCCTGTAATCCCAGCTACTCAGGAGGCTGAGGCAGGAGAATTGCCTGAACCCAGGAGGCAGAGGTTGTGGTGAGCTGATATTGCACCATTGCACTCCAGCCTGGGTAACAAGAGCGAAACTCCATCTCAAAATAAATAAATAAATAAAATAAAATAAATAAAGTGTATAATGATATTTAACAGCACCAGGAAAAATTTCAGAGCATTGGATTTGGGACATGTTGAAAAGTCCTTCAAATTACTTTTTGAGACTTGATACTCCTACTAGTCACCTCAAAGAGAGTGAGGACAAAATGAACCAGAAGAGAAAGAAGAAAAGGGACTGTTTCATATGTGACTTTGGAAAGGATTATCATCTGGTTGGGAACACACAGCAGCAGAAACCCATCACCAGGCTTCTGTACTATCAACGTAGCTGCAGTGTACCTAGAAAGACCGGATCCAGGCCGGGTGCTGTGGCTCACACCTCTAATCCCAGCACTTTGGGAAGCCCAAGTGGGTGGATCACCTGAGGTCAGAAGTTGGAGACGAGCCTGGCCAACATGGAGAAATCCCGTCTCTACTAAAAATACAAACTTAGCTGGGTGTCCCGAGTTCCCAGGAGCTGTCTGGTGGCCCTGGTGATAGCCCCTGAGGCCGGAACCCCCATGGCCAGCCCAGCCCAGCCTGGCTCTGTTCTCTGTCTTGTCACCCCAGCCTCACTTCTCTGGTGGCCTGACTCCCACTTCCTGGTGGCCCTATCACCTAGTTCCTCACAACATGGTTTTTACTTCTGTAGATTTAATAAAAACTTCACCAGTTAAAAAAAAAAAAAAAAGCCAGGCATGGTGGCACACAACTGTGGTCCCAGCTACTTGGGAGGCTGAACTGGGAGAATCGCTGGACCCGGGAGGTGAAGGTTACAGTGAGCAGAGATCATGCCATTCTACGCTACACTGGGTGACAGAGAGAGAGTTCATCTCAAGACACACAAAAAAGCATTATCCTTGGCAGACCTTGGTCATCTTCACCAAAATAATAAAAGAATCCTTTGTTCTAATTCTTGGCTCAAGGAAAGCAATCTGTCATGTCTCATGTTGCATATGAAATTGCTCACATCCAAGTAGTTATCAGTGTCTTTCATTTACATGAGGCATTTCCATGGTTCATGTCTAACAGATATCTACGTGGAGTGCCGTATTTATCAGACTGTTGTTGAAAGTACTTATACAGTACTTTTCTTAATTAACATACTGACCTTTGTGGAAAAATTAACTTTCTAGTGGTGATATGTTTGTACTACCTCATCCAAATTAAATGAATAAGCACTTCAGAAGAAGAAACTGTGTGTTTTATTCTTTATTATATTTATGTTCTCCTAACCCTGTAGAACCTAAAATAAGCTCAATCTATATTTACTTAAAAAGTTGGAAAGAAGGGCCAGGTGTGGTGTCTCATGTCTGTAAACCCAGCACTTTGGGAGGCCGAGGCAGGCGGATCATAAGGTCAAGAGTTCAAGACCAGCCTGGCCAACATGGTGAAACCCCGTCTCTACTAAAAATACAAAAATTGGTTGGGCATGGTGGCATGCACCTGTAGTCCCAGCTACTAGGGAGGCTGAGGCAGGAGAATCACTTGACCCCAAGAGGCAGAGGTTGCAGTGAGCCAAGACTGTGCCACTACACTCCAGCTTGGGTGACAGAGCAAGACTCTATCTCAAAAACAAAACAAAACAGAAAAACAAAGTTGGAAAGTAATGGTACCGAATGGATCAGGACAATAGACTTCCAAAAACATAGAAACAAAATGATATTAATAGAAGACACACCTAAGGGACATATCGCCATTCTCATTGAAATACTGTGTTCCCTGGCAGCCTGAGGCTCTTTGCTTAGAAGACAAGCATTTGTTTATAGAAGTTCAGCATGGTAGGTCAGTGACATTATTTGTGGAACAAGAAACTCCCAAATGGTGTAATTTAGTATTACTTTATAACATCACTTGTCAAGTTTGTTTTCCTCAGCCCGAAGAATTTCTGATTTAAATTTTTTGGCATCTTGTTATATCTGCCTGAGAAGTCTTCGGGCTAATCACAAATTTGGACAGAGCTGAATTATTCAATCTGTCTTCTTCTGTGGTTTTGTGATCCTAGCAGGCTGTCAGGGGTAAAGATTCAGAAGTATCCCAGAATATCCCAATAGATACAAATAAAATAAACTAAATGAAAAATGTCAAATTAGGCAGGCATGGTTACTCGGGAGGCTGAGGCAGGAGAATCGCTTGAACCCAAGAGGCAGACGTTGCCTGGGTGAAAGAGTGAGACTCTGTCTCAAAAAAAAGTATGTTTTTTATTATTTAAAAACTGTCAATCAGAAAAATTTCCCATTTCCTTTTAGAATCTGAGATTGGCCCCACTGTATATAAGTAATACCGAAAATACATGAGTAATTGTCTAATATGTTCGATCATCTTGTGGACAACCAAGTCAAATACTTTCAGGCAAAGCAAAACAGAAAACTCAAAAAGTCCTTTCTGAGAAGCAACCAAGCTTGAGTGAACCCTGGGTATATGGCCTGGCCACTTACCTGTGTGTGATAGTTTCCTAGGGTTTTCAGTTATTCGGAAAGGCCCATGTGCTTCTGCACCACAATGCACAAAGCTCTCTCCGGTGCCTCTGCCGTCTGCTCCAGACCCTGCACCCTGACCCACAAGCAGATGTGAGAAGATGTGGAAAAAGCAAGCCTATTAGAAATCAAACTATGTCTGTTCTGCTCCCCCCAAAAATGACAAGATGACACGAAGAGAGAATGACACCTGGGAGAAATTTGAGCCTAAGGTTTATTTTGACCAGGTTAACTGGCTAGTGAAGATGGGCAGTTCATTTCAAATGTTATGCAAAACAAATCAAGAATTGCCATTAAATACTGATTTCATTGATTCTGCACGGAATCCACACTTACGGAGAGAGCTATTGGAGATACGGTTCTTGCTTTCATCTTCCAGTTTGTGTATGGAGATGGGGATGGATGCAGGAATAACCAGTGTCAACATTTTGCACAGGTACTAAGGTAACAGGATATTACATCGGGGGTTCAAAGAACTAAGATGCTTTCAACTCATCTTTCAACTTCTTCTAAAGGAGCCCCCATTTTGGCTGGAGGTAAGTAGAGTGTTTTGTTCCCACCACGTTAAGGAGTGGCACATGGGATGGATGGTCTGCCCATCTTGCCAAAAACATCTCAGGTGCACTGCAAAAGAAAAACACACACTGGGCTTCTGATTTGTCAAATGCATTCCGGGGTTTGTTTGATGTGGCAAGAATAACATTGTGAGGGGACGGGGATCCTCTGCATGACACACGAGCTTGTAGAGATTCAAATTCCATTCCAGTAAGAACCACTTACAAAGGTGAAAGAAGTTCAGGTGTATTCCCTAACTAATATTGCCAGTGACCACTGAGAGTGAACGTCAGATGTTTCACACTCAGTACCTGCGGAAAAATGGTATACCCAACTCGGAGGCACTGCTCCCAAGTCTTAAGGAAGGGCAAGGAAACTCTGGAGGACTTCAAAAATGCAGAGACTGGAAGCAGGCACCCAGGAGTATGTGTACCTGGACAGGTGCAGAGGTCCCCTACTGATTGCCCTTCATAGTCACGTAAGTGGGGAAGGAGTTCCCATATCATGGCAGGGCTTTCCCAGGACGAGCCCCTCAGCCTCACAGTGAAGAGAGATGGTCTACTGCATCAAATATGGTTCATTCTATTTTTTAGGGTTTTTTGTTTTGTATTTTTGAGACAGAGTCTCATTGCGTCACCCAGGCTGGAGTGCAGTGATGCATTCTCGGCTCACTGCAACCTCCACTTCCAGGGTTCAAGATATGCACCACCATGCCTGCCTAATTTTTGTATTTTTCATAGAGCTGGGGTTTCACCATGTTGACCAGGCTGGTCTCAAATTCCTGACCTCAAGTGAGCTGCCCACCTTGGCCTCCCAAAGTGCTGGGAGTACAGACGTGAGGCACTGCACCCAGCCTGAGTTTTTGAAAAAAAAATCCGTTGAAATTGATAGTACTATAGTTATACAAGATTTTAACGTTAGCAGAGGAGGGGTGAAGGATGCACAGGGCTACCCTGCACATTTCTTTGCAACTTCCTCTGAATCTATAATTATTTCAAAGCAAAAAAATTGAAAAATATCTATTGGTACATTAGGTATAAAGTACATAAATAAATAAATAATAAGGCCAGGTACAGTGGCTCACGCCTGTAATCTCAGCACTTTGGGAGGCCAAGGTGGGCAGATCACAAAGTCAAGAGCTCAAGACCATCCTGGCCAACATGGTGAAACCCCGTCTCTAGTAGAAGTACAAAAAATTAGCCAGGCGTGGTGGTGCATGCCTGTAGTCCCAGCTACTCAGGAGGCTGAGGCAGAAGAATTGCTTGAAACCGGAAAATGGAAGTTGCAGTGAGCTGGGATTGCACCACTGCACTGCAGCCTGGCGATAGAGCGAGACTCTTTCTCTAAATAAATAAATAAAATAATAAAACAATCTCCCTTCATTAAAAATTCTAAGTCCTAGATGCTTATTTGTCTGGTCTGTTTTATCTTAGATAATGTTTTGACACAACTCTATCATAAAACATCTTCTGCTCATTTATACAATTTTCTGTTTGCTTACTTAATTTCTTCACTGAATTTTTAAAAAGCGTTTCTTTCAGAGTCAGGATCTTGCTCTGTTACTCAGGCGGAATTCAGGCTCCTGGGTTCATGCCATCCTCCTGCTTCAGCCTCTCCGGTAGCTGGGACTACAGTACAGGTGAGCAATACTGCACCCAGCCCATTGACTGAATATTAATTGAGCGCCTATTATATGTCAGAGCGTTGCTGCAGGTCCTAGGCATAGAATTCTGAAAAAACACAAGATTTTGTCCTCATGATTCTTATAGTTTAATAGGGAAGACAACTGCTTTTTAAAATCTCAAAGGAAATGCATAATTGTCGTTGTGACAAATACTTTGAAAGAGGGTTACGTGGTGGAACAATCAGAGTTTCCTCTGGTGTTCTTATAAGAACTAAATGAGATAGATATCCTAGGCGAGATGCTTTTAAAACCATTACGTTCTTTACAAATATTGGTGGTTATTAATATTTGGTGTGAACATAGAAGTTGTTTTCTTTTAAATTCAGCCCTTCCAAAAGTGTCCCAATTCCAGTTTTTAGTAGTCTCATCCCTCTCTCTGGCTGGATATCATTCTCCTACCTTCTGCCCTGGGAGCACCAGATGCCACCTGCCCACACACCCAGGCACATGCATGCAGCCTCCACAACCACACACCCTGAAACATGCACTACAAAGAAGTGTAACTTGGCTCAGGCTCCTGAAAAGTTGGCCCTGGATTCTCTGAGCAGCAGCTGGCTTCCTCTACAGATTAGTTCAGGACAGTCAGGAAGCTTGATTCTTTGGAGGGCCTGCTAGCGTGGCATTGGGGAAGATCCAAATGCTTTTGAGGAATCGCCAAGTTCAATTTTCAAAGAGCAGCGCGTCTGCTGACACCAGCGTCTATCCCCAAAGGAAAAACTTGACCTACTTTTCTGTCCCAGAAATCTCTTGGGGTCTTCAGTGTGGCCAGAGCCACTCACATTTCAAGCACAGTAATGGTTTCAGCACCTAAGCGGAGAGGCACGAGGCAGACGTGGGTTGTCATGCAGGGACCCAGATTTTGAGGAATGGGGAGTGAGAATGTCAGTGGAGAAAGATACATCTGGCAGGGAACTCTTGGAGCCGAGTCATTAGACAAGAGCCACAAGAGTGAAGAACGTTGGGGTTAAGTAGGACGTTTTGGAGATGCAAACAACTCACCTATGTGCAACTTCATGTTATAGGTGGGAGAAGCTGAAATAAATCTGAAAATGATACAAAAAATGGAGATGAGAGAACAGGAGGGAAATAGAAGATGCCGGGGGTGGGGGGGTGGAGGATAAATTTGGTACTACTGAGCTTGAAGTGCTCAACACCATCAGTGTCCAGAACACAGTTGGTACGTCACGCCTGGAACCTCAAGATGAGGTTGAGATGAGATGCTGTGTGAAGAGAAGAGGCCGTTGAAGTGATAGGAGCAGTCAAGCTAGTTGTGCCAGTGTTTCCAACTCTACTGTTTCTCCTGAGCCCAGCTCTTCTGCTGCAGATTGATCTGTTGCCACATCCTTGCTCCCTGCATCTCATCCAGATCCTGTACACTGCTGGCTTCCATGGACTCTATGTCCCTACTATGTCTGATGCAGAGACGGAGATACAACCTGCCATGGCTGACTTTTAATAAGGTATTGAACTCTTGTAGCCTCTGGAAATGGGGATAATAGTAGCTCCTGCCTCACAGTGCTATTGGCTGTCTTCAGGTCTTTAGTATCAGTTCATGCTCAAAAAATGTTACTATTATCAATAGTCGGAAAGGTGGAGAGACAGCATATAAATAATGGAAAAGTGATTGGCCAGACATGGTGCCTCATGCCTATAATCCCAGCACCTTGGAATACCAAGGCAGGTGGATTGCTTAAGCTCAGGAGTTCAAGACCAGCCAGAGCAAAATGATAAAACCCCATTTCTACAAAAAAAAAAAAGAGAAAAATTAGCCAGGCGTGGTGGTATGCACCTGTAGTCCCAGCTACATAGAAGGCTGATGTGGGAGGATGGCTTGAGCCCCGGAGGTGGAGGTTGCAGTGAACCCAGATTGCACCACTGCACTCCAGCCTGGGCAGCCAGACCCTGTCTCAAAAAAGAAAAAGTGATTGGCTACTTTCATTCCAATGTTACATAAAAGAAGCAGTTTGGTTTAGATTGTTAACTGTTGACCAATAAAATTCATGACATCACGAATACAAAAGCACAGATATGACACTTTTCTATATCCATATATGGATGTAGTCACACAAGTGTATAAACAGACACACGCGTCTATGTATATGTATTATATACACCTATGTATGCCTCAGATCTTCAGAAAAACATCACTCTCACTGTTTTTCTTTAGGGCACTCGTTATAATGACAGTTTTGCCTTTTTGTGTGTGCTTATTTGTGATTATTTGTCTTTTCACTAGATTGTCAGCACCACCAGGGCATGAGATATGCGTGTACTTATGCAGCACTATGGCTGCTGCCTAGCACACAGTAGGAGTTCAACGACAATTTGATGGATGGAGGGAGAGGGTGGTAATGGGTAGAGAATGGCATCAGAACATTAGCTGCAAAGAAAGGCCTATCTAGACAAACGTTATTCCATCATTAAATAATCCGAGGGAAAAGTGGGTTTGTTTACTTATCTGATTCCCTAATAGACTATTAAAATGAGTGATGAATAAATCGGAATGGACTTCTAAATTATAACTATGTGCTGTAAAATCCATAAACAGAAACAAAAAACACAATAATTTCCCTCAGCCCTGCTTCTTTCTAATTTAATGTGAGCCAATTCCTTGAGAGGGAGTGTTAGACACAACCAGCTCAGCCGGTAAGTATTTACTGAGTGTCAATTATACCACATTACATGAGCAATGCGTGAAGCTGGCATGACATGTGCCCCCGAAGGAGCTATAATGTTCTAAGAGGTACAGACATATTTTGAAAATTAGCATTTGCAATAACTGACATTTATTGAATTCCATGTTTCAAACACTGTTCTGAGCACTTTACAAAGCTAATCTCTATTAAACCTCACAACTCTCTGAAGTAGGAATAAATTATTACCATTTTGTATTAAAGAAATTAAGGCACAGAGAGACCGGGTTTCTAGCCCAAGTTCTCGCAGCCAGCTAGTCAAAGGGCCAACTCTTGGGAGCCTGTGCTGTTTACCACCACTCTTTACTCTCTCTCCGCAGAGCCGCAGAAGGTGGGAGCCGGGGCATGTTCGAAACTTAAGTATACAAGCAGGGCATGGTGGCTCATGCCTATAATCCCAGTACTTTGGGAAGCTGGTACAGGAGAATCACTTGAGGCCAGAGTTTGAATCTAGATGGAGCAAGATAGCGAGACCTCCTTTATCAAAAAAAAAAAATTAGCAGAGTGTAATGGCAATGCCTATAGTCACAGCTACTAGGGATGTTGAGGCTGGAGGATCACTTGAGGCCCAAAGTTCTAACCCAGCCTGGGCAACACAGTGAGACTCTCAACAAAACAAAACAAAACAAAGTATAAAGAATTCAGCTCATCTTCTTGTAGGGTTTTTTTTTAAGTAGAAATTAAAATAATCTACCATTTTTTTTTTTTTAGAAATTGCCCAGCCTTCTTGGAGGCTCTGAAAGTTAGTCATTTCAGGGAATTTGAACATACAATGGAACATTGGCCTCAGAACATTTTAAAAATGGTTTCTCATGATATTGGCAATAATCAGTTGCAAATTGATCCCTTACAATGTATATGGGTTTCATTTTCTGGCACTGAGGGTCACTGTATCCCAATGAGTCATTCTAAAACTAAAGAACAACATAATTGGTAAAGCCGAAGAATTAAATGTCTCATTGTTGACTGAGGTATAGACATCTCTAAAATCAGCTTGAAAGTCTACCAAAGATTTCTTGACCATTTACACAGTTATGTGGAGTTTCCATGTGACTATTAGCTGGGACACAAAATAAAAGGTATTTATTTGCAACTTATTGTGAAATATCTGCATGCCATTCTACCTTTCTCAGCATACCTGAAGTTGTTATTCCTTCCTCTGGAATCATCAAATACAATTTGCAAGTAACCTCACCAAGCCACTCTAATAGATCTTATTTTTCTGGAGAAAGTGATCAAGTGGCTTCCTTGACATTTCAGTCATACTGCTCCCTCTGCATGAAAGGTCTTTCCTCATTTTATCTGGCAACCTCCTGCTTATTTTAGCAAATGCTTGTGCAATTATTACTTTACCAAAAAAATGACATTTTCTCCTTTCTGATCTAACTCTTTCTGACCCCTTGTGTTAGGGATTGATTTTGGTGACAGATATCACCAAAAATAATAGAAGTTGATTTTACTGTCTCATAACTTGACATTTAAAAGGCAGGGCTAGCATGTTGGCTCCTCAGTGTCTCCCAAGACCTGATATTCTTTAATTTTTCTGCTCCCTCATCCTTAACATGTAGCTGAACATTCATTCTCAGGATTGCCTCATGGTCTCAGGACGGCTACTGGAGCTCCAGCTTTATCATCTGCATTCCAGGCAGGGAGAATAAAGAAGAGGAGAAGGGGAAAAAGACACTTTCCAGAAGAGTATAATCTATGATGATTATTTAAAGTTTTCTTGTTGTTGTACTTTAAGTTCTGGGTTACATGTGCAAATCTGGCACGATTGTTGCATAGGTACACACATGCCATGGTGGTTTGCTGTCTCCATCCCCCCATCACCTACATCAGGCATTTCTCCCAATGTTATCCCTCCCCAACCTCCCCACTGCCCACTGTCCCTCCCCTATTCCCCCAGCCCCCAACAGACCCCAGTGCGTGATGCTCCCCTCCCTGTGTCCATGTGTTCTTATTGTTCAACACCTACCTATGAGTGAGAACATGCAGTGTTTGGTTTTCTGTTCTTGTGTCAGTTTGCTGAGAATGATGGTTTCCAGATTCATCCATGTCCCTACAAAGAACATGAACTCATCCCGTTTTATGTATTCCATGGTGTATATGTGCCACATTTTCTTTGTTCAGTCTATCATCAATGGGCATTTGGATTGGTTCCAGGTCTTTGCTATTGTAAACAGTGCCATAATGAACATATATGTATGCATGTGTCTTTATAATAGAACAATTCAGAATCCTCTGGGTATATACCCATTAATGGCATTGCTGGGTCAAATGGAATTTCTATTTCTAGATCCTTGAGGAATCGCCATACTGTCTTCCACAATGGTTGAACTAATTTACACTCCCACCAACAGTGTAAAAGTATTCCTATTTCTCTACATCCTCTCCAGCATCTGTTGTCTTCAGATTTTTTAATGATCTCCATTCTGACTGGCGTGAGATGATATCTCAATGTGGTTTTGATTTGCATTACTCTAATGACCAGTAATTTGCATTACTCTAATGAGCAATTTTTTATATGTTTGTTGGCCTCATAAATGTCTTCTTTTGAAAAGTGTCTGTTCATATCCTTTGCCCACTTTTGAATGGGTTTGTTTGTTTGTTTTTTCTTGTAAATCTGCTTTAGTTCTTTGTAGATTCTGGATATTAGCCCTTTGTCAGGTGGGTAGATTGCAAAAATTTTTATTTGCCTATTTTGGCTTTTGTTGCCATTGCTTTTGGTGTTTTAGTCATGAAGTCCTTGCTTATGCCTGTGTCCTGAATGGTATTGCCTAGGTTTTTTCTAGTTTTTTTATGGTGTTAGGTCTTATGTTTAAATCTTTAATCCCTCTGGAGTTAATTTTAGTGTAAGGTGTATGGAAGGGGATATAGTTTCAGCTTTTCACACATGGCTAGCCAGTTTTCCCAACACCATTTATTAAACAGGGAATCCTTTCCCCATTGCTTGTTTTTGTCAGGTTTGTTGAAGATCAGACTGTTGTAAATGTTTGGCATTACTTCTGAGGTCTCTTTTCTGTTCCATTGGTCTCTATCTCTGTTTTGGTACCAATACCATGCTGTTTTGATTACTGTAGCCTTGTAGTATAGTTTGAAGTCAGGTAGCATGATACCTCCAGCTTTGTTCTTTGTGCTTATGATTGTCTTGGCTATGTGGGTTCTCTTTTGGTTCCATATAAAGTTTAAAGTGGTTTTTTCCATTTCTGTGAAGAAGGTCAATGGTAGCTTGATGAGGATAGCATTGAGTCTATAAAGTACTTTGGGCAGTACGGCCATTTTCATGATACTGATTCTTCCTAACCATGAGCATGGAATGTTTTTCCATCTGTTTGTGTCCTCTCTTATTTCCTTGAGCAGTAGTTTGTAGTTCTCCTTGAAGAGGTCCTTAGATTACTACAAACAACTCTGCACACAAACCAGTAAATCTGGAATACATGGATAAATTCCTGGACACTTACACCCTCCCAAGACTAAACCACGAAGAAGTTGAATACCTGAATAGACCAATAACAAGGTCTGAGGTTGAGGCAGCAATTAATATCCTACCAAACAAAAGAAGTCCAGGTCCAGACGGGTTTACAGCCGAATTCTACTAGATGTACAAAGAGGAGCTGGTACCATTTTTTCTAAAACTATTCCCAATGTACAAAAAGAGGAAATCCTCCCTAACTCATTTTATGAGACCAACATCATCCTGATACCAAAACCTGGCAGAGACACAACTAAAAAGGAAAACTTCAGGCCAATATCCATGATGAACATTGATGCAAAAATCTTCAATAAAATACTGGCAAACCGAATGCAATAGCACATAAAAAAGCTTATCCATCATGATCGAGTAGGCTTCATCCCAGAGATGCAAGGCTGGTTCAATATACACAAATCTATAAATGTAATCCATCACATAAACAGAACCAAAGACAAAAACCACATGATCATCTCAATTGATGCAGAGAAGCCATTCCAAAATTCAATAGCTCTTTATGCTAAAAACTCTCAATAAACTAGGTATTGAAGGAATGTATCTCAAAATAATAAAAGCTATTTATGACAAACCCACAACCAATATCATACTGATTGGGCAAAAACTGGAAGCATTCCCTTTGAAAACTGGCACTAGACAAGGATGCCCTCTCTCACCATTCCTGTTCAATATATTATTGGAATTTCTAGCCCGAGCAATCAGGCAAGAAAAATAAATAAAGGGTATTCAATTAGGAAAAGAGGAAGTCAAACTGTCTCTATTTGCAGATGACATGACTGTATATTTAGAAGACCCCATCATCTCAGCCCAAAATCTCCTTAAGCTGGGAAGCAACTTCAGCAAAGTCTCAGGATACAAAATCAATGTGCAGAAATCACAAGCATTCCTATACACCAATAGCAGACAAACAGACAGCCAAATAATGAGTGAACTCCCATTCACAATTGCTACAAAGGGGATAAAATACCTGGGAATAAAACGGAAGTCTTTTTTTTAAAAATTTTTTATTGCATTTTAGGTTTGGGGGTACATGTGCAGAACATGCAAGACAGTTGCATACGTACACACATGGCAGTATGTTTTGCTTCCTTTCTCCCCTTCACCCACATTTGGCATTTCTCCCCAGGCTATCCCTCCCTACCTCCCCCTCCCGCTGGCCCTCCCCTTTTCCCCCCAATAGACCCCAGTGTTTCATACTCCCCTCCCTGTGTCCATGTGTTCTCATTTTTCATCACCCACCTATGAGTGAGAATATGCGGTGTTTGTAGGGACATGGATGAATCTGGAGAACATAATTCTCAGCAAACTGACACAAGAACAGAAAATGAAAAACGGAAGTTTTTAAAGTAACTTTCCAAAAGATTTATCCAATGACTTCTCCTTTCTTCTCATTGGACACACATCTTTAAGGGAGACCAGAAAAAGTAGGTTTTAAAAAATCAGAGTTAACTGATAACATGGGGATTCTATTACTAGGAAGGTAAAAGTGGAACCTAGTTAGACAACTAGGAAGCTCTGTTTTCCTTCAAACTGTGGTGGCTCAAATATGCCTATAAATTCTTGGACACGTCTCCATGAAGAGGAGGCATTTGTGTCCCACACTTGGAATCTGGCCTGGCCTTAGTGACTATTACAACAAGTGGAATACAGAGGGATGACACTGCCAGACTTACCAGGTTAGGTCACAGAAGGCCGTGTAATGTGCACCTGCTTCTACTGGAACACTCACTCTCTTGGTGTCCCTTCTGGGATGTTCCCTTTTGCGACCCAGCTTTTGTGCTCTGAGAAGCTCAGGCCACATTGAAAGGCTATATGGCTGGGTGCAGTGGCTCAGCCTGTAATCCCAGCACTTTGGGAGGCTGAGGCGGGTGGATCACGAGGTCAAGAGATCGAGACCATCGTGGTCAACATGGTGAAACCCTGTCTCTACTAAAAATACAAAAAATTAGCTGGGCATGGTGGCGCATGCCTGGAATTCCAGCTACTCAGGAGGCTGAGGCAGGAGAACTGCCTGAACCCAGGAGGTGGAGGTTGCGGTGAGCCGAGATGGCGCCATTGCACTCCAGCCTGGGTAAGGAGAGCGAAACTCTGTCTCCAAAAAAAAAAAAAGAAAGGCTATGTGTATGTTGTGAGTCTCATCTGAGCTCCATCTTTGAATCATCCCAGCCTAGGCACCTGATATGTCAAGGATGGAGCCTCCAGATGATTCCAGTCCCCAGCCATGACATCACCTTCAGCCTTAGTGACTTTTGAGATTTCAAGAACCAGGGAAAAAGCCATCCTCCCTGCACCCTGCCTGAATCTGCAACACACAGAATCTGGAAGTTTAATACAATGGTTATTATAAGGGATGAGGATTTGTGATAAAGTGATAGTAACTGAAACACTTTCCTTCCTCCAGAAAAGAGGCAAATGCTTCCAAATGTTTCCATCCCACTCCAGGCCGGCCTCCACACTTTCTACAATGTCTATTACCTAGGAAAGGATGGCTCTTGAAAAGTGTTTCTTCAGTGAGTGGGCTCTACACAGGACTGGCATTGTGTTCTGCTTCCTCGTTAACATGCCCGTCGTCTCTGCTAGACTGCAGATGCTAAGGCAGGAACTGTCTCTAATGGCGTGTAGTGGGCTCTCGATAAAACTGAGGAGTTGAGCTGAATTTACAAGGGATGACAGGCATGGATTTAGCTACTCGCTATAACACTGACTGCAAAAAATTTATGTTTTATTTTTAGAGGAAAGCAAATAGGTTATTCAAGTAATTTAAACCCATAGGAAAAAGCAAATTGGGAGAAATGCATGCCAATCACAGTTCAGTAACCTACACAACCCAGCCTTATAGCCCAGACTGTATCAACTTCTGGGTCTGACCAAGAGGCTCTGTTTGAGCACACATACTCTTGGAGGTGTCTGGCCCTGAAGAAGAATGAAAGATGTGTTAGCGGCCTGGGCTCACTTCCCTTTGGCCTTCAAGTCAGCAAATGCTCCCAGTAAGTACAACCAAGAGATGCTGGGTACACATGACGTATCCAAGACCATGGCTTAGTTTCTGTGGTTACAGAAGAATGCTGGGGCACAGCAATGTGGAGCATGGTGTCTCAAAGGTCCAGTGCTGCTGGGCATGCACTTTTCAATGCCTGAAACCCATGACATGTTTATCAGAAAGAGTATGCTAGGCTATGCTGCAATAACCAACATCCCCCAAATCTCAGAGGTTTGATTCAACAAAATTTATTCCTTACTTCCCTATAGGCCTAGCATAGACCAGTACAGGGATTGTGCTCTTCGTGATCATTCAGGGATCCAGACTGAGGAAGATTCCACATACTGGCTCTCAAAGCTTCCACCAGAAGTGACTCATGTCATTTCCATTTCCATTATATTGGCCAAAGTGGGTCACATGGTCATCCTGATTGCACTGGGATGGAGGAATTCGGCCTACCATGTGGCTAGAAGAAGTCAGAACATGGTAAGTGAATGAATGACCATTCGAGGTGTGTGCATGCCTCTGCCCCGATGAGATGCAAATATTCTTGGAAGAAGGAGTCCACATTATGCATCAGCTACCATTAGTAACCTCATGTGGTTATCATAACCTGTTTTTCTTGAGAATAAGTCTTGATGTGATCAGGAAAGTATTCATGGAGACCAGAAGAGACAGTAAATGACTTAGCTCCAGAAGAGAGGAAGGTCAGTTTGAGAGGGGAGAGAAAATGGGTTTTGAGACTATCTAGTCTTGATTCTGTCGCTAAGCAGCTAGAGGTTCTTGGACATAACCTTCAACTTCTCAGGACCTTGGCTTGTAGCTAATGTTCTGAGGCTACTGGAGGATAGTATTAGTAAGCCAGAGGCCGCTTCACCAACCTATGAAATAATCAGACTCTCACAGACAAGGAAGCTCACACATAGAGAGACCAAGAATGAGAGACAGGGAGAGAAGAGAAAGAACACAACAAAGCACTAGCTTGAATGCTTGTTGAGAGAAAAGTCAATGTTTTAGAAGCAAAGACATGTCGTCTTCCAAGCCTCCCCAGCTTAACACTCCCTACAAGGCTCTTAGTCTTATGGGATTTACACTGGGGTCTTTCCAAATAGCAAGTTAGCTCTCAAAACATTTCTAGTGTCAATTTAAGAAAGAACAAATCTTCATCTAGGTAGAGAGGGAGAAGAACCTGCTTTTTTTTACATCAAGAGCTGCCCTTGAAAATGTGAGCTTATTAACCTCAAAAGAGGCTAGGGAAGGAATAAATCTCCTAGGACAAAGCTCAGCCAAGAGAGACTTTGGGGGCAGGTTTTATTGGTCATATAACCTCATCCTTCAGGAATTTTACGGGGCGCTGTCAGGCGGCAGCAGACACTGCCTGACTAGCGGGCATTGGAGGGGCTTGGTTTCTGCAGGATCTTGATGTATTTTTAAGAAGACAGGCAGGAATTACATATTCCTCCTGGTATAGAATTTCTCATTTTTCTTCCAGCAGAAGTGGGGAATAGATTGCTCTGAGATTTGCGAGCTTCCTGTGCATTCAGGAGGGCGGCAGTTAGAATGACAGTAATGACTTAGGTCTCCTCTGAGGGGGGTTTCTTCATTACTGGCCCCTCAACTGCTCCCCTTCCTACGCTGTTAGTCACAGCTGTGCACCCTGCAGCTAGCCTGTCTCTTTCTGGGACACCTTGTCAGCCACACCTGCCACTGCCCCAAATGGGGCACCAGAGACTGCGGCACACCCTACAGAACGCCTTTCCCCTCCTTCCTGGCAGCACATGTGCACATACACATCTTGCACACACAGACATACAAAAGTGCATTTAAAAGAACACTGTGAGCAATTTGAGCAATGAATAGTGAATCCTGAAAAGGGAGGTGTGGAAAAGGGGAGAGCCAGCCCCACTTACTTAAATTCGGGAAGGGGCAAGGAGCCAAGGTTGCTGGTTAATCACATATACCAGGACCGCAAAGCAAAGCAAAGGGCTGATTTTCATAATCCACACACAAGACTCACATCTTTACCACATTTTCCTTAAAAAACGAATCTGAAATTGGCCATCTGCCACTCTATGCAGCAATGTGGAAAGAATCCCACAAATGTCACATTGAGCAACAGACAGCAGACACAAATGAGTACTATATACACTTATTTAGGCAAAAATGGTGGGAGGTACAAAATTCATAATAGTGTTGGCTAGTAAAAGTCATGAGAACCTTCTGGGGGCTGGTCACGTCCTGGTTCTTGATCTGGGTGCCAGTTATGTGAAAGTATTAAATTTGTGAAAACGCATCCATTTTCTGCATAAAACTACAACAGAAATTTGATCATGCCACTCCCCTGCTTCAAGGAGTTCCTTGGCTGGCCATTGTCTGTGATAATTGTCACTTCATGAAACCTTCCTTGACGTCTTTCATCTTTCCCAACTCAGTTATGACACAGGTTGCATTACATGACGATGTTTGACCTGTGTGTTTCCTCATTAAAACATGAATACCTCCAGGGCAGAGCCGGGGTCTTACTCATTTTTTGGGCCCAGGTGCCTGGCACAGTACCTGGCATATAGAAGATACCCTGTAGGTGCTTGATAAATAATGGATAATTCAACCAATGATGAGTGACTTCATAGTTCATCCTTGTTAGAGCCCCCGGTCATCTCGGTGCCAGTAGGGGGGTCACGGACGTCCTAGAACTAGTAGTGCTTTTGGAAGGGGAGGTGTGTTAGGAGGCAACTTCCTGTGTTCACAGCTCCCCACAGCTTGACCCACGATTCACCCTTGGACTTAGTCTGGCCTCTGACCCCACCACTCCACTGAAAGGTCTCTAGCTTAGGTCTACAACAACTTTCAAAATGTCAAATCCAGTAGGCTTTTATTGGGTCTTATTATGGGAGAGTTCTTTGAGACATCTGATATTGTTGAGCCCTCATTTTCTTAAAATGTCATCTTTTGCTGGCTTCTCAGACAATTCTCTCTTGGTCTTCCTCTCTGAAAGTTTCTCCCCAGACTTGTCTGCTGGCTCCTTGTTCTCTGCTCCCACACACTCAGGCTAGAGGTCATCATCTCTTCTCACTTTCCACCCTCCTACACCCACTTCCCACATGCTGATGTCTCCCAGCTCTGGGATGCTGAGATCCAGCATCCTACTGAGGAGCTCCTCCTGGGTGCTCCAGACATCCCAGGACACAATATCTAAGCCTGCACTTGTCTTTTTTCTCTTCCCAACCTACTCCTTTTCTTTTCTATAGACACTAGTTTTGGGAAACAGTGTCACCATCCACCTCTTCACTCAATCCATAAACCCGGAGCCACTCTAGATGCTTCCCTAGCCCTCACCATCCCAGCAAATCACCTCCAAGTCCTGTGGATGCTTCCTGCTTAACATCTGACTCAAATGTTGCCTCTTTCTAACTAATGTAAAATTAGGAACCAATTCCTAATGTTGCAGTTGCCTTGATGCTGGCCCCTGACATCTGCAACTCCAAGTCTAGCAATAATCTTCTTGTCTTTTCCCGTTTCTAGTGTTCCACCCTTCTAGCCATCTTTTATTCTGGATCAGCGGGATCTTCCTTAAATGCAAATCAGATTATGTCACTTCTGTGCCTCAAATTCTTGCCTACAGATTCATTGCAAAGTGCTAACTTGGACCATGAAAGCCTTCCATGATCTGGCCTAGTCTGTGATTTCCTCTCTAGCTTTCTCTCTCACCACCACCCACTTTGCCTTCAGCATTTGAAAACATTCTTCTTCTTTTAAAAATCCAGGATGTGTTGGGTATAGTGGCTCATGCCTGTAATCCCAGCACTTTGGGAGGCCAAGGTGAGTGGATCACCTGAGGTCAGGAGTTTAAGACGAGCCTGACCAATAGGATGAAACACAATCTCTACTAAAAATACAAAAATTAGCCGGGTGTGGTGGCACAAGCCTATAATCCTAGATACGTGGGAGGCTGAGGCAGGGGAATCGCTTGAACCCAGGAGGCGGAGATTGCTATGAGCCAAGATTGTGCTACTGCACTCCAGCCTGGGAGACAGAGCAAAACTCTGTCTCAAAAAAAAAAAAAAAAAAAGAAAAAGAAAAGAAAATCCAGGATGTTTGGTTCCTCTGCAGCTTTGCCCTTCCTCCAAATACTCCACCTCTGTGTAGAATGCCACCCTGTAAGCCACTTGTCCCAGGCCTGGGTTCCCTGCCTAATCCCTGCCTGCCTTATCTTTTGAGGGTCACCTCAGGCTCACCTCCTCTGGGACGCTTTTCTCAGGCCTCTGTTCCTGCCTGGACCTGGCCAGACCTCCTCTGACCTCCAGTGTCTCTGTACACGCCTCTCCCACAGCACCGGGAGGAGTTCCGTCTTCCCCTTCCAAGCCTTGGTGGCCATGATCATGTCTTATTTGTGCCTTTGTGCATGCAGTGACCAGCAGAGGGCACCCAGTCAAAGGCCTGTGAAATGTTATTATTGAATGAATTACCCAGTAACTTTAGTTCTCATGGAGGAAAAGGGAAACAACAGAATGTCAAACCCAAAGACTGAAGGAGAAAACCCACGAATACTGCAATGTGACCTACACAGCAGAGAGTCATTGTTTCGCCTGCTGCTTGGTACGGCTTCTTATTTTTCCTATGGGGAACCAGCCTCCCTCCCTTGCATGGAGTATTGCTAGGCTCTCAGGAGTGGGTCAAGCAGATCTCTGGAAACTTCAATGAATCTTACAAGGACTAAAAATGGTTTCTTCTGCATAGAAACTCAAAACTATGCAAATTCCTGTCCTTTCTGAAACATAACAGGTCAGATATCTTTTCTATTTTGTGGACACTTAAATTCCTCTAATAAATTATATTTCTCCTTTCAGTGGTCTGGGATGTATTTCTCTGGCTTGCACTTAAAGGATCTTTACAGATAAAACTGTGAAAGTCATTGCAATTTTGATTTCTGCTCCTAGTCCCGCCCCAGCTGCTGCCTTCCCAGAAGTTATCCTTCAGGTGCGGTTCTGTCACAGTCAGCCCCGGTGACTTGCCTGCGGCTGACTTCTGTGAAGTCGGGCTTCCACTGTCTACCCGACTATGTTTGTCATAGGGGAGCTGTTAGGCCAGCAGAGGTGCTGATCATTTAGTGACCGGTGCAATCGTTACGACCGCTTTCCAGCACGGGGGTCGTCTGACTCGGTGGGAGTGAGCAGGAAGGGAAGATTGTGGTGCTGGAATTATCAGAATGGATGAAGTGAGGGGAGGGCAGAGGAGTCATGAGGAAGAGCAAATTGGTCAAAGTACACAAACATCTCAACCACCATCTGCGGCCAAGGTTGAGTCTCTAATGGATTTTGCTTGGAGGACACGTTGGCCAGCTGCTTTTGTGTTACCAGAAGTGGGAAGATTAATAAATGGATATTGGTCCAGATGGAAACAGGGCATATCTGCCTTCTGCATACTTATCTTCTAAAAGCTCGTTTGTAAAGCAGTTGTGTGGAACCTGGGATGCGTGTTCTTATGGAAGCAATGTAATAAAAGGCGGCCACAAAAGCTGAGGTTAAGCCAAATCACAGCCGGGCCACTCCATGTGCCGAGGCTCCATCTACCACAATGAGGAGAACCGACCTGGAGATGGAGCCAGCCCACTCACTTAAATTTGGGGAGGGACAACTTAAATTTGGACAAACCAGGCTTAGTGATGGAGGGACGAGACTGAGGCATCATTTGAGTCCCTGAATCTGTCTGTGCCTGCGGCACTCCTGCAGCACCATCACTTCCTGGTGGCGCAGGCCCAGCCTCAGTAGATGCTCTTGTCCAAAAATCTTCCTTGCCCCACGACCACAAGCACCATAAACTACTCCTCTTTCCCTCTTTAGAATCCCAGGGTCACGTATTGCCTGTGGCTCCCAACTCAAATCTTAAAATGGACAGAGTTAAGTACTTTGTCCTTCTCAATCAGATGCCACCAGAAAGAAAAAAATGAATGAAATGCAGTCACCATCCTTAGCTCAAAGCCTGGTGATGGGGAGAGAACAAATACAACTGACTGATGAAGCACAGAGAGGAAAAGCAACTTGGCCAAAGACACACAGCTCATTATCATGGGGTCTGAGTTCAAACCCAGATGCTCTGATTCCAGAGCCTGGCAAACCTGACTACTGCTCGCATCACCTCTCTTTCAACGGCGAAAGATGTTTCTATAGGCATTTTCTCAGGTCGTTATTTGTAAAGGCTTTGCCCAGTGGCACACAAAGACCTGGGGTGAGGGTAGGAGCTGGAATGGGCCTGTCCTTACCCAAATTTATCTTTCACTGGCCTGAAGCTGCACAGTGATTCCTGGGGAAAATTGCTTGTTCCTCTGATCCAAAATATCACAATCTAAAAAGATACACAGATGTTCAGCTCCTGTTTTGCCTTTATCAAGTTCATCTGACAGTCCAGTGGGAATGCTTGCATTCCCATGCACTCCAGCCTTCTCCACCTGCTCCCTGACCTCAGCATGGTTCCCTGAGGAACTAGGAGAAGGGGCAGCTGTTGCCTCTGGTTTCCTTCAGCTGCGGTCACAGTAGCAGTTGTTCAATATTCCATTACTTCTCTAACATTTTCAGGAAAGTCACACGACACTCACCCTTGTCCTGACTTCCCCAGAGCATGTCACCTTCAGTCTTCGTGCACCAGAGAATCAAGTTGCTGGCAAGGGGCTGCAGAGAGGGAAACCGTGCTGGAAATCCCAGGCTGCCAGAAACCTGGAGTGGAGCTCTCTTCTTTGGACTTCGTTTCCATGGCCAGAAGGAAAGCAGCCTTTCTTAAATTGTGCCTGCCTCAAAGCTGGCCCATTTCTCTATTGCCTTGACCTCAATTAAAAAAAAATTACAACAATGTCCTTTAAAGAATGCCACGAACAGCCTCTTGGCCTTCTACGGGATAAAGCAGCCAATTCCTTAGTCCGTCTCTATAGAAATTGTTTCTCCACTATGTGGAGAAAATAAGATCCAACATGGAGATGGTTATATAAGAGGTATCTGAATGGGATCTTGGGGGCGTGAAGAGTTGGATCCCGGTCACGTGCAGATGAAAACCGACCTGTTGAACTGGGCCGAATCGTAAAACCAGCCGCATTTCACTTGAACTGTTCATACTAGGCCTGACCACCAACCGCCTGGAAAGACAGCTATGCCGAGCAAGACTGATCATCTGCTAAAGACATTCTAAGCCATTAACCAGCCATCATCAATCATGGATTATATGAAAACTATACAGGTATGTAAACTTTCAGTAAATCTTTATAAGCCCCTGCCCAACCTTGCCTAAGCGGAACATGAATCAGCTGCTTGCTAGATCTGTGTCTCCTGAATTCTTACTTAAAATGGGGTCAATGCCCAAATCCCCTGGCAGCTTATTAGAAATGTAAAATCTCCATCCCTACCCCAGATCTTCTGAATCAGAATCTTCAGTTTTAGAAGCTCCCCATCTGATGCACCTTAAAGTTAGAAAAACACAGATCTAGACCAGTGGTTCTCAAACTTTCGTGAGCATTAGAAGTCTCTGGAGGGCTTGTTAAAACCCAGATAGGTGGGCCTCAGCCCAAGGTTTCTGGAGTGAGGCCTGGTAATTTGCATGTCTCACCAGTTCCCAGATGATGTAGATGCTACTGGTTGAGAGCCATATGTTGTATATTGCCAAGATAGACCATTACTTCAGAAACCACTATGAAAGCTCTTTTTTTCCTTCGTAATTTTCAATCCATTGCAGACTGATTCTTTTGTAAAATATAATAAACATAAATTACAAAAGTAAAAAAGATGCAAAACAAAGCCCTGATTTGTTAACATTATTATTAGATTCAACAGACACAAAATTACTGTCAAATTGCTGTAAGAGTTTCTAAACATTTACTCCATTTCTGTACTTCTCTAACACAGACCAGTGTTAAAGTTTGATAATAAAACAAATGGTTTGGAGATCAAGCTTTGAATAGCATGGTCACAGCGGTGACTCTAAAGTAGGGATACGCCTGGGGAACTCCAAGACCCCTTTGGGGATCCACAGGTCAAAATAATGTTCATAAGAATGCTAACACATTAGCATTATTATGTATGGTAGAGTTTCCCGGAGGCTACATGTAATGCAAAGGATTAGACTGCTTTAAATGCAGAAGCAGATGAGAGAATACAGTCAGTTGTGTTCTTTTAAGCCAGACATTGAGGAGGTTTGCAAAAAAATATAAAATAGGCTGAGTATGGGGGCTCACACCTATAATCCTAGCACTTTAGGAGGCTAAAGAGGGAGGTTCACTTGAGGCCAGGACTTTGAGACCAGCCTGTGCAATATAGCTAGACTTCCATCTCTGCAAAAATAAAAATAATAAATTTAGCCAGGCATGATGACATGCACCTGTAGTCCCAGCTACTTGGGAGGCTGAGGTGGGACAATCATTCCAGGCTGCAGTGAGCTATGATGGCACCACTATACTTCAATGTAGGGGACCCAGAGTGATATTGTCCCTAAAAATAAATAAATAAATAAAACAGTGTCACACTTTATTATTTCTTATTTTTTTTTGGTTTCAGAAAAATATTTTTATAAAATATAACAATGAATTTGTTACTGTTAAATTAGTTAATATTGTTTAAATCCCTCGGTTTTAATATCTACTGTGGTAGATATGGATTGTACAACTTGCATAAACAAAAGCTCTTTGTAGTCCTTCATAGTTTTGAAGAATGTATGGGGCCCAGAGCCCAAACAGTCTGAGAACAGCTGGTCCCAGTTATCTTATATGAGAACAATTGTGCTCATCTTGCTTGGGATTTTCAAACGCCTGAGTCTGCAGAAAGGCAGGCCTGAGACGTTTGGAGCAGAACTGCGGTAGGCTGCCTTCTTTCTACGTTGAACAGTAGGAAAGAGAGGAGTTTAGAGTGTAACTAGATTTTACTTATTTGCTCTTTGCACATACATAGGGCAGGGTAGGGCTTGTGACTCATTCTCTGTTTGCACCATTTAGAATCCTGTTGAACTTCAAGTTGTAGAAATCACCAAAACTGGCTTCAGCAAATTAGATTTGTTTTTCTCACATAACAAGAAATATGGAGGTCCATTTTAGTGGTTTGATAATGCCACTAGTGGCTGATCCTTTCTTGCTTTTTGCTCCCATGTATTTAATACATGGTCTTTGTTCCTCATGTTCATTTCATGGTTCCATCTACTTTCCAGAGACGGGGAAGGGTGAAGGACAAAGGTGTCTGCTGATTGAAGGAACCCACTTCAGTGAGTTTTCTGCTTGCAACACATGGCCTCTTCTATCTGCAAAGAGTGCTCAGACATGTCCGGGCGTGGTGGCTCACCCCTGTAATCCCAGCACTTTGGGAGGCCGAGGTGGGTGGATCACGAGGTCAAGAGATCGAGACCATCCTGATCAACATGGTGAAACCCCATCTCTACTAAAAATACAAAAAATTAGCTGGGCATAGTGGCGCATGCCTGTAATCCCAGCTACTCAGGAGTCTGAGGCAGGAGAATTGCCTGAACCCAGGAGGCGGAGGTTGCCGTGAGCCGAGATCTCGCCATTGCACTCCAGCCTGGGTAAAAAGAGCGAAACTCCGTCTCAAAAAAACAAAAACAAAGAGCACTCAGACATGATTTGTAACCAGACGTGCTGCTTCCCTAAATAAAATCAGGATTTTCTTAACAAAGGGGAGAATGGGTATTGGGTGGCAGCTCTCAGTATCTGCTACATGCCAGAATCCTTAGAACTTAATAGAATGTCTGAGACCAGAATATGGCTCAATAAATATTGGTTGGATGAATGAGTGAACTATATTACATGCACACAATCAGATCTAAGGGGACACAAAATGACATCAGAATCAGATAGGGAGCGGTAGTGGGGATAGTAATTGAACGGATCCATGCGCTGAAAAAGGAAACCCAGCCTCCTGAGTAGCTGGGATTACAGGCAGGCGCCACCAAGCCCAGCTAATTTTTTGTATTTTTAGTAGAGACATGTATTTTTAGTTGACCAGGATGGTCTCGATCTCTTGACCTCGTGATCCACCCGCCTCGGCCTCCCAAAGTGCTGGGATTACAGGCATGAGCCACGTGCCCGGCACATCACTCATTTTCTGAGGCCTTCCCTGAGGTCTTTATGTTCTCATCTCTGCAAGTTCTCTTCCTCCGTAGGCCCCTGGTGCTATATGGTACCCTTTAAAGGAGCAGTCCTGAAGCTCCAGAAAAACTTACAGCAGCCTTTTTTTCCCAGCGTGCCCTAGCTCCTAAGATACTCCTTCTCTAGGCCAAAAGCTTCTTGTTTCAGCTGTGTTTAAAGTGAAACGATTTTTATTATGAAAAATTTTGAAAATTTTACACATGTAAAAAACATAAGCAAGGCTACTATAATCTAGAGCAAACCAATCTCAATATTTTGATGCATAGCCTTCTAAAATTGTTCTCTTTCTATATATACTTTCTTGTTTACAAGTTTGGAATACATACTATGCTGTTTTGTAATTCCTCAGTTTACTCTGTCTTAAACATTTTTCCAAGCCAAGTAACAAATGTGTGCTATAATTCTAAGTGTTGCCACCTTGGATTCCATTGTAATGACTCATTTGCAGTTGATCTCACAAGTTCCCACACCTTCACAAATCAGACCTCAGGATTCAGATCCAGTAAGTCAGCTAGGGTCCTATGAGAAGCAAAGGCCGAGATAGAAGGAGAAATGCAAAAGATTTAATGGAGGAAATTCTGTAAAGGGTAAAGGGGAGAGGAAATGTGAGTAGGCAGGGAGAAGCTTCAGAGTAGATGCAGGCCTGACCCCTGTGAAAGGAGAAGGGGAAGGAAGAAATTTTGGTAGGATGAGCCTAGACTGCAGTACAGCTCTGAGAAAGTCACAGCCAGGCCAATGAGGAGCCTCAGAGCAAGGATTGTCTATTAGGAAGGTCCTGCTATAAATGGCCTGGTTCTTGGACCCTCATGGAGTTTAATCATTTGCTGGCAGCCACCTGAGTGTGAACACTGCAGTGGATCTGAAGTTGTAGCAGCTGGAGGCCCTTAGCCAAGGACATTCCTCTCAGTTGGTTCTCTTAGAAGTTCACGGATGTCATGTGAATTCTCATAGAGGTTCTGTCATTTCCAACAGAGTGTGTAAATGGAGCAGAACCAATTTTTGTCTAGAATAATAGGCTAACTACCGTGTACCTAGAGACTAAGCTCTTTTATTAGGGAAAATGTTTAGGAAGCCACTCCCATACACTGGCCCTTTCTGGTAACAGGCGGGGATGTATTACTTTCATAGTATTGACTGCAATTGGGCTATTTGCTTAGCTGACAACAAAAGGACGCCCAAATCAGTATAAGCAATAATTAGGAGAGAAGTCAGTCCATGGTGCGTGTGGTACAAAGACTCATGTGCTTGCTAAGAGCAATAACTCTCTCAGGCCAAGGCAGGAATGCATTCTGGGTCCTTCATAATATGCATCAATGACAGTATGTGTTGATCTCTGAAGATTGACCGTGACTACTTTTGAAGCATGCCTCTGCTGGCTAGTACTGACTGGTGGCCCTTTCTAACTGTTTCAGCACACTTTCTTTGTCCCTCTAATCCGGGGATTGAAAACTCAAATTTATGTAGGGGCTGCTCCCTCGAAGCTGAGCCTGGTACAGGAATTTCAGTGCCTTTGACTTGCTGCATAAGTACTCTCTGAAGCAGGATGGAGTGGGTAAGGAGTTGAGCTAGGATGTAGCTTCAGCTGGAGTCCTGCTTCAGCCTGATTCCGCAGGGAGCTCTGGAGCCTGAGTTGTACCACAAAGTCAGTCCCACCTGGAGACAAGGAGACCTGTTATTTTATACATGTATATTGGTCAGTTATTATCAAGGCTGCTCCTTATGGAAAAGAGCATCAACTCTTCCAGGGAGGCAGCTCCTATTTGACTGAAAAGGGGGCAGCTGAGAACGGTGTATCTTAAACAAAAGCCTTAGGCAAGGTATGGTCACTCATGCCTGTAATCCCAACTCTTTGGGAGGCCAAGGCGGGTGGTTCACTTGAGGTAGGAGTTCGAGACCCTGTCTCTACCAAAAAAATCCCCAAAATTAGCCAGGTATGGTGGTGTGACATGGCAAAACCCCATAAAAGTGCATACCTCAACCACACCTTGGCTTTCTGTTGAAACTGCTCTCTGTAACCCTGATGTGACAGGCAAGCAGTCCAAACCCACGCCATCTTGGCCTCTGTGACTTGTAATAAGTAACTAAGGTCTGTAATTTCCACCCTACCCAGGCAATGTGTAAACTAACGCTTATCTTGACATCTGTGAACCACTTAAGTAACAATTGGAATGTCCTAAGCCCCCCACCCTCATCTCTGCCCAGGAGGTGATTTACAGAATGTCCTAAGCCCCCTGGCCCTCGGAATGTCTGGAGCCCCTCACCCTCACCCCCAAGGTGGTTTACAGGTATAAAAGGTCTTGACACCCTCCTTCCGGGGCCACGGGTTGGAGAGACACGAGTCCTCCGTGGCCGCCGGCAATAAAGACCCTGCAATTTGGCACACTTTTGTCTTGATGTTGACTTTCTATGCTCGCTCCAGTACAACATTTTTGGAGGACCCACCGAGATTTTATCTGCGTCCATCACCAGACAAAAGCTGTCTCAGAGTCTTGCCTGGGTGGCCACTCCAACCTCAGGGACCCCTAGGGCAGGTGCCCCCTGAGATGTTGCAGGGCCCCAGAGTTCTGGCCCTGAGGAGCCAGAACTTCTTTTGCATCCCACTGGCCCCTGTTAGCCAGCCCATATTTGCTTTTAAATGGACTGACCCTGAAACTGGGGTCTCGGGGCAACTCACTTAAACAAGCCTGACTCAGGGGTTTAAAAACTCCCCTACTCTGTTTGATGAGGCACTTAGCCAATATCTTGCCACCTTCCGAGCTGAGTTCCCAGAGCGCACCCTACTCCAATACGTGGATGACTTACTTTTGGCTACAAAAACCCAGGAGGCCTGTAAAGAGACTACCCAGTCATTGTTAAAAACCCTACAGACTTTGGGTTACCGGGTCTCAGCTAAAAAAGCCCAACTCTGCCAACCAAAAGTTACGTGCCTGGGCTATATCATAGAGAAGGGCAACCGGGCACTGGCACCCAGCTGAGTCCAAGCAGTGCTGCAAATACCCACCCCCACCATGGAACACCAAGTTTGAGAATTCCTCGGGGTGATAGGGTACTGCAGGCTATGGATTTTGGGATTTGCCGAGATAGCCAAGCCCCTGTATACCTGCACTTGAGGAAATCAGCCCTTGACATGGACAGAGGTAGAGCATCGGGCTTTTGACAAGCTCAAGGCTCCCCTGAGTACGGCCCCAGCCTTGGCCTTGCCAGACATCTCTAAACCCTTCTCGTTGTTTGTGCACGAAAAATAGGGAGTTGCTAAGGGAGTGCTCACCCAGATGTTGGAACCATGGTTCCGGCCAGTCGCCTACCTTTCAAAAAGACTTGATCCTGTAGCCCCTGGGTGGCCAGTGTGCCTGAGGTCAGTAGTAGCTACAGCCCTGTTAGTCAAGGAGGCGGACACACTAACCTTGGGGCAGGAGTTAAACTTAGTGGCACTCCACCGGTAAAGTCACTACTCCGTGGAGCTCCAGGAAAATGGATGTCAAATGCCCACATAGTTCAATATCAGGCCTTACTTTTGGACCAGTCCCGTGTAGACTTTTTTTTTTGAGATGGAGTTTCGCTCTTGTTACCCCGGCTGGAGTGCAATGGCGCGATCTCAGCTCACCGCAACCTCCGCCTCCTGGGTTCAGGCAATTCTCCTGCCTCAGCCTCCTGAGTAGCTGGGATTACAGGCATGCGCCACCGTGCCCAGCTAATTTTTTGTATTTTTAGTAGAGACGGCTTTTCACCATGTTGACCAGGATAGTCTCGATCTCTTGACCTCGTGATCCACCTACCTCGGCCTCCCAAAGTGCTGGGATTACAGGCGTGAACCTGGCCCTGCATAGAGTTTTTAAAGGCTACAGTTTTAAACCCTGCAATGCTGCTACCAGACAGAGAGCCAGAGGAGCCCATACACGACTGCCGACAGACCGATGGACATCCTTCACCCTGCTCGACCAGACCTCACCAACCTCCCCCTGCAGAACCCAGAGGAGGTACTGTATATGGATCGCAGCAGCTTCATGGTCAATGGAGTCAGGTATGCTGGGGCAGCCGTAGTCATCCTAGAGCAGGTTGTCTGGGCCCAGGCTCTACCACATGGAACCTCGGCCCAAAAAACAGAACTCATAGCTCTGACAGAGGCCTTAAACTCAGCAGAGGGAAAAAATATTAACATCTACACAGAAAGCCAGTATGCCTTTGCTACGGCTCAGGTACAGGGAACCATTTATAAAGAAAGAGGGCTACTTACCTCAGAGGGAAAACCATCAAAAATAAAGAAGAAATCCTAGCCCTACTACAGTCTATATGAAAGCCCAGGCACAAGGGGAAATAGGGCAGCGCACCTACAAGCCGGACAGGCAGCCTTGGGACCAGTAAAACCTCTGACTCTTTTGTAACTCTGCCGGCCCCAACCCTGCCCCTGCCCCTACGTACTCACCTGATGAAGAAAACTTTGCTAAAGAACAAGGGGACACACAAGATTCCACAGGATGGTGGGTTCTACCAGACACAAAGATGGTGCTCGCCGAGGCTCTAGGCCGGGCCCTAGTTAAGGACACATACCAGGCCACTCACTTAGGAAAGACCAAACTAACTGAGCTGCCACATACTACATTCCCCACTTACATGAACTTATCAAGAAAATTACTACTCGGTGTGATGTATGTGCCCCAGTCAATCCGGGAGGGAACAGGTCTAGCCAGGCAGGAGTGAGACTCAGCGGGACCAGCCCTGGGAGCACTAGGAAGTAAATTTCACTGAAATGAAATCCCCAGCAAATGGCTATAAATACCTCCTGGTGTTTATAGATATGTTCTCTGGATGGGTCAAGGCCTTCCCCACTAGGTCTGAGACTGCTTTGGTGGTCACAAAAAACTATTACAGGACCTCATTCCTCGGTTCGGCCTCCCTCTAACACTGGGGTAGGACAATAGGTCGGCTTTACTGCACAGATTTCTCAGGGCCCATCAAGGCCCTGGGTATATCCTGGAAATCACACAGTGCTTATCGTCCCCAGATTTCAGGACAGGTCAAACGAATGAACTGGACCCTAAAAGAAACCCTAACAAAGTTTATCCTAAAAACCGGTGAAAACTGGGTCAGCCTGCTTCCTTTTGTCCTCCTCCACGTCTGATGCACACCCTGTCAGAAAGGCTTCTCCCCTTTTGAAATCATGTTCGGCAGGCCCCCTCCCTTACTCCCCAGACCCGCGGATACCGTGCATGCTGAAGTCCATAACTATACACTCCTTAAGCCCCTACAGGCGCTCCAGTCTGTTCAATCCCAGGTACACCAGCTCACTAAGGACACCTGTCCCGCCCCATCAGACATCACAAACCAGCTGAGACACCCCTTACAGCCCAGAAACTCTGTCCTTGTTAAAAGATTTGCCAACTCTGGCCTCACCCCCTGTTTAAAGGGACCCTACACGGTTATCCTGACCACACCCACCACACTCAAGGTAGCCAGACTAATGGCCTGGATTCATCACACCCACGTCAAGACTGCCCCACCAGAAGAACAATAGAGCATCAACCATTCATCCCCTAATTCACTTAAGCTGAAACTTGTGCGCTCTTCGTATCACCACCCTCGCCACCCTGATCTGTGCTGAAATTCACTATAGCAAACCGCCCTTAGAGCAAACAAACAATACTAACCTACTGGAGGAATTAATGATTTAATACCTCGCCACCCTGATCTGTGCTGAAATTCACTATAGCAAACCGCCCTTAGAGCAAACAAACAATACTAACCTATTGGAGGAATTAATGATTTAATACCTGCAAGTAAAACAAGGCGGGAATGTGACATGGTAAAAGCCCCATAAAACTGCGTACCTCAACCATACCTTGACTTTCTGTTGAAACTGCTTTCTTTTCTTTTCTTTTCTTTTTTTTTAAGATGGGGTTTCACCAATTGGTCAGGCTGGTCTCGAACTCCTGACCTCAGGTGATCCGCCCACCTCAGCCTCCCAAACTGCTGGGATTACAGGAGCCACCACACCTGGCCTGAAACTGCTTTCTGTAACCCTAATGTGACAGGCAAGCAGTCCAAACCCACGCCATCTTGGCCTCTGTGACTTGGAATAAGCAACCAAGGTCTGTAATTTCCACCCTACCCAGACAATGTGTAAACCAACGCTTATGTTAACTTCTATGAACCACTTAAGTAATAATTGGAATGTCCAAAGTCCCCTGGCCCTCAGAATGTCCGGAACCCCTCGCCCTCACCCCCAAAGTGGTTGTTTACAGGTATAAAAGGTCTTGACACCCTCCTTCCGAGGCCACGAGTTGGAGAGACGTGAGTCCTCCGTGGCCGCCAGCAATAAAGACCCTGCAATGTAGCATACTTTTGTCTTGGTGTTGACTTTCTATGCTCACTCCAGTACAACAGTGGCAGGCACCTATAATTCCTGCTACTTGGGAGGCTGAGGCAGAAGTAGTGCTTCAACCTGGGAGGTAGAAGTTGCAGTGAGCTGAGACTGCACTACTGTACTCCAGCTTGGGCAACAGATTAAGACTCCATGTGAAAAAAAAAAAAGGAAAAAAAGCCTTGTGATTCCAACATCATAAGTTCTACCTATGAGAACAATGGGGATGAGGCCGGGCACGGTGACTCACACCTGTAATCCCAGCACTTTGGGAGGCTGAGGCGGGTGGATCACGAGGCCAAGAGATCGAGACCATCCTGGTCAACATGGTGAAACCCTGTCTCTACTAAAAATAAAAAAATTAGCTGGGCATGGTGGTGCGTACCTGTAATCCCAGCTACTCAGGAGGCAGAGGCAGGAGAATTGCCTGAACCCAGAGGCGGAGGTTGCGGTGAGCTGAGATCGCGCCATTACACTCCAGCCTGGGTAACAAGAGTGAAACTCCATCTCAAAAAAAAAAAAAGAGGGAAAGGGATGCAAATGGTCAGTATATATATGCATAAAATAATTACAATTAAACATTAATCAGGCTGCATTTTAACCAACTTTCTTGTAACTGAAAGTCACACAGCACTAGATACTGGCCATTTGCATCCTCATTGTTCCCATAGATAGGATTTCTGAGGTTAGAATCTTAAAGCTTTTGTTTAAGAATTGCTTAAGGTGTTTTTCAGATCCAGAATTCCAGTGAAACAGCTGATACCAACTAGTCTGAAGACCCCCACGGAGGAAAGAAACCGGCATGGGAATACAGTTTCTTCATCTCCCTCTCCTGTGACTTCGCCCTGCTCTCTTTGACCAATCAATGATCTCCACATTTCAACCCACTCCAAAACCCTTAAAACCTCTGTCCCCATGCTTTTCGGGGAAACAGATCTGAGGCTTCCTCCTGTCTCCTCATTCAGCAGTTTTATGATTATATCTTTCTCTGCTGCAACCCGGTGTCTCAGCAGATTGACTTGCTGTGCACATCCAGCAATGGACCTATTACTGTTGCAGTCACATCCATTCATACTCCAGCCAGCAGGAAGGAGAAAGGGCAAAGAAGGGCAAGCACAGGCCTTTGAAGGATGTTTCCTGGAAGTTGCAGACAGCATTTTCACTTATAGACTATTGGTTAGGAGGTAACCACAAAGCCACATCCAAGTGCAAGGAAGACTGGGAAATGCTTTACACAGTTTCGGCCCACCCTTCTTTTCCTATCTATTCCCTTCTACTCATCTTCATACATTTGCTTATTCATTAGTTTTCTCACACATTCACCTTCACTAGATCATTAAATATTTACTAGTCTCTATTTTTTGCTTGACCTTATACTATCCATCAGATATTCAGGGGTAGATCAGGGCCATTGTACTCAAGGAGTTTCTATTTGATAGGGGTGAACAACACTATGAAATGAGAGAATAATATATTCTTATAGGTGCTAAGATATATTTCTGCAGAAGGGACCAAGGCTGGAATAGTGGATTTCACTTGGGGTAACCAGAAAATACTCATTAAGGAAGTGACTTTTGAGCTCAATATTGACGAAGGTTAAATTATATATGTGGGAAGGCAGAGAGCCTAGCATGAACAATAGCTTGGTGTTGTACACAGCATGATGTGTTTCAGAAATGGCAAGACTGGTAAGTGAGAGCCTGTGGTACAACAGGGGCTTGGAGGTAGGAGAAGGAGGCTGAGGGAACCTGAGGTTGAGGATGCAGGGAGAGGCAGATCCTGGATGATCTTAAAATCATCATAAGGCTGTGAGTTGCCAACTTCCAGCATAAGCAACTTTTTAAATTTACTTTTTTAGAGATAGGGTTTTGCTCTGTCGGAGTGTGGGCTTGAGTGATCTTCCCAAGCATCTAAGAGTACAGGTATGCATCTCCACATCCAGGTAAAACATCTGTTTTTTGAGGGCTTCTGTATGTTTGGGAGCTTGCTCTGTCCACGTGCATGGCAGGCTAGAAATATTGAAAAATGATCACTTCCCTCTTCTCCCAGAAATGGCCTTTAACGATGGTTAAAAAGAGCTGGTAAAGGTTCCAGCTCCTTGGCCCCGAGCCCCAGTTGTCCAAATAGTAACTTGGTTGGAAATTCACCTTTTGTTGGTTGCCATCCTTTCTCTCATTCTCTTTTCTCTTTATGGGAATTTTCTGGAATCAACTTCCAAATATATTTCTTGCACTAGAATTCTGCCTCTGAGTTGACTTCCAGGGGAAATACCAAAACAAATTGTGTGACTTTTCCTAAAGGCAGATTGGTACCACGGGATGACTATTTACTAACAGCCCTAGCAAAGTAAGCTTATTGAAGTGAGGACTTGGTCTCATTTATCCTTGAAATCCTTGGCCCATAAAAGGCACACAATGAACATTTGTTACATAAATGAATAAAACTTGGCAGATAACTTTAAGGCAAATGTTAGACAACCCCAGTTCAGACTGTTTTTGCTTGTTTGTTGTTTATAGAAATAGGCTCTCACTCTGTCAGTGAGAGAGAGCAGTGGTTTACTGTAGCCTTGAGCTCCTCAGCTCAAGCAGTCCTCCTGCCTCAGCCTCTTGAATAGCTGGGACTACAGGTACACACCTCTGCGCCCAGTTTTTAGAAAAATTTTTGTAGAGATGGGTTTCTACTATGTTGCCCAGTATGGTCTCATACCTTGGACAGGGACTTTCTCACCAGCTAACTTTCTTTGTAAACTCCTCTGCCATTCTCCCTCAAGCTACCTGTTATTTGACTCCTCAGGCTATTCTCAGATTCTCCAAATTCCTCTCTCTTTATCCAGCTCTCTGTATATCTACCATGATAAACAGAAACTTCTCAGTCAGAAGCCTCAAGGTATTTTTCCAAATAATGACCATCTCTCCCAGAGATTATTTCTTAAAATTGAGTATGTTATTCCCTAACCTTGGGGTGGGTTAGGTAAAGCTGATGAAAAAAGGTTTAGCGTTCGGGCATGGTGGCTCATGCCTGTAATCCAAGCACTTTGGAGGCAAAGGCAGGCGGATCACTTGAGGTAGGGAGTTCAAGACAAGCCTGACCAACATGGCGAAAACCCATCTTAAAAAAAAAAGAAAAAAGGTTTAGCAGGCTTTGGGCTGAGTATAGTACCAATTTCTTCCATAGATAACATCACTATTTGGCCAGGAGCAGTGGCTAACACCTATCACACCAATACAGTGGGAGGGTGAGATGGGAGGATGGCTTGAGCCCAGGGGTATGAGACCATACTGGGCAACATAGTAGAAACCCATCTCTACAAAAATTTTTCTAAAAACTGGGTGCAGAGGTGTGTACCTGTAGTCCCAGCTATTCAAGAGGCTGAGGCAGGAGGATTGCTTGAGCCGAGGAGCTCAAGGCTACAGTAAACCACTGCTCTCTCTCACTGACAGAGTGAGAGCCTATTTCTATAAACAACAAACAAGCAAAAATCACTATTGTGAAACCTAAGATGTTTTCTTTTTGAGATGTTTTCAGACTGCCCCCACCAAGACCCATGACTCATGACTCAACCGGTCCTGCTACCCAGAGGGAGACTCAGTGCACAAGGACTGTTTTCCACACCCCTGTCATTTCATTCCCATTCAATCAGCAGCATGCATTCCCTAGCCCTCTGCTCACCAAATTGTCCATACCCCTAACCTCTGAGCCCTCAGGGAGATTGATTTGAGTGCAATGCCACGATCTCAGTAAATTGGTTTCATCTGTGCAGTGGGCAGGAGAAACTCATCAGGTGATTACACTTTTCGAAAACAAACAATTCAAGGCTGCACTCACTGAGGGTCTATTTTCTGATCTTGAATATATATTGACTCAAAATGTATCATGAGTAAAAATGTATCTTTTATTGGTCATTATGATTCAACCAAAATAAATTTCTGTTCTATCAACTTGTTCCCTGAGGGAGATGAAGATGCTGAGTAATCATAGTCCAAGTTCTTTTCTCTGGGTCTGAAAGAAAGATACGCCAGTGAGAAAGAATCCCCCCTTTATTTACTCAATGCTGGGAGGTTAGGCCTGAAAGCATAGGCAGGGATGGAAAGTTGGCTGTGTCCTGGGATCACTGAGCTGAAATTACAGCTCTCCCTGGTCTAGGGAGGGTGGAGGCCTGAGGGCCTCGAACAGGATAAGTCTGGGATTTCCTCCTCCATCCTGAGATGGGCGCAGCTGAGCCACTTCCTGCATGGGCCACAGGAGAACAAGATGCTGCCATTTTGTTCTCTATCTTTGTCTACATGATTCACAAATGCACAAATGGGCCCCCCTCCTTTTTTTTTCCTGTAAGTGCCTGATGTTAAACAGAACCTAGATGAGCACATGTGTGGGCAGCCTAAAGAGATTTAAGGCAGGCTGGAAGCATGTTGCTCCATTCTGCCCAGCCCCTAGAAGATTCCTGCTGCTAGCATTGAACTGTGCCTCTCTCATTCTCCCCTCCTCCCGTCCTCCCCATCAACTACAAAAATTAGGGGTAGAATAAGGCTAGGAGTAAAACATAACTAATAAATAGCAGAGGCTCTTTGTCATCTTCTCATAGATTCAGAGAGACCTGCCCAAGAGATGAGAGAAGCCTTTATTCCACACCACCCTTTGGTGACCACACACACTTCCTCTCTGCCAAAGCATCCTTATAACTGCCCAGTGAGTTCACATTGCTTCCTGCCTAGGCAGAGCTGACTTATCAAGAAAGGGGAATTGCAATAGACAAAAAGTAACTCATACAGGGCCGGTTGTGCAGGAGATGAGAATCTTGTCATCACTCAAATCAGTCTTCCTAAGTATTCAGAGATCAGAGTTTTTAAGAATAATTTGGTGGGTGTTAGGGAATGAGGAGTGCTGATCGGTTGGGTCAAATATAAAATCTTAGGGAGTAGAAGCTGTCTTCTTGCACTGAGTCCGTTCCTGGGTGGGGGCCACAAAATCAGATGTGCCAGTTTATCAGTCTGAGTGGTGCCATTCATCAAGTGCAGGGTCTGCAAAATATCTCAAGCACTGATCTTGGATTTTACAACAGTGATGTTATCCCAAGGAGCAATTTGGGGAGGGTCAGAATCTTGTAGCCTCCAGCTGCATGACTCCTAAACCATAACTTCTTAACTGTTAGCAAATCTGTTAATACTATAAAGGTAGTCTAGTCCCCAGGCAGAAAGGGGTTTGTATTGGGAAGGGGCTATTATGACCTTTGTTTCAAACTGAAGACTGTGGGGAATGCTCCCGTGTGAGGCTTTTAGGAAATGGGCCTCGCATATGGTGAGCTTGAGCCCGGACACAGATCCCCGGTTGGGGGAAGTCGAGCTAAGGGAAAGCAGGAACCGAAAGTGGACACAATGCCTCCCATGTCCTCATATCCATAAAGTAATGTCTGTTAATTATTTTGAATAGCATAGTCCCTCTCTCGGTTCCTGCTTTCCCTTAGCTCGACTTCCCCCAACTGGGGATCTGTGTCTGGGCTCAAGCTCACCGTATGGTGAGGCCCATTTCCTAGGGGCCTCACACAGGAGTGTTCCCCACAAGACTGTACACTAAAAAAGTTATAGGCCAAAGTTGGTTTGGCCTACACTCATGAATTAACAAGGACAGCTTGGAGGTTAGAAGCAAGATGGAGTTGGTTAGGTCAGGTCTCCTTCACTGTCTCAGTTATAATCCTGCAATGATAGTTTCATTAGAATTTTTCAAATGTCACATGTATAGGAACACTAGTGAAGCAACAATGACCAACAGCAAAACAAGAAAATCTAGACAGGAACAAAGGCAGAGAAAGCAGTTCTGGGCCAAGGAGAACCCACTCAGTGTAACTCTCAGCTACTAGATACCAGCACTAACACTCTTGCAGGCAGTGTAGATGAGGTGGGGCTGGAGGTGGGAGGGGTGGGGGGGTGTCAAGAGCCCAGAATCTGACTGCCTAGGTTCAAGGCCTGGCTATCTCATTTGTGTGACCTCAGGCAAGTCGGTAAACTTTCTTTGCCTGTTTTCTTATCTGTTAATTTTAGTACACACCTACTTTAGGGATTAGATTAGTTGGAGAGTTCTTTCTCAAGAACCTAGTCACAACAAATGCTAAATACATGTCTATTATTGTTATTAGTAGTACTATTAGTAGTAGTGTGATTTCATCATAAGTGAAATTAGCTATTGTTAATTACAAAAAAAAAAAAATCAGGCAGAAACATAGTTATAGGCCCTTATTAACTCATGCTACGAAGACTTTCTTTAGTGGACATAAATCCCTGACTTTTTTTTTTAATACCCAAAGCATCATGGTTAGCAGGCTATGCCCTGAAGCAGTGTCAGTCTTTTAAAAACATGAACGAATAATCATTTTTGTGTGGACTTTTAGGATAATCAAATTTTCTTTTCCAGAGTCCTGTTACAGGGAACATGCCCTCTTTCTCATAAAAGATTTCAAAGTCACTTTTGGCTCAGAAACTGACACCCTAAAATATGATGCACTGAGGGGCTGAGCTGAAGAAAAAGCAGAAGAAGCCTCAGGATCCTCCTCTACCTAAGATCCAGACCCACCAGGAAGTTTTTTCTTACTCTCCCTGTAAGACCAAGAATGTAACCACATCTGAACAGACCCTTTCACTGTCAAAAACTATTTACAAATGTCCACTGGGATCCATGTCTTCTCACTAGTAATTCCTTCAACAGAATTTCTTTTCCCCTCCCTTCCATAATCTGTTTTTCCAGGATGATATATATGCCTCTGAATCTCACTGGATGATTGGGCCCCCTGTATATATGTTAAATAAGAAAGGCTCCCCTGTATACATGTTAGATACATATGTATGCTTTTCTCCTATTAATTTCGATCATGTCAGAGATTGCTGAACCTCATCAGAGTGTGAGGCCCCTACCTTAAGCTCTGATGCTCAGGGCAGGACTTAGTGCTGGAAGAAACTAGTATGTCAAGTGGTGTGTGTTCTCAATCTCTCTTCCATGCAGCATAATCTGAGGAATATGATGGCTTTGGCAGCTTTCTCCTTTCTTCTTCCCTTCATTTTTTCCTTCCCTCCCTTCCTATCTTTCTTTTTTCTTAGTTTGTTATATTTTTGCTTCTTATGATTATTCTCATCTTTTAAAAAGGAAGCCCTAACAGAAAAGGGCCAGCGGCCCATTTTCAGGCCCACTACTCTGCCTTGACTCTAGGGGTACGCCGGGGTGCTTGTTGAGACTCCTCAAAACATTCCTTAGGCCACAAATAACTCCTTGTTTGTGAATTGCTCTTTCTGGGTTTTTAGCCAGCCCGGGGGTGGTTCAGCCTTGAGCCTTCCTCACTGTCTTCTTTCCCTGACTCTAGATGGCTCAGAAAGATTTCTCAATCATTTTAGATAAAAATCTAGGAGATTTGAAGGGAATATTTTCTAGTAGAGTAGTGGATTTTCACATAATATAGTATTTTCTGCAGTCAAAAATATTTGGAATTGCTATGTGAGAATAATTTCTTTTTGGACTGTAAAAGATGTAAAATCTTTATTAGACTAATGTTAAGAAATAAAGTTCTAAAGCCCCCCCAACTGACTGAATGAATGCCATCTTCGCCAAAAAGACTCCAGGGAAACCTTGGAAATTGAATTCCCAGCCCTGATGGGATGGGAGGTCAGGGGATGACTTGTTATACCCCTTCCCTCCCTGTCATTAGGCTTTCTTCCTAAGGGCTAACAGAAACCGGCCCTTCCAAAAGACTCCACTGCTGATTCTGACCAGTTGTCTGGCTGCTACCTTTGCCTTTGGTGGTTTTCATGTAGAGACTGACCTGCATTCCTTCCTAATAGACCACCAATCACAGAGTGGTTCGGGCTATTCTGCTGAGTATGTGCAGGGAGGATTTCCATGTCCTCTGCTTCACCTTTTGTGGTCAGAGTGTCAAAAACTTCACGTTTGAGATAGTGTTAGTGCTGATCCCCCTCTTTTTTTTTCAGATGGGGATCTCACTCTGTTGCCCATGATAGAGTATAGTGGTGCAATCTCAGCTTACTGCAGCCTCCACTTTTCAGGTTCAGACCAACTATGACCTCAGCCTCATGAGTAGCTGGGACTACAGGGGCAGGCCACCACACCTGGCTAATTTATGCATTTTTTGTAGAAACAGGGTTATGTCATGTTGCCCAGGCTGGTCTTGAACTTGTGGGCTCAAATGATCTGCTCACCTTGGCCTCTCAAAGTGCTGGGATTACAGGTGTGAGCCACCATGGCCAGCCTGGGCACGGGGTCCACTGAGAGGCATGAAACTCAATTGCACATATGCATACTTCTCCCTTCATAAAAATTAATGACGCCTCCTCCAGCTTACTGAATTTCAATGAGTTGGCCACTCTGCTCAGCATAAGTCAGTATCTCATTCTTCCCACCACAGAATATCTGTTTCTGGTTTCTGGGTGGAGACTATACTTCCCAGCTATCAGAATGGCCACCCTGTAGGCTGGAACACTTTATAAGAGATAAATGTCTCCTTTCCAAATGTATGAACCTCGTCATTCTTCAGTTGACAACATGTATTGTAAATCTGCCAAGGATTAAACTGTAATTGACAATAATTCATATACACACATGTAAAATGAATCGCAGGACCACAATTCATATACACACATGTAAAATGAATCGCAGGACCACAATTCATATACACACATGTAAAATGAATCGCAGGACCACAATTCATATACACACACATGTAAAATGAATCGCAGGACCACAATTCATATACACACATGTAAAATGAATCGCAGGACCACAATTCATATACACACATGTAAAATGAATCGCAGGACCACAATTCATATACACACATGTAAAATGAATCGCAGGACCACAATTCATATACACACATGTAAAATGAATCGCAGGACCACAATTCATATACACACACATGTAAAATGAATCGCAGGACCACAATTCATATACACACATGTAAAATGAATCGCAGGACCACAATTCATATACACACATGTAAAATGAATCGCAGGACCACAATTCATATACACACACGTAAAATGAATCGCAGGACCACAATTCATATACACACACGTAAAATGAATCGCAGGACCACAATTCATATACACACACGTAAAATGAATCGCAGGACCACAATTCATATACACACATGTAAAATGAATCGCAGGACCACAATTCATATACACACATGTAAAATGAATCGCAGGACCACAATTCATATACACACATGTAAAATGAATCGCAGGACCACAATTCATATACACACATGTAAAATGAATCGCAGACCAGTTTTTATTGAACACTATTTGGGAAATGAAGTTCTAAACAAGGAAATGCTCCAAAACCATTAAAAATATATGCAATGGGCTTATACACGATTTCTCATAAATGATTTCATATACAGAAGTCTTTATGCTGTATTAGGTAGAAATACAAATTGCTAAAAAATATTTATAAATGATTTTCATTAGAAAAATAGTAGGTGGGCAAATGTAAATATTTGAAGGTAAATATGCCTCATAGACATAGAAGGGAGCTGGAGTCCTGTCTAGCACGGTGGAAGTATGACTCCCTTTGCAGTAGGAAGGTGCATTAGTTCATTCTCACATTGCTATAAAGAAATACCTGAGACTGGGTCATTTATAAGGAAAAGAGGTTTAATTGGCTCAAATTTCCTCAGGCTGTACAGGAAGTACGATACTGGCATCTGCTTGGCTTCTGGGGAGACTTCAGAAAGCTTACAAACATGGCAGAAGGCAAAGGGGAAGTGAACACTTCACAGGGCTGGAGAAGGAGCAAGAGGGAGGGGGAGGGGCACACACTTTTAAACAACCAGATCTCATGAGAACTCTCTCACTATACAGTATCAAGGAGAAATAGTGTTAAATCATTCATGAGAACTCCATCCCAATAATCCAAGCACTCCCACCAGGCCCCAACTTCAACACTGGGGATTACAACCGGATGTGAGATTTGAGGAGGGACACAGATCCAGACCATATGAGAGGGTGATTGGAGAGATGGGAGAAAGGAGATAATTTATGTTACAGAAATTTTAAACTAGGGGAATTATGAATGAATTTAGTTAACTTTTTGTGGGCTTTCTGTATGTTTTTTGAGAGAACTCTTAAAAATCTCAATAAACATATCTAGTAGAAGCCCCTGCTCACTGTACCTTTAGGCTTCTGTTAATATAAAGGATTTAGGCGGATTGAGAAAAAAATACATGAACCCAGTGCTGGAGCTTTGGGCCTTATTTTTATCATGAGGAATGTTTGTCTGTCACTTAAATTTGACCATTAGTGTTAGTTTCCTGAGAGAAAAAAAATGTACCTCTCTCAGCTTTCCAATTTTGGGCAAGAATGTTGGCTGGAGATAAATACGTAAGGGAATAAATGAAGAATAGGTGTTCGTGGTTGATATCTAATTGCTACAGAGTTGGGGAGTAGAAAAATGAGAATGTCTGCAAGGAATTGCTTTCTCCTTCCACCTTCCTACCTCACATCAGCTGAAATGGAACAAGTTGTTGGTTTTCTTTCTTAACTGTACCAGGGAGATATTTTAATAATTCTTTGCTGGCAAGCTCTTGGCACCTCCAATATATTTCCCCTATCAGCCAATTTTGTCTCCATTGTTCATAGAACTGTTGCTGTCTTTCGAGAAATGGGAAAACCGTTACAGTTAAGTAATAAAGAGATAATGCCGGATAACAGATGTATGTGGAACAAAGAGCTGGAAAGATTTCATGTTATCCAGTGAGTTAGGACTATAATAATGTTTTCTATTTGAAACAAAGAAAACTAGTGGCAGGTTCTGTCACTGACTTTCACTCCATTGTCTTTCTGCTATGAGGTGTCTGGTTCCTGTCTCCAGCCATGACAGTGAGAGACGCTCTGAGGCTGAAGGTTTTAGGTGGATTGGGGTGATGTCTTCTGCTGAATTGGACCCCAAGGAAGCAAAACCTGAGACAAGGATTTGAAAGCACCATCAGGAAAGTGGGCAAGTAAGATAAGAAGGAAGAAAACCAATCCACGGTGTGTTAACGTTGCTCCCCCAGAGGCAATGGGGGCCCAATCCTGCTGGGGACATCTGGGAGACTGTGTCCTCAGAGCTGATACGTCCAAGAGGGGAAACAGGCATTAATCCTCCAACTCTCATTTCTCTTTGGCTTAGGCCTGCTCCTGGAATATCTCTAGCACTGACTGACAGTCCTGTGGCTTGGCCGAGTACTCCAGAGAAAGCCCTTAGGGGGTCCTAGGTGCTTATAATGCATGCCTGGAAAATGGAGTCCCAAGGGGGTCTGGACAGGGCCTGGGAAGCATCTTTCACAGGTCAAACACATGCAGATGTGATGCTTTTACCTGGGGCTGAAAGTTGGACTAGGCTGTCTTCCTGTTAACAATGGAATAGAGCTTGGGGAAAGGGGGGTTAAAAACAAGAAAGAGCAAAGGAGGTAAAAGAGGGATAGGAAAGGGGTAAAGAAATGTGGGAAAAGGGAAAAGAGGGAGCATAAGGTAGAGAAAGCTCCAAGTGGCAGATGGTATCAGCAGTGTCTGTGCTTTTTTGAGACAGTCTTACTTGGTTGCCCAGGCTGGAGGGCTGGAGTGCAGTGGTGTGATCTCGGCTTGGCTCACTGCAACTTCCACCTGCTGGATTCAAGCAATTCTCCTGCCTCAGCCTTCAGAGTAGCTGGGATTGTAGGTGCCCACCACAGTGCCAACTAATTTTGTACTGTATTTTTCGACGGGGTTTCACCATGTTGGCCAGGAGCAAAGTGTCTGTACTGCAGGTAAATGGCATTGTTAACTTCTGTGCTCATTCACAGGATAATGCAAGTAGGTGGAGAATGAAAGGAGTGAGGCAATGCTTGCAATAAAAGCAGTTGCTGCTTCAAGGAAAACTACAAACCACTGCTCAATGAAATAAGAGAGGACACAAACAGATGGAGAAACATTCCATGTTCATGGTTAGGAAGAATTAATATCATGAAAATGGCTATACTGCCCAAAGTAATTTACAGAATCAACGCTATCCCCATCAAGCTACCATTGACTTTCTTCACAGAACTGGAAAAAACCACCATGAACTTCATATGGAACCAAAAGAGAGCCCGCATAGCCAAGTCAATTCTAAGCAAAAAGAACACAGCGGGGGGCATCACACTACCGGATTTCAAACTATACTACAAGGCTACAGTAATCAAAACAGCATGGTACTGGTACCAAAACAGAGATATAGACCAATGGAACAAAACAGAGGCATCGGAGGCAACACAACATACATACAACTATACAATCTTTGATAAACCTGACAAAAACAAGCAATGGGGAAAGGATTCCCTGTTTAATAAATGGTGTTGGGAAAACTGGCTAGCCATGTGCAGAAAGCAGAAACTGGACCCCTTCCTGACACCTTACACTAAAATTAACTCCAGATGGATTAAAGACTTAAACATAAGACATGGCACCATAAAAACCCTAGAAGAAAATCTCGGCAAAACCATCCAGGACATAGGAGTAGGCAAGGACTTCATGAACAAAACACCAAAAGCATTGGCAACAAAAGCCAAAATAGACAAATGGGACCTAATTAAACTCCACAGCTTCTGCATGGCAAAAGAAACAGTCACTAGAGTGAATGGGCAACCAAGAGAATGGGAAAAAATTTTTGCAGTTTACCCATCTGACAAAGGGCTGATATCCAGAATTTACAAAGAACTCAAACAGATTTACAGGAAAAAAACAAACAAGCCCATTCAAAAGTGGGCAAAGGATATGAACAGACACTTTACGAAAGAAGACATATATGAGGCCAACAATCATATGAAAAAATGCTCATCATCACTGGTTATTAGAGAGATGCAAATCAAAACCACATTGAGATACCATCTCACGCCAGTTAGAATGGCGATCATTAAAAAATCTGGAGACAACAGATGCTGGAGAGGATGTAGAGAAAAAGGAGCACTTTTACACTGTTGGTGGGAGTGTAAATTAGTTCAACCATTGTGGAAGACAGTGTGGCGATTCCTCAAGGCCTTAGAAATAGAAATTCCAATTGACCCAGCAATCCCATTACTGAGTATATATCCAAAGGATTATAAATCGTTCTACTATAAGGACACGTGCACACGAATGTTCATTGCAGCACAGTTTACAATAGCAAAGACCTGGAATCAACCCAAATGCCCATTGATGATAGACTGGACTGGGAAAATGTGGCACATATACACCATGGAATATTATGCAGCAATCAGAAATGATGAGTTGGTGTCATTTGTAGGGACATGGATGAATTTGGAGAACATCATCCTCAGCAAACTGACACAAGAACAGAAAATGAAATACCGCATATTCTCACTCATAGGTGGGTGATGAAAAATGAGAACACATGGACACAGAGAGAAGAGTACTAAACACTGGGGTCTATTGGGGGGAAAAGGGGAGGGCCAGCGGAGGGGGGGGAGGTGGGGAGGGATAGCCTGGGGAGAAATGCCAAATGTGGGTGAAGGGGAGAAAGGAAGCAAATCACACTGCCATGTGTGTACCTATGCAACTGTCTTGCATGTTCTGCACATGTACCCCAAAACCTAAAATGCAATAAAAAATTAAAAAAAAAAAAGCAGTTCCTGCTGCTTAAAAAGAACTGGGCCTCACGTAGGATGTTTCACACAGATTAAGTGATTTTCATAAGGAACATACAACTTAGGTATCATCGCCCTATTTTGCAGATGAGCACATGGAGGCATCAAGAAGTTAAGTGATTTGTAAGCTGTCACTTGTATGTATCAGAACCAGCTCCAAAATCTATGTTTTTCCCCTACAGAATATGACACGACTCAGAATCACCAAGAAGAAAAACAAAAGCTGAACTTGGAGTAAGTGCAGTTATTGGCTGAGTATATTCGACATTATGTCTCTGGCTTTGATACAGGGACGTGACAGGTTTGATTTGGCAAAGTGTGTTGAGTTGGTTTCGATTCCCGGGCCACGAAGGATGGAAGCACTTTGCACAGAATCGGGCTTGTTTTGCCTTCCAGGATGCCACACACTGCAGCCTGCCCCTCAGTTTCCTGTACAGAGCCCAGGAAATTCCTTGCAAGCCCTGACAGCTGATCTCATTCCTGATGTGGAGAACAACCTTTCTATTCTCATTATGGAAGCACCCCCACCCACCAGTAGTAGTTGATAACTGCACCTAACTGCTTTGGGGGGCACCTATACTCTTAGGAATAACTCATGTCTTAGGGAAGATTCCCTGAAAGCAGAGCCTGATAAGAAATCCTTGTGTAAATGATTCAGTGGGAGAGAGTGCCCAGAAGACTATGGCGAGGAGGACATGCAGGGGAAAAGCTAGGCGAGGATGAGGTCTCAGCTGGAGACTAGCTTCAGCTTGATCCCACAGGAAGCTTCAGAGCATGAATTGCACTCGAATGAGGGCCAGTTTGAGGGAATGGGGCTGACCTTTTTACATCCATGCTATTTAGTTTCTGACCAAGGCCTGCCCCACAGTGGGTGGGAACTTTGAGAGGCCAAGGTGGGTGGACCATGAGGTCAGGAGTTCAAGACCAGCCTGACCAAGATGGTGAAACCCTGTCTCCATTAAAAATACAAAAATTAGCCAGGCACAGTAGCAGGTGCCTGTAATCCCAGCTACTCAGGAGGTTGAGGCAGAAGAATCATTTGAACCTGGGCAGCAGAGGTTGCAGTGAGCCTAGGTTGCACCACTGAACTCCAGCCTGGGTGACAGAGTAAGATTCTATCTCAAAAAAAAAAAGAAAAGAAAAAAGAAAAGAAAGACTACTAAGTCAGAAGACATATTGGCTACAGAGTTAGTAAAAAGCCTGCAAGAGCAGTCACTGGAGCTGCACAGTGAGGTCAAATTGGTGCATGCACTGCTCTGTGAATAGCTGTACAATAGACAAGAGGTGACTAGACTTTCATCTTTGCTCTGAAGTGGGACTTGTGCTTTTTAAATGTTTTCTCAGGAACTAGGGAGGATCCAGGAGTCGCCTGATCACACGAATCACTGACTTTTTCAAAGAAATTTGGCCAAAAAGATTTGTTGGGCTAACAACTATATATAGGACTCTTCTAGGCAACTCAAATGAGCTAATCCTGCCCATCTCATAGAGTGATCTGGGATGTCAGGCGAGCACACAGAATATTTTCCATACCTGAGAAGACAGCCAGCATCTCTCATAGAGAGCAATGCTGTGCTAGCTTTATTGCTCTATCTGATACCCAGAGGAGATGACTTCTTAAAAGCCTTGTATCTGATCCCAATACCCAACATAATATACTCACCAAGACCTCTAGTTAGCTTGCTTTATACTTTTCTTATTTAGCTTCACCTCCTTAAGGACAAGAGCCTTGCCTAGCTCTTGTTGAGTACTTGATCCTCAACAAATATTTACTGAGTGAATGAATGAGTGCTGAGTATATGCCTCTGATGGCTCTATAAGTTCTATGCTGAAACCCGTCTACACTCTGACCTCTGATGCTGAGCCCCACACCCTTCATGGTTCCCTTGTCAGGTGCCTTCCTGGTAGGTTATACCAATAGGAGACTCCAAGGGAGATTGGAAGACTGGAAGTGGGGCAGAGGGATGAGGAGAGACCTTGCCGTTCTTGTTTTGCTGCTGTCCTGATCCGCGTGGCTCCAGTAGCAGCCTGGTGACACCATCTGGCTCTCCTTGTCAACTTCTGTCTCCCAGGACTAGTCTCATATCCCTATAGAAGGACCAGCAGCAGCTAGATGATACATCTTCCTCATCGTTCTATCTCCATGGGGTTCCTCCTAGGTTCTAGTTTCTATCAGAACTCAGATTTCTTCCCTTCGTTTGCCTAGCCATTTGGGTGGAAGCTACTTCCTGCAGTTACTACCTTAGCATTTTGTGCTTTTTTCCAGTATCTATGCAATTCTATTCTGTTTGTTCAAATACTTATGTGGCTTTGGTTTTTTGACCGGCCATTGACTCTTACATTATCTTTTAGCAACCTGTGATGTAGACATTGCTATCTGCATTTTGCAAACAGGGAAAGCAGTGTAATAAATTGTTGAGTGTCCTCAAGTTTACACATCTAGGACATCTTGGACAAGGTAATATGCTTTAGTCCGAGAGACTGTATTGGAATCCTGTCCTCGTTATTTATATTGTTCTATAGTTCTTAATTTTAATGCAGCAAAGTTCACCCATTCTATTGCATGGTTCTATGAGTTTAGACAAACATGTAAAGTTGCATAATCTCCACCACAATCAAGATATGGAATGGTTTCAACATTTTAGAAAAATTATGCTGTTCCATTACACTCAATTCTTCCCCTACCCCCAGATCTTGGCAAACATTGATCATTTTCTGTTCTTATAATTTTGTCTTTTCCAGAATGTCACATAAACACAAAATATAGATTTTTGAGTCTTCTTTCATTTAGCAAAATTTATACAAAATTCATCCATGTTTTTGCATGAAAAGTCAATTCTTTTTTGTTGCTGAGTAGTATTCCTTTACATGGATATACTGTAGTCTTTCCATTCACCAACTGGAAGAAATGTGTGTTGTTTCCAGTTTTTGGTGATTATGAATAGAGCAGCTATAGACATTCACATATGGTTTTTGTGTGAACATAAGTTTTTTTTCTTGCCTAAGTACCTAGAAGTGGGAATTCTGTGTCATACCATAGCTGCATATTTAACTTTATGAGAAATGACCAAATTGTTCCAAGGGGCTGGATGACTGTGCATTCCTACCGACAGTATATGAGAGTTCCAGGTGCTCCATATCCTCATCAGCACTTGGCACTGTCAGGTTTTGTTTATAGCCATTTCAATAGGTGTATAATTATGTGGAATGCTGTTAAAACATCTGGAAGAGACTTTGGGTCACTTCATCTGGAAGAGACTATGAGTCACATAAATTCAACTTGAAAGGCTGTATAACATTGGGTTCAGGAATTCAGACCCTGCAGCTGGCTTTGGTACTCACCATCTTCATGAACAGGGACCTCAGTTTTCTCATCTGTAAAATGAAGATGACAATAGGATATCTGTCTTAAAAGGTTGTCATGAACATTGAATTGGTTAGTATATGTGAAGCACAGATACAGAAAAAGTAGCACCTAACTGCTCATTATTATTGCTGTTAGTTTTCTCAGCTCTGGCTCATCTTGCTTAGCTACATGGTGCCAAAATTTGCAGAAAGACAAAGTTGAGAGGACACTCCTTGGACTCCAAACAATAAATCTGAAAGTCTTTTGGTTTGCATCTTCTGTCTTTTCAAATCACTGCACCACACATTAGCCTTAAAGCCATTTCATATTTAATGCCATGCCCATCCTTACTTTGCAAAAGTCCAGTTTTAAAGACGACATTTGAACTTCAGTGATTAAAGAAGGCTTTTGAATTGTTATAGATTCCCATCTCCATCCAGACAATATGCTTTTAATAGGAACACAGCTTGTGATTTATACTATTTCACTCTGCTCTGCAGTGCCGTCTGCATCATCAACATTAAGATGAAATTACCCTGCAATCACAAACATGGAGTTCATACTTGTAGTAATTGCACAAAGAAACCCTCATTATCCTGCAATATGTACTTCAAAAACAAACATATAACCTTTTCTCCCTCTAGTGGCACATTTAAACAGCAACCTCAAGTATCACAGAGGCAGGTCTTGACGTATTACAATCGAGAGAAACAAATAGTTTACACTTGGGAGAATGTTTGTTTATTGTCGATTGTAGCAAAAAGTTTGCATTTTCTTTATATAAAATAATATTGCTGTGAAGATAACAGGCTAGATCATAGCAATAGAAATTTTGTGATTTATCCTCACTTGGCACTTTGTTTTTTATCAAAAACAATAAAGAGAAATCTGCAAACACTAGTTAGTCAGGGATTCTGATTCCTGGTTACCTATTGGAAGCATGAGACCCCTTCCAGTCCCCTGCCCTTGCCCTTTACATGTTATGGGCTCTAGAGCTGAACAATAAAAGTCTTACTGCAGAGGGTTGAATAGTGCCCCAGAACTCATGTCTACCTGGAACCTCAGAATGTGACCTCGTTTGGAAATAGAGTCTTTGCTGATGCTATTAGTTAAATTGAGGTCATACTGGATTAGGTGGGCCCTAAATCAAATAACTCATGTCCTTATAAGCAGAGAGAACACACCAGGTGCGGTGGCTCACGCCTGTAATCCTAGCACTTTGGGAGGCCGGGGTGGGTGGATCACCTGAGGTCAGGAGTTCAGGATCAGCCTGGCCATCACGGAGAAACCCCGTCTTAAAAAAAAAAAAAAGAAAGAAGAAGAGAGAACACACAGAATGAAAAACACATAAGGAAAATGTCCATGTGGAGATGGAAGCAGAGATTAGAGGCATGTGTCTTATTTTTTTTGAGACAGAGTCTTACTCTGTCACCCAGCCTGAAGTGCAGTGGCACGATCTTGGCTCACTGCAACCTACACGTTCAAGTGATTCTCCTGCCTCAACCTCTCGAGTAGCTGGGACTACGGGCACATGCCACCACGTCTGGCTAATGTTTGTATTTTTATTAGAGATGGGGTTCCACCATGTTGTCCAGGCTGGTCTCAAACTCCTGACCTCAAGTGATCTGCTCACCATGGCCTCCAAAAGTGCTGTAATTATAGGTGAAAGCCACAGTGCCCAGCCCTGTAGTAATATATCTACAAGCCAATGGTGCAAGGGTTGCCGGTAACCACAGAACCTGGGAGAGAGGCATGACTAAATTCTCTCCCTGAGTATCCAGAAGGAATGAACTTTGCCAGCACCTTGATTTTGGACTTCTGGCCTCTTGTACTGTGCAAGAATAAATTTCTGCTGTTGTAAACCACCCAGTTTGTGGTAATTTGATATAGTAGCCTTAAGAAACTAATATACTTACTCCAATGGATAAAAACAGTACCGACCATGATTTCAACAACTTTGTATACATTAACTTGTGTAATTGTCACCATAACACTGACATAGCTACTATTATTACACCATTTTGCAGAGTAAAACTGAGTTTCAGGGAATTTGGGTAACTTGCGTTGATATGATTTATGTGTGGCAGCCATGTGTTCTCTCATGCCTTCCCAGTAAGTACCTGAGATTGTCAGACCTTTTCTGTTTTCTTTCCAATTGAGCCTCGACCTCTCTGGCTCAATTGACCTTCCCACCTCAGCCTCCCAAGTAGCTGGGACAACAGGCACATGCCACTGCACCCAGCTCATTTGTGTGTGTGTGTGTGTGTGTGTGTATTTATTTTTTAAAAGACAGCATTTCACAGGCTGGTCTTGAACTCCCAACCTCCGGTTATCTGCCCAACTTGGCCTCCAAAGTGCTTGGATTACAGGCGTGAGCCACCACACCCAGCCCATTTTTGTATTTTTTTGTAGAGACAGAGTTTCACCATGTTATCCAGGCTAGTCTTGAACTCCTGTGCTCAAGCTATCCACCAACCTCAATCTTCCAAAATGCTGGAATTACAGGCCTGAGCCTTCTGTGTTTTCTTTATGTGTTTGCTAGTTTTAAATTTTGCTTTATTAAAGAATAAATTTAAATTACTTAACAGTTTAAGGTACAGTAAACTACTCAGATCTTAAATGTACAGTGTGATGAATTTTTACACTGGTAGACATCTATGTAAACACTCCTGGAAGATATGTCACGATTCTTCTTAGACAGTATGATTTCCAGACTTTTTAATATTATAATATCACAAAAAGTAATACAGGTTCTTTATAAAACTTTCAAACATTGTAGAGCTACAACAATAGAAAATGTCTGTCTCACATTATCCCTTATTCCTCCACCAAAGGTTAATCATTGTTAATGCGTAGAGTGTGTGTCCTTCTGGACCTTTTCTAAATTATGTGTGTTTTTGTGTCCGTGGATATACATGTAAAACTTGTATAAGCATATATGTTTTTACACATGCACATGCAAGCATATGCACATACATGCACACAAACAGAAACACACAGTTTTTCTAATTTTGTATAATTTAATAACATTCTGAAGTTTGCTACATTTTTTACTTAATAAAAATTTCCGCCTTCTAAAATGTTCAGGATATAGATCTACCTGGAAAGAGTAATATTCTTCCTTCTCTCAGTCAATTCTACTTTAGCGTGAAAGAAGTTTCCAGACGAAGAAAGGTGGAGCAGACGTTCCTGCTGGGCCCACTCCACTCCATTCCACCTCCGAGTAGCCCTATTGCAGCAGGTGGCGAAGGAGACGCCCACATTTAGCAGACTCATGTGCAGCTCGGGCGCCACATTCCTTCCCAGCAGACAGCTGTGGGATGTGGATGGTGGCAGTGACTGAGAGACTCTTCTCCTCCTGGTTGTGGCCAGTTGTACTTTGCCTATAGCTGTGGAGCAGAGATCTCCTGCTCTCCAAAGGCAGCGTACGAGAAATCCATTTATCAGATGAGTTCCTGCAGCTCATGTTGTGACATGGTTTCCTGGCCCCAGATCATTACCGAGGCTGTGTGGCCTGGGAGCCAGGAGAAGGGTATGTGGCTTCCTGATGGTGGCCAAGGCACGGGGTGGTATTCTGGGAGTCACTCCCGGAAACTCTGTCCAGAGCCCGGCTGCTGTGCTCCAGTGGTTTTACAAGCCCCTACTTTCCGGCAGTAGATTCCTTTCTCTTTAACATAGGATGACTCTGACATCTGCGATTAAACTAGTACCGAATCAGAAAAAAAGGAAGCAGGACAGAGACAGGCAACTACTGGAAAGTTCTACTTTGGGACAACGTCTCTGAATTATTCACATACATAAATGAAAATGAATCATTCTGACTCATTAATCAATGATGAAATGAACGCTAAGCAACCAAGGATGACCCAAAACATTTAGATTTGGCTTATATTGTGTTAGAACTTGTAATTTAACAGAGACATTTCATGCCGTGGAAGTTCACACTCCTGCTGGGAAATCACAAAGCCACGTTGGGAGCGTGTGACATCCTCTTTCCCAGTTCTTCTCACTTAGCATCTCACTAGAGGAGGCCAAAGTCATCTCTCAGACGAAGTCAGAGCTTAGTGAAGCTGTAGGGACATTTGCAACAATTGTAGCATCAGAGGCATGGCCAGAATGAGAGCTGTGATTGTTAGTGATGTCTGGGTATGTGTCCGCCATCCCACAGTCACCCTGAGAAAGGCATTCATTTGGAAGCTTTTCTCCCCACACTTTATTATATTATTATTATTTTTTGAGATGGAGTTTTGCTCTATCACCCAGGCTGGAGTGCAATGGCGTGATCTCGGCTCACTGCAACCTCTGCCTCCTAGGTTCAAGCGATTCTCCTGCCTCGGGCTCCTGAGTAGCTGGGATTACAGGTGACTGCCACCATGCCTGGCTAATCTTTTTTGTATTTTTAGTAGAGATGGGGTTTCTCCATTTTGGCCAGGCTGGTCTCGAACTCGTGACCTCAGGTGATCTGCCCTCCTTGGCTTCCCAAAGTGCTGGGATTATAGGTGTGAGCCATCACGTCCGGCCTCCCACACTCTATTCTAAGTGACTCATTGCTCAGTGCCCATTGCCCAGAGGACATTATGAAGTCCTGGAGGCTGCCAGTCTCCTCAGTGACTTGGGTCATGGCTGAAAGCTCTGCTGTCTTCATGCACCTGGGGAGAGTGACCAGCAGCACTTCCCAGAGTCCTGGGCTGACCCTACCCTGCTAGAACAAAGGCCTTGCAGGATACACAGTCATCATGACGTGCTGATGGCAGATTATGTGCTATTTGCACATTTTGTTTTCTCTTTCATGAAGGGATGTCCAGATGGCCAGGACGTTTCTGATGCTTCACCTCCATCCCGCAGTGCTCGCTGCTCTGGGCCTGCAAACAGTGTGAACCAAACTGGGGTTCACTAACCCAGTGCAGTAAATCCAAACATCCACACCGAGGTTTGTAGTGGGAGAAAGGAGAGCATTTGTTTGCAAGATGCCAAGTGAGGAGAATTAAGAAGCTCCCGCTTAAGATCTGACCTCCCCTGTGACTTGGATGTATGGGTATTGAAAGGCAGAGTTAAATTTCAGGAAAGCGGAAGTTGCAGGCAAAGTCACAAATCAGTACATGGAGGTTGTACTTTGGTTCAACCTGAAGAGGTGAGATATCTTGAAGTGGGAGCTTATAGGTCATAGGTAGATTCAAAGATTTTCTGATTTTTAATCAGAAAGGAGGCAAAGCTTTGTCTGGAAATGTGAGATCAGCAGAAAAGAATATAAGCTCTGGCCTGTGGCATGACCTCCTCGAGGCCCTTCAGGAAGAAATTTAGAACAAAGAGCAGGGGTTCCAGTTCAGTCCTCAGTTCCCCCTCATCTGAGGTCTGTGGGCCAGCAGATCCATTTGAAGGGGGTCTGGGTTTCTGAAAAACACCTCGAGAACGCAGGTTAAGATGTTATCTTTGGTGAAACCCATCTCTTCCAAAAACACAAAAATTAACTGGGCATGGTGGCCTGTGCCTATAGTCCCAGCTACTCGGAAGCCTGAGGCAGGAGAATCACTTGAACCCGGGAGGTGGTGGTTGCAGTGAGCGGAGGTCGTGCCACTGCACTCCAAGCCTGGGCAACAAAGCAAGACTGTCTCAAAAACAAAAATACCAAAAAAAGATGTTATTTTTAGCTTCTATAGGGAACAAAACATCTCATAACTCTAACCACCTTGGTTACTGTTTGAAGCTACTATTTCCTTCTTGCTCATCAAGTTGCTTATTTGCTTCTCAGGGCTAGCTATGTTCTTGGAATTTCCCTTGAAGGAACTCGAGATTTTCCTTTATTTCTATTCTTAAGGGGATCTTGCAGGCCCCAGTCAGGGGTCCCTGCTCTGTCTCGAGGTCTTCCTACTCTCGGTGGCAGTCCTCTTGGACTCTCTTCCTGAGGCCTCTCCGTGGTGTTAGGAGCAGGCTTGGCCTATGCGCAGGGCAGCGTGGGAAGTGTGGAGGAGTCGGTGCCCCAGAAGCAGCCCGCAGCCAGTACATATCTCAGCTTCTTCACCTCGGAGAGGGGGCCTCTCTAACGTGTGCCCCACACAATCTCCCCGAGTTTGCCAGGAGTTTTAAGCCCCATTTGCCCATGTCTGCAAGCTGCTCATTAACTCACCCATCCTTCAATGCCATAAGTCTGGCTGAACTGGGAAGGATCATGGAATAAATATTGAAACTTCATCTTTTGTTTGAATGTTTATAAAAATAAATAGTTGTATTGCTTCATAAAAGTGTTGAATAGAAGTCATTACTGAGAAGTGATCTTACTGATTTTTAAAAATCTCTAAGATGTTTGAACTGGAAGCCATCTTAGCATTATTAGCCCCTGGTTTTTTTTTTTTTTTTTTTGAGATAGAGTTTCACTCTTGTTACCCAGGCTAGAGTGTAGTGGCGTGATCTCGGCTCACCACAAACTCCGCCTCCTGGGTTCAAGCAATTCTCCTGCCTCAGGCTCCCGAGTAGCTGGGACTACAGGTGTGCACCACCATGCACCGCTAATTTTTGTATTTTTAGTACAGACAGGGTTTCACCATGCTGACCAGGATGGTATCAATCTCTTGACCTTGTGATCCACACGCCTCGGCCTCCCAAAGTGCTGGGATTATAGGCGTGAGCCACCGCGCCCGGCCTAGCCCGTTTTAATTTATGAGAAAACTGAGGATATTTGGAGTTTTTTTAGAGAAGAAAAAAGCTTTCCTGTACCCTCTTATGTTCAGTGCCTGAGGACTGTAAATTAAATGGACAAAGACATATTAATAGGAGAAGAGGTACAACTTTTACTGATGCTAAGATTTTTACGTGCCTGGGAGCTTCTCAGAAAAGAAAGGAAAACACAAGCAAGAGGTTAGATCTGGGAGCTTATATAACATTTTAACAAGGGGTGACAAATTCTGAAAAAATAACTAGATAAAAAATGGGGATTTGAGGGTTTCTAGGGGTGATAAATTGTGGGAAGATGATTAGGAAACATATGGAGGAAAGTAATGGAAGATCAGGGCTATTTATTTATTTATGTTAATAGAGATGGGGTCTCACTATGTTGCCCAGGCTGGTCTTGAACTCCTGGGCTCAAGAAGTCTGCCCATCTCAGCCTCCCAAAGTGTCGAGGCTACAGGTGTGAGCTGCCACGCTTAGGCCAATAAGGATTATTTCAGTGAGGTTTATTTATGCAGACTAATCTTGGTGTGACTTTCCATTTCTGGTAATAAGAGTCAGTGTGCTTTTCCTGGCAGAGAGGAACACCTTCCTCAAAGGAAAATTTCTGCTCTGCTTTCAGGCAGATAAGGGAAGGACAGAGAAATCTTCCTGCATTTGTTGTTTCTCAATTGCCTTCAGTTTAAAGTAACACTCATGCCAACGTTACATATTTTGGGGTGGCATATTCGGATCCCCTTTAGGTTCTAAGAGAACCCATGAGGATGCAGAAAAGAAGGGGTTATGTAATGGGTAATCCTGACATACAGAACATTTGATTCTAACCTCTGATTTAAGAAGCAGAGGGGAAAACTAATGACCTTGAACTGAGACTACAGGACCCCAAAACCAGAGATGTGTTAGGGATGTCTACATCGTGTACCTGGAAGAGAAATCAGAAACCCTGAATGTTAAAGTTAGGAGTGAAGGCAGAAAGCCTTCCCCTTAAGGAATAGGGGTGTGGAGAAGTTAAGTGATTTGCCTGCCATGACCTAGATAGATAGACAGACAGACAGATAGATAGATAGATAGATAGATAGACAGACAGATAGATGATAGATAGATAGATAGACAGACAGATAGATAGATAAATAGATGATAGATAGATAGATAGATAGATAGACAGACAGACAGACAGATAGATAGATAAATAGATGATAGATAGATAGATAGACAGACAGATAGACAGACAGATAGATAAATAGATGATAGATAGATAGATAGACAGATAGATAGATAGACAGACAGACAGACAGATAGATAAATAGATGATAGATAGATAGATAGATAGACAGACAGACAGATAGATAGATAGATAGACAGAGATAGATAGATAGATAGATAGATAGACAGACAGACAGATAGATAGATAGATAGATGATAGATAGATAGACAGACAGACAGACAGATAGATAGATAAATAGATGATAGATAGATAGACAGACAGACAGATAGATAGATAAATAGATGATAGATAGATAGACAGACAGATAGATAGAGATAGATGATAGATAGATAGATAGATAGATAGATAGATAGATAGATAGATAGATAGATAGATAGATGGAATTATAGGCTGAGATACAAGTTGGGAGGAACAGAAATCCCAACTCCAAATGGCTTAAACAGTATGAAGATTGTTATTTCTTGTAACTGTTGCTGGAGAATAGCATCAGGGTGATTAATTCAGTGGTTCCGCAAGGTCATCAAGGATCATATTCCACCCTTTTTCAGCTGCCCAGACCTCCACAAATCTTAAGATTAACTCCTTTATGTTCTCAAATGGCTCCCTAGTTCCCTGTGTTGTTTGCAAATGTGTATCTGTCCAACAGAAAGAAATAAGGCTATTTACTCTGAGGTTATTTTCTTCTGCCAGTAAGATACTGATGAAAGTTTCCACCCAGACTTCTCTCCAGTTTATTTACCAAGATTACACAGATTACACATTTTATCGGCTAAGATTAAGCAAATCACTGACAAGGGGATTCCCCCCCTTTCTACCCTACTGGGCTGGACAGGCTGTCACCTGTTCTGTGTGTGTGATTGCAGAGGAAGGCAATACATGGAGGAGAGTAAATACAGGAAGGGATTAGATTAAGAACCAATGTAGTCTCTCTGGAACCCAGCATGGAGGAAATTTTGGGACCCAAACCAGGTTTGCTCCAGAACTTAGAGACATGTCCGGTAAAGGTTGTTGAAAATTAAGAATGATGGTATAGATGACGAGGCTGGGATGCTCCTTAAATTACTGTAAGAGATCAAAGCTGTCACATAGACTCTCATCAAGAAAGTGTTGACTTAATAAATGAAGATGAACCACATTCTTGGAGACTGTAAGGAGTCCATGGAAGAGAAATCAGAAACTCTGAGCGTTAAAGTTAAAAGTGAAGGCAGAAAGCCTTCCCCTTCAACCTATCAGCATTAATGATAAAGAAATAGGGGTGGAGAAAAGTTAAGTGGGGGCTGTTTGTGGCCAAGAATAACGCAAATGAAAAATGAGAGTAGAAATTCTTCCAGGTTTCACCTGTATGAAAGAGAGAGGTTACTTACTTTATCTCACCACAATTTTGTCCACGGAAATAGACCTTCCTGTGGCAGCGTAAGTGCTAGACTCTGCCACACGTGAAAGAAATGATCACACAAGGCCTCCTGTCTTCCCTTGCACTGGTGTTCTGCCTCGGCAATGCCTGAAAAGCAACACACTTAATGATGACTTCGGCTTTCTAACTATCTTTGTCCTAGGAAAGAGGTGTCTTGGATGAAGAACATCAGTACTTTGAATACTGAAAAGGCATTTCCTCTGCTGCAGATTTATAACCTGGCATCATTCTCATGTATACACTAGTCTTTGATGGGGGTGTGACTTAGTCCCTCTGATCAGAACTGGGAAACGAACAGTTTTAATCCTGGATGTGCAATGACGAGGCCCAGACCAAAAGTGCCTGTTAACCATACGAGGGATGACTTCCGAGGCCCTGCCTGGGCTACCAGCCGGCCAGCCCAGGAACCCAGCTTTCTCCCCTCCATTCACCTACTGCCTAGTTATCATTGCACTCAAGTAGGGCTCTGTGAGCTGACACATATCAAACCTGAGGAGCTGCTCATCGGGAGGTTTCCTGATTTCCTCCTGCCAGCTCCCCTGTAGTCTTTTGGCCGGCTTCAGACTCTCAGTTCCCCAGCCTTCCCCTTGGGCTGTGCGGACTTGGAGATTGATGGATGCACTGGGTCGCAGGGAGCTGCACAGAGTTCCAGCCTCCTGGAGGACATCAATTTGGCTCCCCCTTTTCCCTTTAGTGGTAATTGAATGTCAGGAAAACAGATGGAGGGGAGGAGAATAAACCACAGTCTCACTTTCCACAGGTGGAGAAAGGAAGGGTTAAAACGTTAAGATTTCAAGACTTAAATTTCAGTTAAGTCTGCTGTTCATTTTTCTTATTAGTTTGGAGAAATTTGGCAAGAAAAATGCAAGTACATTCTAATTACTCAACTGTATGGTGACTACAAATTTTCTTTATAAAACTTGGGCCAGGTGTGGTAGCTCATGCTCGTAATCCCAGCACTTTGGGAGGCCAAGGCGAGTGGATCACCTAAGGTCAGGAGTTTGGGACAAGCCTGGCCAACAGGGTGAAGCCCCATCTCTCCTAAATAATACAAAAATTAGGCAGGTGTTTTATGTGCCTGTAATCCCAGCTACTCAGGAGGCGGAGGCAGGGGAATCGCTTGAACCTGGGAGGTGGAGGTTGCAGTGAGCCGAGATTGCTCAACTGCACTCCAGCCGGGGCAACAGAGCTAGACTCTGTCTTAAATAAATAATAAAATAAAATAAAACTTGATTTTAGCCAGTCACCATGGCTCCTACCTGTGATCCAAGCACTTGGGTAGGCTGAAGTGAACCCTTTACTTGAGCCTACAAGTTTAGACTAGACTTGGCAACATGGCAAAACACTGTCTCTAGAAAAAATACAAAATATAGCTGGGTGTGGTGGTGCACACCTGTAGTCCCAGCTACTCGGGAAGCTGAGCTGGGAGGATGGCTCGAGCCCAAAAGATGGAGGCTGCAGTGAGCCGTGATCATTGCCACAGCACTGCAGCCTGGGCAACAGAGGAGTGAGATCCTGTTTTAAACAAAACAAAACAAAAACTAGACACAGACGCATCCAACAAGGAACCTCCTAGATAGTTGGAAGCCAGAAAGAATTCTGAGACAGTGGTTAAAGCACCTGCTTAGACATTTATTTACTATTATAATTCTCAGCAAGTCAACTGGATATGTCTATAAATACTGAAATACTTGTCCTACTGACATTTTTATATGAAACATTGGCTTTTTTCTTTTGTATTTTGAGATACAAAACTTTGATAAACTTTGATTAACTTTATCTGCCCATCCTCCAGCTCCCTCTGGGTGTAGCATCTTTCTTTCTTTCTTTCTTTCTTTTTTGAGATAGAGTCTTACTCTGTCACCAGGAGCCAGGCTGGCGTGCAGTGATGTGATTTCGGCTCACTGCAACATCTACCTCCCAGGTTCAAGCAATTCTCCTGCCTCAGCCTCTCAAGTAGCTGGGGCTACAGGCGCATGCCACCATGCCCAGCTAATTTTTGTATTTTAGTAGAGACGGGGTTTCACCATGTTGGCCAGGATGGTCTCGATTTCTTGACCTTGTGATCCGCCTGCCTTGGCCTCCCAGAGTGCTGAGATTACAGGCGTGAGCCACTGTGCTGGGCAGAAGCATCTGTTTTTTAGGAAACCACCCCTCCCTAACTCTCGGTCAACTTACAGGTGAAGATGACCCCACCCATCCCTGGCTGTAGCAGTGGTCAGATGAGCCGGTACTGGAAAATCCACATATTTGATGGATCCTCAAAGAAGTTGTTCCAGCAGTGAAGACAGGACCCATGGCAAACCTAATTACTTTATTCTGTGATGCCTCTTTGACCACTTGCAAAAGAGAAGCCCTCTTTCCCAGGGTATTGCTAGGCATACGAAGGGTGTAAACCTGAAGATACAGTGGCCAATCTCATAATTATGTCACCATAAAGGAAAGTAGTAGAAGGCCATGCAGAAAGAGGAAGAGGACCCATGAAGATGTCATTTGAACTGAATCTAGCCATGCCTGCCATCTGACTTTTCTATTATGTGAGTCAATAAATTCATTTTTGTTTAAGTCTATTTAAGTTGGAAAACTTATAAATGAAGACATTCTAATGCCATCAACAAGTCATGACAGCTTTAACTTCGGATTTTATCCTAGTCAAATCTGTTACTCCTCCGCTCTGCTGTTTCCATACCAATCCAAGCCAGTGTAATGTGTTCATATGGTGTACTTTCCAAAGAGTAGCTTGTGGCTCTTTTTTTTTTTTGCTAGATTTTGGGGTGTTTTCTTTTCTTTTTAAAAATCTCGTTTTAATATAATGTATAATTTAGAAACATTTGAAACAGTAAAAAGATCTTCTGCATACCCTTTATCCAGTTTCTCCAAACATTAACCTCCTAATCCATCACAGATAATGTGTTTATTCCAGGAAGTGAATGCTGATATAACACTGTTAATTAACCTTCAGACCTGTTCACACATCACCAAGTGTTGCACTAACATTCTATTCCAGGACAAGGTTGCGATCCAGGATCACAAGTTAACATCGTTGTCTTGTTTCCTTGAACCGAACTTAATCTGAGACCTTTCCCCAATCTCCAGGATTTTGTGGCTCTGACACTTTTGAAGAGGATCTCTGGGCCCTATACCCAGAGTTTCTGATTCAGTAGGTCTGGAGTTGTGCGTAAGAATTTGCAATTCCAAAAATTTCTCAGGTGATGCTGATGTCGCTACCCTGCGGTTCACGCTTTGAGACTGTAGATATGTTCTTCTTTCTCAACAAACAAAAACAAACGAAGCACCCTTTCAGCCCAGGGACTTTGTCTGGATGTTCCTTCTGCCAGGAAGAATCTTTCCTTAGATATTTGCAGAAAACTGGATACTAACAAATGCTTAATAATTGACTAAACAACAACAAAAAAAAGCCTAATTTCACAGCATGTGCTGGTTTCTAGTATGTAGTTCCTCCTATCTAATTTATTTTTTTTAAAGACGAGGTTTTGCCATGTTGGTCAGGCTGGTCTTGAACTCCCCACCTTGGCTTCAAAAGTGCTTGGATTACAGGCGTGAGCCACCACGCCTGGCCCCTCTTATCTGATTTTGAGCTACCAATATTATGTCCCTGAATGTGGGGTTGGGAAGAGATGTTTCCCACTGGTTCTTAAGGTCCAATGTGAGCTGGCTCAGCACACCACTGTTTGAGTGACATGTTCAGGTCTCTGCTCAATCTGCTCCATATGACCTCCCCTGGAGAGGGTTTCCTGACCACCTGTTAAAATAGCCTTACTGTCCCCCAGGCCTTCCATTTCTTTATATTTTAGTGTATTGCATTTATTTCTACCTGCTATAGGTTTCTTCCCCTACTAAGTAGTAAACTCCAAGAAAGTAATAATTTTTTGTGTGTAATTCCATGCTGTATTGTAACCTTAGTGCCTAGAAAGATGTCTAGCACAGAACAGGTGATCAGTAACTATTTGGTTCAATGAATGAATGAATGAATTTCTCTATGCATTTGTTGTCAGTCTCTCATATTAATTCCACGAGGGTGAGGGTTTTGTCTACTTTTGTTTCTCATTGCATCCTCATCCCTGACACATAACAAGTATGGAAAAAATACTTTTTGAATTTTTTTCTCTTTTAGAAATGAAGACTAACTACATTGCCCAGGCTGAACTCAAATTCCTGGGCTCATGTAATCCTCCCATCTCAGCCTCTGAGTAGCTTAGACTACGGATGTGCCACCATACCTGGCTGGTTTTTGAATTATTTAATTCATCAAGCTGTGAGAATAACAAAGAAAGTGGGAAATTATGATACAACTGTAAAAATAGCTTTACACCTACCCAGCCTCTAAACATGTAGAAGGAAAATGTCTAGCTCTTTGATAGAGGGAGCAGAGACAAGGAAGATCTTGGGACATCTCTCCCATTTTAATAATCCTATTTGCCAATGGGAAGAAAAAAAACACTTTAAGTGGAATCTGTCTCAGGGTCTGCCCCTAGGAGAACCCACACTGAGAGCTAAGGGGTTATGATTACTTTTCTTGGTTGCTACTCTTCAAGAGTTTACAGTTGAAGAAGCTACGACCTTCACACAAGTTATGAGAGCACAAGATTGACAAAGCTGCCTTCCTCCGAAGAAGTGTGTGCAGCAGCTATTTGGAGGGAAATCCAATCCAAGAAGCAAGAGCTTAGCGAAGTGATCCAAGGATGAAGAGCAAATACCCTGTTACAGAAGTAGCCCCTTTATAACTTGGCTTGTCAGACCGTGTCCCTGAAAAGGCAAAACTGTTGAGGGAACCTGGTGAGTGTCAGCCCAGGAAATATGAGCAGCTCATCTACATATCTTTTAGTGACCTTCTGGAATGACAGCCAAGCCACCAACGCTTCCCTGTTTGCAAATGATAGAGATCTCATTTTGGGGGACGACAGGATTGATGTGGCAGCCGCAGTGCCATTAGACCTGGAAGATGCTCTGTTCTCATTACTGTCTCCTGGCAACATAGCACCAGATGCCGCCGTGAATATTAATGATCTTCATTCATGTAACCTTTAGTGCCTTCCTCCAAATCACCCAGGCTGCAGCTGGGGACTGCTGCTATCTGCTTCTGCTGTCTCCATCTCAACAAATCTCTTCTTCTCCTCCCTTTTGAGAAAAGAATTATTAATGAGATTTTATCTAAGGAGAGGGTTTCTGCCTCTCAATAGAGATGCTCACTTTCCAAGCCATCCCCTATATGCTAAGAAAGATAACGGCATCCCCATTCTGCAGGAGCCTGTCAGCAATCACTTTCATTGACTATCTGCTGGCTGGAATAGGTAATTTGTCTAATATCATTGCTTCTTCATATGCAGGGCTTAACAATAAACATGGAATTGGGCAAAAGGCGAAATTAAACATGACTAAAATCTCAGTGGAGTTCCCGCTGTTTATCAGCTTTCACCAACTGCAGGGCTGGCATCATGCACGGAATGATGGGTCACTCCAGACTCCGACTTGAGTTTCTTGGCTTTGCAAGCAAAGGCCTCCCCTTGGAAAGGCAAGGAATATCCAATTGCTTCCAGCCGGGCTGCCTAACTCCTCTAGCCCTTTGCTTTGTTTCTTTAGATTTCTGAGATATTGGCCAGAGGTTCTTCTTAAGGGTAATTTAAGGCACTTCAGATAGTAGAATCTCCCCGCTTTTCCTTTCATCTCTTCCCTTCCTCTAGTATTTATTTAGTGACAGGTAAAATTAGTGGTTTCAGAATACAAACTTTAGAGGGAGCCAGGTGCATGCATGAACCCTGGCTCTGGGATCCTGAGCCTGTTGCTCAAACTCATTGAACCTCAGTTTCATATCTGTAAAGTGTGAATAAAGGTACCTACTGCACCCCAGTTGCCAATACATTAAGTGATATAACATGTGAAATGCTTAGTCCAGTGTCTGGTATATAATGAGGACTTCAAATGGTGGCCTGGTGTGGTTGATTGTTCTATCAATGGCCCTCGATGAAACATTCTTCCTGGTCTGGGTAACGATGCACCTTGACTTTATTTTTTTTTCAATTATATATTATTATTATTATTTTAGACAGAGTCCCACTTTGTTGCCCAGGCTGGAGCACAGTGACACAATCTTGGCTTACTGCAGCCTCTGCCTCCTGGATTCAAGTGATTCTCCTGCCTCAGCCTCCCAAGTAGCTGGGACTACAGGCAAGTGCCACCTTGCCTAATTTTTATATTTTTAGTAGAGATGGGTTTTTGCCATGTTGGACAGGCTGGTCTCGAACTCCTGATCTCAGGTGATCTGATCCACTTGCTTCAGCCTCTCAAAGTGCTAGGATTCCAGGCATGAACCACCACGCCCAGCCTCACCTTGACTTTAGAATTGGCCATGTGGCTCACATTCACCAATGGGATACCAGCAAATGTGACCTAAGTAGGGGCTTGTGTTCTGCTGTCTTCCTTCTGGGAATTCTGCCACCACCATATGAGGAAGCCTAGTCTATATACCCCTAGACAACAAAAGACCACATGGAGAGAGGCCCTGCCAGCCCTCAAGCTGAGTGCAGCTGCATAAGTGAGCCCAGACAAGGCCAGCCCAGGGCAGAAGAATCATGAGGCCAACAACAGAATATGGAGAAAATAAAGGAATTTTAAAATTTCAAGTCACTAAGCTTTGGAGTCATTTGTTACGCAGCAAAAGCTAACTGATTTACTTAATACTGGTTGCTTTCATGACTTGTGTCTTACTTAAATTGCACAATATTCCTGTGTGTGTTGGGTGATACTATCTTGCACTTTGCAGATAATGAGGTGAGCACGCAAGGTGTCAGGTGGATGTCTTCTTGATTGCTCAGATCCTTAAGATAGTTGCTAAGGAAGATGTGCATGTACAAGCACATTTAGACACTGTTCTCAGGGGATGTTCACTCAGATGGAATCCTGTGTTGGTCACTTGATACTTGTTAGCTTTTCTAATGTGCATTCGAGAAGACATATTGGGCTGAGGAAACAAGCTTACAAACCAACCCAGCTCTTATCTCCTGCCTTAGATGGAGATTGATGGGTGTTCTAGGTCAGCAGAGGGATACAAGCTTCCAGAACGTCCTGTCCTTGAGAGCTTAGATAGACTGCGATCTTGATGTCTTCTTACACCTGCAGGGCTGACTTTGCCTCCCAGTGGAGTAAGTTACCACACACCCAAAATGGTTCCATTATTAGAAATGCATTTATCGGCCAGGCACGATGGCTCATGCCTGTAATCCTAGCAATTTGGGAGGCCAAGGCAGGTGGATCACCTGAGGTCGGGAGTTCAAGACCAGGCTGGCCAACATGGTGAAACCGCATCTCTACCAAAAATACAAAAATTAGCCGGGTGTGTCGGTGTGCGCCTGTAATCCCAATAATTACTCCAGAGGCTGAGGCAGGAGAATTGCTTGAACCGCAGAGGTAGAGGTTGCAGTCAGCTGAGATCGCTCTATTGCACTCCGGGTTGAGCAACAGAGTGAGAGTCTGTCTCAAAAAAACAACAAAAACCCCCACCCATATTTATTTAGGTTAAACTTTGTAGACTCTAAAAGCCTCCTCGAAAATTCAGATATCCTCAAAGCATGTCACATTCATCCAGTTAACTCCTCACCGTGAGACAGGACATTTATATTGGTGGGCGGCCAACATGGAGGCATTGCTCTAGGGCAGCGATGTCCAACAAAAATGCAAACCTCATTTGAGGTGAGACCCAGGTGTCATTTTAAATTTTCTAGTACCTGCATTAAAAAGTATAAACAGGTGAAATTAATCTAAAAAATAACCAGTTTCAAACTCTTGTTATTTATTTATTTATTTATTTTGGGACAGGATCTGGCTCTGTTGCTCAGGCAGGAATACAACGTTGTGGTCATGGCTCACTGCAGCCTCGACTTCCTGAGCTCAAGTGATCCTCCCACCTCAGCCTCCCAAGTAGTTAGGACTACAGGCATGCACCACTGTGCCTGCCTAATTTTTAAACTTACTTGTAGAGATGGGTTCTCCCTATGTGGCCCATGCTGTTTTAGTACTTCTGGGCTCAAGCGATCCTTCTACCTCCCAAAAGTTCTAGGATTACAGGTGTGAGCCACCGTGCCCTGCTTTCTTTTTATTTCAATGAATAATCAATATTAAATAATGATTAATGACATATTTCACATTGTTTTGGTACCAAGTCTTAAAATCCAGTATGAGGTTTGCACTTACAGCACACCTCAATTTGAACTCCCCACATTTCTGGTTTTCAATGGCCACACAAAGCTACTGGCTACTGTTCTATCAGACAGGTCCAGAGACCCAGCTTACTGGATTGTATGGCGGGACAATAATCCTCATTGCATAGCACACTGTGCTTATTAAATTAAGTCATGTCTGAAAGTTCTGTGTGTTTTAAAAGTCTTTGTGCAGTTCCAAGCTTTAAGAACTTCAGAAGTTGCAAACTTACAAAAACCAGGGTTTGAAAGTTTGGTTGTTTAAATTTGCTTGACACATATTTACTTTCACAAGTTTTATTTTGTTAATCATTTACTTATTTATTTTGTAGAGACAGGGTCTCACTATGTTGCCCAGTCTAGTCTCGAACTCCTGGCCTGAAGCAATCTTTCTGCCTCAGCCTCCCAAAGTGCTGGGATTACAAGTGTGAGCCACAGAGCTCTGTCATGAATTTTAAATAATACATTTTGAATTATTATTTTTTTGAGATGGAGTCTTACTCTGTTGTCCAGGCTGGGTGCAATGGCATGATTTTGGCTCACTGCAACCTCTACCTCCTGGGTTCAAGCGATTCTCCTGCCTCAGCCTACCGAGTATCTGGGACTACAGGCATCCACCACCACACCCGGCTAATTTTTATGTTTTTAGTAGAGATGGTGTTTCACCATATTGGCCAGGCTGGTGTCCAACTCCTGACCTCAGGTGAGCTGCCTGTCACGGCCTTCCAAAGTGCTGGTGTTGCAGATGTTACAGATGTGAGCCACTGTGCCCAGCCATATTAACTTTTAAAATATACAATAGTCTCTGTGTGATACTTCTGAGACCATGGATCAGTAGCAGGTTCTGTTGCTTTTAGACTGTTTATGGTGGGGGCAGTGACATCAAAACTGTCATGTATGTATGGAAGCCTCAGTTTTTGAATGATCACTAACAGCAGCTGATGAAAGTTTACAACATGCAATAATGGATGGCAGTAATACATAGCATAAGACAAAGGTTAAGTTGAATTTAATGAAAACTTATTACTATTTCAACATTTTCCTGATTAATCTTTCCAGTGTTATTTGCTGTAAGTTTGTAGATTTATACTTCTGAAATAATGAAAGCTTAAACTTGCACCAGCCTTTCAGATACCCTGTATTTATGTTACTCGCCATCGAGGTGGGAAGGATTGCTTTCCCCAATCACTCCTAGCCTGTCTCCACAAAATGATCCCCAAAAGAGCCACGCTGCAGAGATTGCCCTACCAGCTCTGACGGTCAAGCCGGTCTGTGGTGGTGGCCAGACCTTACATGACCTGGAAAATTCCTCACCCTAATTTGTCTTTGGGAATTAGGACCTTCTGCCTACCTCAGAGAGCTGGCAGACATTTTTCCTGCTCTGTGGAACAACTAAACTGCTCCGCATTTTTCTGGAAACACCAAAGGGAAGAACTGCAACTATGCAGCGTTCCTGGACATTTATATCAACCGCCATGTCTGGGTGAAGCATAGGAGTAGAACTGATAACAACGAAAAACCTACCAGGAATGTGTAAATAATTTGGTTTCAAAATGAGTAGTCTCCATGATTTTGAAGGCTATGACTAAGACCCACATTCGTCTATTCAGTTAACTCTGTGCTTATTAAGAAAAAGTGTCCCTTCCTCTGAGAGAAATAGGCTTGCCCCACTATACATGGCTTAGTGAATGGAATGTGACTGGATTTCAGCCTCAATTTGATTGAGTGTATTTGTAGACAACCTGTATAACTGTACATGGTGGCCCCAGATACTACTTCTTAAGAAAGAAATAGTGCAATGAATAGGGCAGAAATCTAGGTGGCTCGTGAACCAGTTTGAATAGACCAGATTTCATTGGTTGGGCTATGGTCCATTCCCTTGCCTTTAAAAATTAAATAAAACACTCACCTTTTGAAGACAGGAAAAGTGACAAAGACTAAATGTCCTAACTTTATTTATTTAGAGATAAAGTCTTGCTCTGTCACCCAGGCTGGTGTGCAGTGGTGCGATCTCAGCTCACTGCAACCTTTGCCCCCTAGGTTCAAATGATTCTCCTGCCTCAGCCTCCTGAGTAGCTGGGGTTATAGGCACCTGCCACCATACCCAGCTAATTTTTTGTATTTTTAGTAGAAATGGGATTTCACCATGTTAGCCAGGCTGGTCTCAAACTCCTGACCCCAGGTGATCTGCCCTCCTTGGCTTCCAAAAGTGTTGAGATTACAGGTGTGAGCCATTGCCCCAGGCCCTCAATGTTATTTAGAAACAATGAAACTTATCTTCTGACCTCTGCAACTAGACTAAAAGACATTTCATTTCGTTAATATTTTCTGTCCTTTTCCCAGAAAATTGAACATATCACATGTCACAAGACCAAATTACATTTATTTCCCATAATTTAAAACTGGAATTTGAGCCAAGAGAACCCAGAAAGAAAAAAAAAAAAACCACTGTTTAAATGGAATGCACTGTTCCCAAGTGAGGCCACGGCCTTTCAGACCAGAAGAGTATACACATTTACCCAATGAATAAAGAAGTAACACTGAAATTATGTTGAGTTCATTTTCTCCGGCTTTGATTAGAGATTAAACAATTCCCAAAGAATGGTAAAAACAAGAGAAAATATACATTCCCCATGTGTTTGAGCAGATGGCATATGGAAACTCAATGAACTGATGATAAAAATACATACCCATAGTATTGACAGTTATTGGTGGAAAGAGAATTTGGAAAATCTAATTGGCTTTGATGATGAAGAGACTATTTTTTGGCTTCATTATTCTAACTGAAAATGGAAAAAGAACTGGTTCCCAGTTTCAGAAACAATTTCAGAACTATCCAGACACTTCCTATAATTGCACCATTACTTTTAGTGAGGATGACAGGTCAGGAAATCTTCATTTTCTGGGGCCTTTCCTTTTTCTCTGTCACCTACGCATGCAAACACATATATTCCAGTCTGTCACAATGTAATGGAGCAGTTAGTTCCTTTCAACTTAATTCTCTCCCTCACAGCCTGTGGTCATAATCTGGACTCATCCAGAGAAATGAGTGGAGACAAAGCTGCTTTTTCATCTATCCTTGTTCACAGGAATTCAGCTGCTGTGTGGAGCAGACCCCCTTGGTATCCTGCCCATATCCCATCACACTCACCATTCCAGTACCAGCTAAGGGCATCCTCCTACAACACTGCTATTCCACCTGAGAGCTTTCTCTCAGCCTATGACTGAAACAAGTCAGAAATGCCAAAGGGCAAACGCCATCAGGAGCGTTAGTCAGTCAGTGATGGATGAGAACTGGAGGATACCTCGGCTTCCTCCCCTTTGAGTGGGGCCGCTTTGAAGTGTTCTCTAGACTGTTTCCTCTCCTGGAAGAGAAGTGTTGCTAGATAAAGGGTGTTCAGTGAAATGTGAATTTCAGATAAACAATGAATAATGTTTTAGTTAAGTATGTACTAAATATTGCATGGGTCATTCTCGTACTAAAAACATAAGCATTGTTAATTAAGAAAAACTCAAGTTGAATGGGGCATCCTGTATTCTTGTTTGCAAAATTTGGCAACCCTACCTCAAAAGGATTGAGTTCCAGCTGCCCACATGGTGACCTGTTATAATGCAGCCTGTCTTGGCACCCTTTCCTGTACCACTTCACTTCTCTCCTGTGGAAGCTTCCTGGGCTTCCCTCCTACCTGAAGTCAGGTTCCCTGGAAGCTGATCGGAGAATGGGGTTCTTATACAAATGAGTTAAGGGAATGCTTCAGGAGAGACCTGCAAAGAAGGTCAGTGGAAGGAACTGAGCAAAGACCTGGTTTTGGGAGAAGTCTGGCTTCTGCCTGATCCCATGGGGCACTGAGGAACATGACTGACATCACAGAGTAGTCACACCTTGAGTTTGGAGGGACTCACCTTTGCCCCATCCCCAACTCCTCACATTAGTCAGTTACTGGCTGTGGTCCACTCAGATGGGGCGTAAAATGGAGGGGATACAGAAAGGCACCAGTGACATCTACCACACGTCCTAAACAACCTGCCCTCAGATCCTTGTTTCAGGGTTTGTTTCTGGGCAAGCTGCAGCTAAAAGCATTGAACTGCTGGGAAAGTTCAATGATGGCACCTAATTCCTCAAGGACAGTCACTCCTCTAAACACTAACTTCCATTAATGTTATTGGAACTGCAACTTATTTGCAATACTTCACACATAATAAATTATCAACAAATATTTGATGAATTGAAGTGTGCATAGAAACAAAACATACATCTGTAATGTAAACATTAATATGAATCATATGTTTGTTTAACACTTACTGCCATATAATAAACTAGGTACTCAAGTTACTTTTTACTCTGTGTGTGTGTGTGTGTGGTTCTGTTCTTATTTTTGGTTCTGGTTGTTGGTTTTGAGGTAACTCATTTTCAAAGTTCAGTGAACAAAAACCATTGCAATCATGTCTCAGAAATACCCTGGAACTAGTCCCAAGTTTTAGTAAATTAACAAAATGCAGGAACTCAAAAAGTCCTGCTGAGTGTCACTGACGCACAGATGGTGGTGGCTAAGAAATGGAAGTAGAGGGATCATTAAAGACCTGCTTTCCTGAAATAGGTCCCCTGGTGGTCTCTCCTTTACGTGTAGGCAGTTAACTATGTCAAGGAAATGTGTGGCACCGCAGGACCTGTTGGTGAGGGCCGGAAGCCCCACTTGTCGAAGTTTCCATTGCTCAGATCTCGAGATGCTGCCTCTCCCCTAGAAGCCACCTAACCTGACTGACACTGCTTGGTGGGCACTGAATCTCCAGGGTGTGGGCACCAGAAGAGGAGGAGCAATAGATGGGCCACTGCAGCACCAAGTGTGGATTTGCTCATCTTGGGCAGGGGCAGTGCCACCCAGCTCTTGTGGAGACAGCGGCAGAGGGCACAGGATGCAGGTTAAGCTAGATCTCATGGAACTCAGTCAGCACCAGATGACGTCAGGCATAAAAGAGAATGACCAGAGTTCCGGGTTTGGGAACCACGACAAGAGCAGATACAGTGTGCCTTTGTGTCTTTAAGTGCCCCTGTTTTAAGACAGAATTGGTCCCAGAGACAGTTAGCCCACCATCTTGGGGACTGGAGGAATAGAGGCAGGAGTCCAGAAAATGATTTCCTTTTCAAAGGAAAAGGTCTAGAATATTTGATGCTGTGCAAGGTTGGGATAGGGGTATGTGTGCACATTCAGCCAAACCTGGGCAGGCAGAGTCAGTAGGCAAGCTTCGAGTGCAGAGCATGGAGGTGGTAGAGGGAAGGGGTGAGAACTGGACAAAAACATGGGAGCTGAAGCAGGAATAAGGGAGTGTTAAAGGGAAAGCTAATGGTCAACCACTTTGGAAAACGCTTTGAAAACATCCACGAAAGCTACACATGTGTAAATCCTGTGTTCTGGCAATTTTACTCCTTCCTACATACCCAACAGAAATGTGTACATGTGTTCAGCAAAAGTTATGTGCATGGAGGTAGCAGCATTATTTGTAACAGAACAAACGGAAACAACCCAAATGTTCTTCAACAGTAGAACAGACAATTCTGGTCTGTTCACATCGCAGAATACCACTCAACAGCAGAAATCTATTATTAAAGGCAACAGCATGGATGCAGCTCACAAGCAGAACATTATGTGAAATACTTCAGGCACCCAAAAGCATGTGCTTTAGAATTCCATTGCTATGACGTACAAGAGCAGGCAAAGCTAATCTACATTGCTAAAAGTCAGAAGAGAGGTAACGTTGGTCCAGGAGGGATGAGTGGCCGGAAGTGGGCATTGAGAGCTGTCGGTGAGCTGCTGTTCTATTCCTTTATCTTGTTGCTGTTTACTTTGTTTCGATCATGGGTTTAGTTTGTGAAAATGATTCCCCCAGCTATACACTTAAGATTTATTCTGTATGGGTATTGTTCTATTTATTTATTAATTTATTTGAGACAAAGTCTCACTCTGTCAACAGGCTGGAGTGCAGTGGCACCATCTCTGCTCACTGCAACCTCTGCTTCCTGGGTTCAAGCAATTCTCCTGCCTCAGCCTCCCGAGTAGCTGGGACTACAGGCATGTGCCACTGTGGCCAGCTAATTTTTATATTTTTAGTAGAGACTGCGTTTCATCATGTTGGCAAGGATGGTCTTGATCTCTTGACATCGTGATCCACCTGCCTTGGCTTCCCAAAGTGTTGGGGTTTCAGGTGTGAGCCACTGCGCCTGATCTGTTTTTTTTTTATCTTTATTTTAAGCTCTGGGATACATGGGCAGGAATCGCATGTTTGTTACATAGATAAATGTGTGCCATGATTTGCTGCACTATCAATCCAACACCTTGGAATTCAGCCCAGCATGCATTAGCTATTTTTCCCAATGCAGTCCCTTCCCCTACCCCATCTCCCAACAGGCCCAAGTGTGTGTTGTTCCCCTACCTGTTTTCATGTGCTCTCATTTTTCAGTTCCCAAATACAAGTGAAAACATGCGGTGTTGGTTTTCTTTCCTGCATCAGTTTGCTGAGAACAAGAGCTTCCAGCTCCATCCATGTCCTTGCAGAAGACATGCTCTCATTCCTCTTTGTGGCTGCATAGTATTCCTATGTTCTGAATGGTATTGCCTAGATTTTATTCTAGGGTTTTTATAGTTTTGGTTTTTACATTTAAGTCTTTAATCCATCTTAAGTTAATTTTTATATGAGGTATAAAGAAGAGGTCCAGTTTCAGTTTTCTGTATATGGCTAGCCAGTTCTCCCAGCACAATTTATTAAGTAGGGAATCCTTTTCCCATTGCTTGTTTTTGTAAGGGTTGTCAAAAATATGAGATGGTTGTAGATGTGCGGTCTTATTTCTGAGTTCTCTATTGTGTTCCATTGGCCTAAGTGTCTGTTTTTTGTACAAGTACCCTACTGTTTTGGTTACTGTAGCCTTGTAGTATAGTTTGAACTCAGGTAGCCTGATGCCTCCAGGTTTGTTCTTTTTGCTCAGGATTGTCTTGGCTATAAAAGCTCTTTTTTTCCTTCCACATGAATTTAAAAATAGTTTCTTCTAATTCTGTGAAGAATCTCAGTGGTAGTTTAATGGGAATAGCATTGAATTTATAAATTACTTTGGGCAGTATGGACATTTTCACAATATTGATTCTTCCTATCCGTGAGGATGGAATGTTTTTCCATTTGTTTGTGTCCTCTCTGATTTTCTTGAGCAGTTGTTTGTAGTTCTTTCATGAAGAGGCCCTTCACTTCCCTTGCTAGCTGTATTCTTAGGTATTTTATTCTCTTTGTAACAATTGTGAATGGGAGTTCATTCATGATTTGGCTCTCTGCCAGTCTGTTATTGGTGTATGGGAATGCTCATGACTTTTACACATTGATTTTGTATCCTGAGACTTTGCTGAAGTTGCTTACCAGCTTAAGGAATTTTTGGCCTGAAATGATGGAGTTTTCTAGTTAAAGGATCATGTCATCTGCAAAAAAAGACAATTTGATTTCCTCTCTTCCTTTTTGAGTACCTTTATTTCTTTCTCTTGCCTGCTTACCTTGGCCAGAACTTTCAATATTATGTTGAATAGGAGTGGTGAGAGAGGGCATCCTTATCTTGTGCTGGTTTTCAGAGGGAATGCTTCCAGCTTTTGCCCATTCAGTATGATATTGACTGTGGGTTTGTTATAAATGGCTCTTATTATTTTGATGTATGTTCCTTCAATGCCTTGTTCATTGAGAGTTTTTAACATGAAGGGATGCTGAATTTTATTGAAGGCCTATTCTGCATCTATTGAGATAATCATGTGGTTTTTGTTATTAGTTCTGCTTATGTGATGAATTACATTTACTTATTTGCATACATTGAACTGGCCTTGCATCCTCTGGATGAAGCTGTCTTGATCATGGTGAATAAGTTTTTGATGTGTTGCTGTGTTTGGTTTGCCAGCATTTTATCAAGAATTTTTGCATTGCTGTTTATCAGGTTATTGGCCTGAAGTTTTCTTTTTTTGTTGTATCTCTGCCAGGTTTTAGTGTCAGGATGATGCTGGCCTCATAGAATGAGTCATGGAGGAGTCCCTGCTTTTCAATTGTTTGGAATAACTTCAGAAAAAAGGGTATCAGCTGCTCTTTGTACCTCTAGTCGGATTCAGCTGTAAATTCATCTGGCCCTAGGATTTTTTTGGTTGGTAGGCTATTTCTCACTGCCTCAATTTCAGAACTTGTTACTAGTCTATTCAGGGATTCAGCTTCTCCCTGGTTCAGTCTTGGGAGGGTGTATATGTCCAGGAATTTATCCATTTCTTCTAAATTTTCTAGTTTGTTTGTATTGATATTTATTATGTATATATACTGTTCTTTAATAAAACATTAAATAAAAGTGGAAAAAAAGAAAAACTATGGAATAGAGAAGACAAAATTCATCTATGTCCTATCTTTGCTGAGTGCCCCTTCACTATGTCATTTTATTTTCTATAGAATGTGCAAAAGGGGAATGTGAGACTGAATTTAGGTAATCAAATAGCCATTGACTTTCTTTCTTTCTTTTTTTTTTTTGAGACAGATTCTTACTCTGTCACCCAGGCTGGAGTGCAGTGACACAATCATAGCTTGCTACAACCTCAACCTCCTGAGCTCAGACGAGCCTGTCACCTCAGCCTCCCAGGTAGCTGGGACTGCAGGTGCACACCACCATGCCTGACAATCTTTTTTTGTATTTTTTTGTAGAGAAGATGTTTAACCGTGATGTTACCCAGACTGGTCTCGAATTCCTCGGCTCAGGCTCTCTGTGCACCTCGGCCTCCCAAAGTGCTGGGATTACAGGCATGAGCCACTGCACCCACCATTATTGACTTTAAAGTGTGAAGGGACAATAGCTTGCTCTATCTTCCTCTGTTCCCCCAAAGCAGACATCTCTACTATTTAATTCCTGGAGATGTCATTCTGATACAGGCAAACTACAAAACTGGGGCTCAGCCTGTGAGGGTTTGTGGCTTTGCTCACGAAAGAATTCAAGAGTGAGACAACAGTGAAAGAAAGCATGTTTATTAGAGCAATGGTGTCCACAGAATGGCTGCTGTATAGACAAACAGGGCTATCCCGTAGGTATGGTAGCACAGAAGAGCATCTGTGGATTGCTGGCTAGCTCTGCTTATACCCACTTTTATTTATATCCTAAATAAGGGGCTTATTCATGAACAAGGGGTGGAGAGTTCCTGAAACCACACAAGGTCACTTCTGGATCATTGCCACAGCATTTGTAAACTGTCAAGGCACTGATGGGAGTGTCTTTAGCAAATGCAAATAATTAATAAGGGTAACTAGAGGTCACTTTCATCACCATCTTGGTTCTAGCTGGTGCCACATCCTGTCTTGATCAGCAGCAGGGAGACTGAGGCTCAGAAGACAAGTCCAGCTGATCTCCTATCTCAATCCCAGGGATGCATTAGATCTTCTGTTGTTTTCATGATAATCACTGGAAAATTGCACAAGCACAAATACAGATACTTTAAAATTTTTTAAATTAATTTATATTTTGAGATAGGGTCTTGCTTCTTTGCTTTGGCTGATCTTGAACTGCTGCCCTTAAGCAATACTCCCATCTCAGTCTCCCAAGAGCCCCTGTACTCAGTTAAAAATGCAGATTCTTGGTTGAGTGTGGTGGCTCATGCCTGTAATCCCAGCATGTTGGGAGTCCGAGGTGGATGGATCACTTGAAGTCAGGAGTTTGAGACCAGCCTGACCAACATGATGAAACCCCATCTCTACTAAAAATATAAAAATTAGTCAGGCGTAGTGGCACACACCTGTAATCTTAGGTGCTTGGGAGGCTGAGGCAGGAGAGTCACTTGAATCCAGGAGGCAGAGGTTGCAGTGAGCTGAGATCACGCCACTGCATTCCAGCCTGAGCAACAGAATGAGACTGTCTCAAAACAAACAAACAAACATACAAACAAAAACCTGTAGATTCTTAAAAGAGCTATAGAGACACCAGCAGGGACTTCAGATCTTTACACTGTCATTAATACCACTCCGTTGTATGCTAAGAAGCCAACTTTTTTCCATCCATTATTTTCATTAGATTATCTACTCTTCATACTTGCTGCTGGAATGTGGCCCAGTTATTAAATTTTTAGTTAAAATTTTTAAAAAAGGAGATAGGGTCTCTATCTGTTGCCCAGGCTGAGCAGGCAGTGGTGAGATCTTGGCTCATTACAATCTCTGACTCTTAGACTGAAGCAATCCGTCCACCACAGCCTCCTGAGTAGCTGGGATTCCAAGTGTGCACCACCACGCCTGGCCAATTTTTGCATTTTTAGTAGAGATGGAGTTTCAGCATGTTGGCAAGGCAGGTCTCGAACTCCTGGCCTCAAGTGATCTGCCTACCTCGGCCTCCCAAAATGCTGGGATTGCAGGCATGTGGCCTGGCCCTCTTCCAGCTTTCTTAATTCAAATTCCCAAGAATCCCCAGGCCCAATTTTTCCTAGGCTGATTACAAGCCCACGCACTGACTAAAGGGCTGCTGAACTGGGTGGCTCCTCCTGGACTCATCAAATGTGGTGCTGGTGAGTCAGTGCCATGTGATAGAAATCTTTTGGCCACTTTAGCATTAGGAGTCTGTGGGCAGTTTTTTCTAGAAGAGGGTGATCTGCCCAGTACACAGACCCACTATTTCTCCATCTTTCCTTTTTCCTTCAGTCCTAAAAGTCAAATTTCAAATTTCCATGCTAGATAAAGATAGGATGAGTCCTCAGAATTCTCAGCATATCCCCAACCTTCACCTGCGACATGAGCGTCTGCTTCCCTTTCAGCCCAATCATTCACGATGTCTGTTTGGCAGTGGCAACAATGGCTGGTTCATGGTTTAGCTTTAATTTTCCCTGCTGCCCACTTTCTGGCAGCAATGCGAGCGAGCAGTGAAATGGCCAAATAGTGGCGGACAGGAGGGAGCAGAGTGGAGGCAGAAGCCAGGTGCTGAATAATGAGCCTATGAATAGCAAGACCTGACCGCACCAGCCTTCCTGAGTAGCCTGGAGGAGAGGATAGGCCCCTCTTGGCTGGGAGGGTGGATGCTGAACCGTAGGGATACACCACAGGATTCATTGGCCTTGGCAGGGCTATAAAGACTCTGCTTCCGCTGGAATAAACTCATCTTGAACACCATCTCCTGTGTATTTCCACAAATCTGTTTTCTCAGGGTGTTCAGAATTCATTCCTTTTTGGTTCTTCTGCTGCTCAAAGGAAATAGAAACCCAAGGGATCCAACTTCTCAGGGTAAAATAAACACAATTCTTTTTGAACGTGCTAAGCCAGAAGAAAATGAGGCCAAAGGATGAATAAGACACACAACTAAAACAAATCAAATTGTAGCGAGGTTGAGTCCTCTCTTTTCAGTTGCCAAGAGAGGGTTTATACGTTCTTATTATAATGCATTTTGTTAGTTTTGCTTTTGTCTTTCCCATCCAAAATCACCGTCCCTTGTCTTTACTCACAAACCTGTAGGCTTTCTCCATCTGCCCCATATCCCTTCTAAACTCAATAATGATCTAATAAACATTTACACACAAAGGTGTCAATGACACATGATGCTATAAAAGGTGACTGTATCACGGTCAGCTTCAGCATCTTGGTCCCTGCCAACTGATATTAATAATGGGCCTTGACCTTCCAACCCTACCTGCTAATGACTAAGACACTCGATACCAAGCCCACTAAATATGTACAGCCCGCTGCAGCTGGGATTCAGACATCAGCCAAGCTCTGAGCACATGTTCCCTTAACTCAGAGTATCTTCCCCTTCGCCAGAGAGAACGCCTGAGGATGGGCCTCCACTCCCCACTTTCACCTTGTTAGCCCCATCAGTCAGTTGGAAGCTGATGTCTGGAGTCTTCAGGTACAGCACACTCAGATCCGGCACACTCAGGTCCAGCACACTCAGGTCCAGCACACTCAGGTCCGACACACTCAGATCCAGCACACTCAGGTACAGCACACTCAGGTGCGGCACACTCAGGTGCGGCACACTCAGGTCCGGCACACTCAGGTCCCGCACACTCAGATCCAGCACACTCAGGTCCCGCACACTCAGGTACAGCACACTCAGGTCCGGCACACTCAGGTCCGGCACACTCAGATCCAGCACACTCAGGTCCAGCACACTCAGGTCCAGTACACTCAGGTGTGGCACACTCAGGTCCAGCACACTCAGGTCCGGCACACTCAGATCCAGCACACTCAGATCCAGCACACTCAGGTCCGGCACACTCAGATCCAGCACACTCAGGTCCGGCACACTCAGATCCGGCACACTCAGGTCCAGCACACTCAAGTCCGGCACACTCAGGTACGGCACACTCAGGTCCCGCACACTCAGATCCGGCACACTCAGGTCCAGCACACTCAGGTCCAGCACACTCAGGTCCGACACACTCAGATCCAGCACACTCAGGTACAGCACACTCAGATCCAGCACACTCAGGTCCGGCACACTCAGATCCAGCACACTCAGGTCTGGCACACTCAGATCCAGCACATTCAGGTCCGGCACACTCAAGTCCGGCACACTCAGGTGCGGCACACTCAGGTATGGCACATTCAGGTCCGGCACACTCAGGTACGGCACACTCAGATCCAGCACACTCAGGTCCGGCACACTCAGGTACAGCACACTCAGATCCAGCACACTCAGGTCCGGCACACTCAGATCCAGCACATTCAGGTCCGGCACACTCAAGTCTGGCACACTCAGGTGCGGCACACTCAGGTCCGGCACACTCAGGTACGGCACATTCAGGTCCGGCACACTCAGGTACGGCACACTCAGGTACGGCACACTCAGATCCAGCACACTCAGATCCAGCACACTGAGGTACAGCACACTCAGATCCAGCACACTCAGGTCCGGCACACTCAGATCCAGCACACTCAGGTCCAGCACACTCAGGTCTGGCACACTCAGATCCGGCACATTCAGGTCCCCCACACTCAAGTCCGGCACACTCAGGTGCGGCACACTCATGTCCGGCACACTCAGGTACGGCACATTCAGGTCCGGCACACTCAGGTACGGCACACTCAGATCCAGCACACTCAGGTCCGGCACACTCAGGTACAGCACACTCAGATTCAGCACACTCAGGTCCGGCACACTCAGATCCAGCACATTCAGGTCTAGCACACTCAAGTCAGGCACACTCAGGTGCAGCACACTCAGGTACAGCACACTCAGATCCAGCACACTCAGGTCCAGCACACTCAGATCCAGCACACTCAGGTCCGGCACACTCAGATCCAGCACACTCAGGTCCAGCACACTCAAGTCCGGCACACTCAGGTACGGCACACTCAGGTCCGGCACACTCAGGTACGGCACACTCAGGTCCGGCACACTCAGGTACAGCACACTCAGGTCTGGCACACTCAGGTACAGCACACTCAGATCCGGCACACTCAGGTGCGGCACACTCAGATCCGGCACACTCAGGTCCGGCACACTCAGGTACAGCACACTCAGATCCAGCACACTCAGATCCAGCACACTCAGATCCAGAACACTCAGGTCCGGCACACTCAGGTCCAGCACACTCAGGTCCAGCACACTCAGATCCAGCACACTCAGATCCAGCACACTCAGGTACAGCACACTCAGGTCCGGCACACTCAGGTCCAGCACAGCTCCTGAGTTAGCTCCAACCAAGTGGGCAGACAGGCTGTCAGCAGCCATGTTCTGCTGTGGGGGTGGAAGACTCCGTCTACCTTCCTAGGTTCTGGTGCTGGGTCTGAGAATTAAACTGCCATCAGACAGATTAACAGTAAAAAGGAGTATAGGTTTTATTTAATATTTTTATAGGCATAAGGGAATGCTCATAAGAAAAATAAATTCCCAAAGAAATGATCAGGACCCAGAGCTTATATAGTATTTTTTTTTTTAAAGCAAAGGATACATTTGCGGAGAAGTGACAGGACAAATGGGTTTAGGCAGTACGTTGTGGAAAAGTGTCTAGAAAATGTATGGGGCTAATGGATGATAAAGGTTATTTTAATAGGTTTGTACAGATCAATTTTCCATTGACTCCTAATCTCTGGTGATAAGAATGCTCTTCTCCTCCTGGTACAAAGAAGGCATCTTTCTTACCAGAAACTTTATGACTTGCTTTTAGGTCAAAAAAGGGAGGGAGGTCAGAAAGCCCTTTCTGCATCTGCTGTTTCTCAAGTTCCTTTAGCTCAGAATAATTAATACGTCACAATGGCATATTTTGGGGCGGTATGTTCTGAACTCCTTCACTACCAGGAGAAGGTGTTTGGTTTTGTGGTCTTGGCCCACAAACCAAATAAGGATCCCAGTCCTCTTCTCCCATGGGAAGGTAGACCCACACTCATAGCATGTGCCACATGCCTCCCGTTGTGTGCGCCACTCAGTATGTGGAGTTCGCTGGCAATGCCACAGTGAGCAAAGGAGACACACTTCCACCTTCTCACAGCTCACGAATGAGTTCTGGTTAGGAAGAGACACATGTAGGGTTAAGAGAACCCAGAATGGAAGGATTCGTTCTGCCCAGGGAGGCCAGAAGGTGCTTTCTTGCAAAAGTGGAAATTGAGCTAAGATCTGAAGGAAAACAAGAATGGGTTAATAGGGATTGCAGAGTGAAAGAGCACCAAGCAGATGGAACAGCCTTCCCCATGGAGGGATGGGCACAGCTGTTCAAGAAGCTGAATGCAACAATGCCAGCTGGTGCACCCAGAGAGAGGAGGGTGGGACCGCATCACCAAGGGGCTTTCTTTCAGGCATAAGGACTGGACTTTATCATAAAGGGATTTTGCTAAATGAACAAAGACAAGGGGCAGGGGAGTTTCATGTATAGGAGGGAACACTGCTGCAATGAAGGGCGGTGGATGTAACGTGGATAAAGAGGGGAGTGAAGGGATGGGAAGGCTGAGGGGAGAAAACGTTTGGTCTGTGCACTCTAGGCTGCCATGAAGTAGAAAGCTCAAGAAGCCACCTGTGAGGGTGGGGCATTTGCTGAGCTGGTCTTGGTCTCCTGGGGCGTGCTGTTGGGACAGGGGGATCTTGGGCTGTGGGTTTGGGAGCCAGATCCAGAAGAAGCGAAGGTGACATCAGGCGGTGTGGTGGGAAGTCCCCGAGAACCTAAAGCCTGGAAGCATGGGAGCTGGGGAAGGGTGTGCTGGGGAAGAAGGTCATAGGAGGAACACATTGGCCTGGCTGGAGCTAGGAATATTTTCAAATATTTTGCTTAATATATAAGTAAATATCAATATACTTATTTTCATCTACATACTGCCTTTGACTATTTTTTTTTCTAAGAGGAATTCTTTTAAAACAGTTTTGGAAATAATATCAAACTTAAAAATGTTAAAGAAGTGAAAATATTCAATGGACCATCCATAAACCCCTTTCCCAGATTGACCTCCTATTAACATTTTACCTCACTTGCCTTATTCACTTATTTATTATTTATTTTTTGAGCCAGAATCTCAGTGGCATGACCATGGCTTGCTTCGGCTTCCATCTCCTGGGTTCAAGCGATTCTAGTGCCTTAGCCTCTCCAGTAGCTGGGATTACAGGTGCATGCCCCCACACCCGGCTAATTTTTGATTTTAGTATGGGGTTTCATCATGGTGCCCAAGCTGGTCTCAAACTCCTGAGCTCAAGTGACCCGCCAGCCTTAGTGTCCCAAAATGTTGGGATTACAGGCGTGAGCCATTGCACCCGGTAGCAACAATTTTAGGTAAATTACATAAGCCACGGTCCTTTACTCCTAAATACTTTATGGCACATATTCTAAGAATAAGGATACTCACTCTTGTTACTACAGTTACCAACCTGCAAACCCATATGAATATATTGCTTTATCTGATCTACAGAGAATACCCAAATTTCATCATTTGACCCAATAATTTTCTTTAGAGCAGTAGTTTTTTTCCTCCAGTACAGGATTCAGTCTAAGGTCAAATATTGCCTTTAGTTAGTTTCCTTAGCCTCCTTTAATTTGGATAATTTTCATGTATGTTTGGCTATCATTTTTAATATCCCAGTGTTTTCCTAGTTATCTTCCTCTTTTGTAGAATTATTGGAGCAAAGCTATAAACACTTGAGCACCTTTTGTAATACAGACTGTCATATTTTTCCCCAGCTGTTTACTAGTTTATGTTACATATACTTTGTGCCTATATCTGTTTTCCCACACATTTGATAGCAAATGTCTTTTTTTTTTTTGAGACAGTTTCACTCTTGTCCAGGCTGGAGTGCAGTGGTGCAATCTTGGCTCACTGCAACCTCTGCCTCCCAGGTTCAAGAGATTCTCCCTACCTCAGCCTCTTGAGTAGCTGGGATTACAGGCGCACACCAGCATGCCTGGCTAATTTGTTGTATTTTTAGTAGAGATGGGGTTTCCTCATGTTGGCCAGTCTGGTCTTGAATGTCTGACCTCAGCTCATCCACCCGCCTTGGCCTCCCAAAGTTCTGGGATTACAGGCGTGAGCCACCGTGCCCGACCAGCTGTGTCTTTTTGTTGGTGATGTCCATTCAGCAGATAGCACATAGAATAATATCTCATTCTTATTCTGCTTTGCATTGTCTTCCATGTAGGCATACATTTCCCACAGCCTTTGCTATCAGATTCCCTCTTGTCTGAATTCCACCTGTCCATACCCTCTGAGGTTTATTCTTTTTTGTTGTTGTTGTTAATGAATGAGAGCTTCTTATGTTGCTCAGGTTGGCCTTGAACTCATAGCCTCGCCTCCTCAAGTGCCAGGACAACTGGTTGGAGCCACCGCGGCTCCCAGAGGTTTATTCTTGAAAGCAGAAACTGATATTTTTGTTGTTGTAGTTGTTAGTTTTTGGATTTTATTCCCACACAAATACCTAGCAGAGTATTACAGAATAAGTGTTCTTAAAAAAGAAGCATATTTTTAGAAAAGATTTTTATTTGCAAAATAAAGACTAGTAGGCATGGGGCGAGTGCAGTAGCTCTTGTGGATGAAAACTAAGCAAAACACCAAAAACAGACACATTTCCTGTTTAATCTAGCTGGAGCTGGCCAGCTGGTGGCAGTTTGACAGAATTGCAAGCAAAGGAGAAGAAAGTCAAGAACTTGCACATCCACGGGTTTTGTTTTGACAGAATGTTACATATACGGATACAAATATTTTTGAAAATTATCATCTGTTCAACAGTTATTTTGGGGGCTTTTCACTTCTTTCTTCAAATTCCATGTTACCAATTTTCCCAGAATCTTTGTAAAGAGATATCAAGGAAAATTCAAATTATATAGTTGTACACTGGGGAGAGGGGCTAACCTAAGAGAACTTCCCTGGTGGTAAATAAGAACTATTTTTTGAATAAATGCATATTATTCATTATTATACATTTTGAATAAATACATTCTTAGTATTCCAGAGAGATGCATAGGTTGAAAACATAAAATCAACGTCTCTAGGATAAAAGCTATTTCTTTTGGAATTGTATGAAACATGAAGGATGTTTCATGAATGTTCTCAGCCCCACCACTCACATCCTTGCCCAGTTCTCTCTCAGGAAATCTTTTTTTGATGTACCTATACAAAAAAGGAAGGCGCTAATTAAGTGATTAATAACATATTCATGTTGTTGAGCTTTTATTTCTATAAAACTGAGTCAAAGAGCATAAGAATTTTAAATTTTGTCCAGGCACAGTTGTTCATGCCTTTAATTCCAGTACTTTGGGAGGCCGAGGCGGGTGGATCATTTGAGGTGTGGAGTTCAAGACCAGTCTGGCCAACATGGTGAAACCCCATCTCCACTAAAAACACAAAAAATTAGCCGGGCATGGTGACAGGTGCCTGTAATGCCAGCTACTAGAGAGAATCGCTTGAACTCAGGAGGTAGAGATTGCAGTGAGCAGAGATCACGCCACTGCACTTCCAGTCTGGGCAACACAGCAAGACTTTGTCTCAAAAAAAAAAAAAAAAGGAATTTTAAATTTTGATAAATGTTCTACAATTGCTTTGCCTGTCTACCAAGTTCATGGCAACTTATGATTTTATCAGACTTTTTATTAGGCTGCCTGTTTCACCATACTCTTCCCAGAGCTGTATGCTTTTAATCTTCCAATTTTTTTCTAAGCCAATCTAAGAGTTGTTTGATAGACTAAAAATTCATTCTAAATTTTTTCCTATTTTTTACTACTAAATTGGCTAAATACTAATGATAGACCTAAAAATAAGTAAAACACATTATGCTGTTAAGTTAATCCACTTTTCTGGTGTATAGAGATTTCAAAGCATTAGGTGTCCAGGATCACCAAATCAAATACCATTTACAAAATTAGGAAATACAGAAAACAAATTTGTAAGCAATTACAGCATGAGATAGGATTACTGATCATTGCTACTCCTGGTAATAAAGATGCAACAGAGACAGGTGGCATATTTCTAATCAATAATTAAGGGTGAGTCAGACATCAAGGTCAATTTGAAACTATCATACTTAAAGCCATTTATCAAGTATCAGCTAGATGTTCAAATCTATGATATATGCATGGTTGAAGTGAAAAGATAATTATGAAGATGATCTTATTTCACTGAAAAATAAAACAAGTTATTAATGCTTAGTTTTGTGTTTTAGTATTTTAATAATCTCAGCAGCAAAGACAGGGAAAAGAGCCAATTTTCTCTTTTTCTTTCTTTTCAAAATTATTCCCAGAGATGCTGGCTGATTAAAGTGATGTCAGTGGGCTTATTAACAACAGTATCTGTTGGGTCTTCAAGTCATCAAGGTAAGTATGTTCTTAAATCATATCTATTGCTTGTTTATATTTCATTGATTTTGCAAATGCTTCATGAATAGGTCTTTTTTTTTGCAAACTTTAATGTCTTCCTCTTTAAACAGAATAGCAACATTCAAAAGGGTATTTTTGTTTTGTTTTGTTTTTTGAGACGAAGTTTCGCTCTTGTTACCCAGGCTGGAGTGCAATGGCGCGATCTCGGCTCACCGCAACCTCCGCCTCCTGGGATCAGGCAATTCTCCTGCCTCAGCCTCCCGAGTAGCTGGGATTACAGGCACGGGCCACCATGCCCAGCTAATTTTTTGTATTTTTAGTAGAGACGGGGTTTTACCATGTTCACCAGGATGGTCTCGATCTCTTGACCTCGTGATCCACCTGCCTTGGCCTCCCAAAGTGCTGGGATTACAGGCGTGAGCTACCGCACCCGGCCTCAAAAGGGTATTAAAACGAGAATCTTTGTCTTGCATTTCCAGCAATACCTCCACAGGCTTAAAACAAAACAACAGATGCTGAGTTCTCCCACATTTCATATTGAAGTTCTAGGTCATCCATGCAAAAGAACTGGTTGCTGATCCAGCCAACACTTTTATACTTCTTTGTTATAAAAGGGTTGCACATTTTTCCCCCTACATTTCATCAACACCTTGGAGAAAGGAAAAGTTTTCCTTACCCTCATCTCCAGCCTAGAGAGAAGTGCTGAGTGGGATCTACTCAGTACACTTGTTTGGTGGAGTTTGAGGATAATAAACATATGAATGGTGACTTTAAGGTTCCAGTTCTCGTCACTTGTCTCTGTCAATATATAAAGGCCGCCCACTCCTTACATATTATCATCACCAACTTGTGAGGGCTGCCTGGTTTACAAATCCACAAAACCTGTCTGTGGCAAGTTAGGGAAGGTGGGCAGCAGAGCCAATATGTGTACTAATCATATCTAGGGTCAGTAAAGATTAGGGTTGGCTAATTTGGTCCAATCCTAGCCAGGATATGAGCAACAAGACCCATGGGAGTATCAATATCAGAGAAGCTCCTCATATAGGGAATAAGAACCATGGGTATGCATAGCTTGATGGGACTTGCTCTTGACACAGGGGAGTGTGTGCTACAGCTGTGCTTGCCTGATGCTGGCTGGCCAAGTTGCCAGCCAGAGGTCCTGGGCCTCCTTTATACAAAGCCCTTTCACAAGATCCAATCCAGATACTAGAGAAGGAGGGAATGTCCATACCTACTGATATTCACCCACTGTGCTGGTCCATCAGTCACCAACTAAGGTGACTAAGGCCCCACAGAGATTAAGGCACTGTGGCTTCTATCCCACCCCAAATAAATACTTATGAATATTAATTAATATGGAAGATTTAGTTTAGATAGATTAAAGTGAATAGTTCTTTGCTATGTTGAATAATACTATGAGTGTCAGTCATTTGAAGACTACCTCTGGTCAGTTTCCCCTCACTATGTCAAAACTGGTGGAATGACTATACCATTTACTGGTCACTGAAGACCTTAACCCCCACAGCTTTGACAGAGAGGCCATGTGTCCCGTGCTGGGAAGACCCAAGGCTGAAAGTAAAAGTGGGAGCCTCCTGTTTGGTGGAAGGTGACTCCAGTGGCTGCACCAGAAAACAGTTGCCCATAAGAGGACGGAGGGCATTCTTCCTGTGGGTAGAGGGTATTCCCTAGGAGCGAGGAAACCCATACAGGCTTAATCTCTGAGGAGCGTGCATATAGTAACTTTGGCTATTTTATCATTTGGTATCTTTGTGTTTTTATCAAAATATTATAATTATTCTTTGAGCAGGAGAGTACATAGACTATCCCTTATATGGGAAGATACCTATTTTATCCTTACCAGATGTATATACCGTTAAAAATACTACATTATATGTTAAAGCATTAATCACTCATGTTAATTATATTAAGGAGCATGTTGAGAGGCTGTAATTAGTTTTGAAGGGCATATCCTAATATTGAGACAAGGGGAAGGTGCTTTCTTAGCTTTTATAAATACCATGGGTAAGTACAAAGACCTGTGTACCTACGCTATATCCACCCAATCATGCTCACACAGACACACACAGACACACAGACACATACACACACACACGCACACAACACATTATAGGCAATGGCCAGTCTGAACTTAGGAACTAAAAAAAAAAGTTGGATGTGGTCCCCACCTACAATGAATAGACAAATAGAGCGAAAGCAGCAGTCACTGCTGACAATTGAATTAGTGGTTGCGGAGCTGAAGTACAAAATGAAAAGCTCTTTCTCAAAGCAGAAAGAACACAGAAATAGAAATCATGAGGAGAAAAAAAGATTTGGACACCAGATCTTGGAGACCTAAGTGAGACTAATAGGTATTCCAGATGGAGAAGATGGAACAGATGGAAGGGAGTTAATCACACTCGTAATTGAAAACTTCACTTGTTTGACAAAAGACTTGGTTTGCAGATAAGAGTGCTCCGAGCTCCAAATGTGATTAATGAGAAAAGACACTTTAGCACATCCTGGTAAAGTTATGAATTAAGGATAAATAGTACAATGTTACTTTTCCAAGCACAGTGAAAAAAAGATAACATCAGCATCAAACCACAGCTTCATCCCCGACACAGGCAAAGTCTGCATTCCCCATGTTTCTGGAACTTTCGGGATCTAAAAGAGAAATTTTGTTCCTCTTTTATTTGGCTTCACTCTGTGTGGTAGATTAAAGATGACTGCAGATTCTTTTTCAGTCCCTACGGAGAGGCAGAATTTATTTCCCCTCCCTAGAATCCAGGGTGGCCCGACGATTGCTTACCCAATAGAATGTGATAGAGGAGTTGCTGTGCCAGTTTGTTGCTGTGCCTAGTCTGTGGAGGGCTAGCTGCTTCTGCCTCCTGCGTCTTAGAATGCTTGCACATTGGCTACTCATTCTCCCAACTCAGCTGCCATGCTGTAAGGAAGCTCAAGACACATAGGGAGGCCAGAAGGAAGCTTTTCTGTTGATAGTACAAGTGAGTTTAGTGGTCAGCATCTGAATCCTCTTTAATGGACTGTGAGGGCAAATTCTAGAATAGAGAAACTCTAATAATCCAATCACACTTCACTCTCTGGTCATGCTCAGTGAGCTTTCTTAAAAGAGGTATCCAGTAGATTCTATAAGCAGAGAATTGCCTCCCCTTCTCAGTTAATTTTTTTTTTTGAGATGAAGTTTTGCTCTTGTTGCCCAGGCTGGAGTGCAATGGTGCAATCTTGGTTCACTGCAACCTCTACCTCCTAGGTTCAAGTGATTCTCTTGCCTCAGCCTCCTGAGTAGCTGGGATTACAGGTGCCTGTCACCATGTCTGGCTAATTTTTGTATTTTTAGTAGAGACAGGTTTCACCATGTTGGTCAGGCTGATCTCGAACTCCTGACCCCAGGTGATCCTCCTGCCTTGGCCTCCTAAAGTGCTAGGATTACAGGCATGAGCCACCATGCTCGGCCCCCAGTTAATTATTTATAATGGAATTACATACAGTTTTGTGTGTGTGTGTGTGTGTGTGTGTGTGTGTGTGTGTGTGTACTTCTGGAGACCTTGCAATACCATTTAATCCTCTCCATTGCCAGACCTAAATCTTCTTTTTGGATATTAAAAAATGTAGCTTTGGAGTGAGCAGCCAATAAATTCCCTACTTGTCTAAGACAAAGAAGAGTGTCAGCCTATTAGGCCATGAGATGGCAGGGGTTACTACTCATAGGACTGCATGACAGTTTTACTATATGAGATTCAAAAAACAAAAACAGAATTCCAAGGAGGACATGCATCCTACTGGAGCCTTGTATTGACCATGTATGTTACCTTCTAGATACCAGTGCTTTGACATCTGAGGTCTTGCTGACTGCTGGAGGGACTTCTCCTCCCAGGGGCAAGCAATTTGTTTATGAACATGCTTGGCAAATACAAACCAACAATCCAGAGCCTATACCTCAACCTCCTCCTTTACTAGGATCTCACACTCCAGGTCATTATCTACCTGCCCTAGCAACCTTAGGGCCTGGTACCACTCAATAGGGAGCACCAATCTTAAACCTTCATACCCTGCCTCAGTGGTTCCTTTCTGTATTTTCTGTATTATGGAAACCGTAATACAGGCACCTGCCCACAGGAAAATTCTCTGTCTATAACCAACCTCGGTGTTTTCTTAAACCTTCATACCCTGCCTCAGTGGTTCCTTTCTGTATTATGGAAACCATAATACAGTCACCTGCCCACAGGAAAATTCTCTGTCTATAACCACCCTCAGTGTTTTCTTGAGTGGCCTCTTGTGATGTGTCATGCTCTCTCCACTCGGAACTCTGAGTAGCAAACTAGCATTTCAAGGCAGTCGTCTCCTGATCTGCTGGCCTTACTATACCTCAGATTCTCTATTGATACACTATATTTTAGAGCAAACCTCTAGATATTGGAGCCAGACTTCACTTCTCTCTGGATATTGAACCATGTGTGTCTTAGTTCATGTATTTGTGGCATGCTGATGGGGCAGCACTGCCACTGATGATTTTATCATCACTCAAACATGTTCTAGGTGGCCTATGGCAGGTTATATTTTTCAAAGATAACTGCAACACTGTTTCTTCCCACATGCTGTTTTGTATAATGTGAATTTATAGTCCTCCCACTTGTTTTCTCCCCTGAATCTTGTGATTGTGGCAGAAGTGATACAATATGACTTCTGAGGTTAGGTCACAAAAGGTGATAGGGCTTCACCTGGTTCTTTTGTGAAACACTCTAAGAACCCAGCTACCATGCTGGGAGGAAGCTCAAGTAGCCCATGTGGAAATGCCCACGTGAAGAGGAGCGAAGGCTTCCAGACCACCACACTGGCTGAGCTCCCAAATAATAATAATTTTTTTAAAATGTGCCAGCCATGAGAGTGTACCTCCTTGAAAATGAGTTTTACAGTCCCCAGGTGGGCTGCCTCAGCTAATGCTGAGTAAAGCAGAGATGAGCTGTCCTTGCTGAGCCTTGCCAAAATTGCAGTCATGAGCTAAATAAATGTTTGCAGTTGTTTTAAGCTACTGAGCTCTGGAAGGACAGCTTGTTATGCAGAAATATATAGCTGGAAAGTGGCCTAATCATAAAGTCTTACTAAAGGGAGCACGTACTAAAATACGGCAAGTTTATGGAACCTCGCCACATGGCCAGGTCTGGGGCTGAGGCAGATTTTCTAAACCAAACACCCACCTTAGATATTCTGATTTAATTGGTTTGCAGTAGGACCCAAGTGATTTTAATGTATTAATATAACAAGATGACTCTAACTTGCCTGCACTGAGAACAATTGATACAGAAACTGTGAGAGGTCAGGAGACCCAGGCATCTGCATGTTTAAAGATTCTCAATTGGTATACTTAACTGGCAGGGAAGATACCATGATCACGAAGGTGGTTTTCCCAGGGCAAGGCTTATCCATTGCACTCTGGATGTGCTGACCCCTGTGATTTCCCCAAATGTGGGAAACTCGACTGCATAATTTGTGGTAGTGGGGGACTGCGTTCACACTTAAAAAAAAAAAAGATTCTCAATTGGTTCAAATGTGTAGCCAGGGCTGAGGACACTATAGCTGAACTGTCTACAAAGTGAACATCAGAGGAGTGTTTCTTAAGCCTTAACGTGCACACTACTCACCAGGGGATATTGTTAACAATGCAAATTCTGATTTATAAACCTGAGGTGGGGCCCCAGGTCTTCATTTTCATCAAGTTTCCATGGGATGTGGATGCTGCTGGCCCCAGGACCACACTGGGAGCAGCTGGGAGTTAAAGCGCTATGCAATTGCTAAACGAAGATGTCTGGGTAAAGTATCTACAGTGTGTATAACATCTGCCCAGGGGCCTCAAACTGGCCCTAATGCAAGAAGTAAAATGCAGTGCATTAATGAGGGATGTGGGAACTCAGCGGTTGCATACTCAGAGGATTCTGTGGATGAGAAGTCTGTGTTCCAGCTCCTGGTTTAGAATTGATTGAAAACATTACCATCTTAAAGTGATACTAGGGTGGAATGCATGATAATCTGAATGAGGCATCTTCCTGTTGATATCACCCAGGATGTACTCTGTTGCAAGAGGGCTTTGGGGAGTTATTCTTTATGGGTTCTGTGGCCCATATCAACCTATGATGAGGCAAGGGCTGTTATGAGCCACAGCATCTCTTCATCCGCCTGTGTAGGGTCTTCACCAGAAATCTCATGCAGGAGTGGTAGTTCTGAGAAACTGAAAGAGAGCCACTTTAAGTTTCTAATGGCATCCAATGAACGACCCCTATTTATGTATTTATTATTATACGTTAAGTTCCGGGCTACATGTGCAGATCATGCAGGTTTGTTACATAGGTGTACACTTGCATCCATCCTCCTGTTATCTACATTAGGTATTTCTCCTAATGTTATCCCTCCCCAATTTCCCCAACCCTGTTATCCCTCCCCTATTCCCCCCAACCCCCAACAGGCCCCAGTGTATGATGTTCCCTTCCCTGTGTCCATGTGTTCTCATTGTTCAACACCCACTTATGAGAGAGAATATGCAGTGTTTGGTTTTTTTGTTCTTGTGCCAGTTTGCTGAGAATGATGGTTTCCAGCTTTATCTGTGTCCCTGCAAAGGACATGAACTCATCCCTTTTTATGGCTGCATAGTATTCTACTGTGTACATGTGCCACATTTTCTTTATCCAGTCTCTCATTGATGGGCATTTGGGTTGGTTCCAAGTCTTTGCTATTGTAAGCAATGCTGCAATGAACATACGTGTGCATGTGTCTTTATAATAGAATAATTTATAATCCTTTGGGTATATACCCAGTAATGAGATTGCTGGTTCAAATGGTATTTCTATTTCTACATCCCTGAGGAATCGCCACACTGTCTTCCACAATGGTTGAACTAATTTGCACTCCCACCAACAGTGTAAAAGCGTTCCTATTTCTCCACCTTCTCTCCAGCATCTGTTGTCTACTGATTATTTAATGATCGCCATTCTAACTGGCATGAGATGGTATCTCAATTTGATTTGCATTTCTCTAATGACCAGTGATGAGCTTTTTTTCATGTTTGTTGGCTGCATAAATGGAATGATACCCATTTAGTTTTGCTCCAAGGTATAGATTGGAAGGCACGTGCTTTCCACAATGCTGCCAATTCCAGAGAAACAAAGATCCAGATTAAAGTGAATAATGTTCTAGAACAGTCTTGGCACGCTATGGCCCAGAGGCCAAATCTAGCCTTTTTTATGGCTAGATTTATATGGCTAAGACTGATCTTTACATTTAAAATAAAAGTTTATTTTTTCCCAGCAGCTTCCCAAGCCAGAGTAGACTCAGAGACTCTCCATTTCTAAAGGTTTATAAAAAATCAAAACAAAACAAAACCCAAAGATGAATATTTTACAGATACTGTATGTAGCTTATACAACCTAAAATATTTATTACCTGGCCCATTTCAGAAAAAGTTTTCTAACCTCTGCTCTAGATTAAAAGCCCAAATGTTCTTTATTAATTGCCTTCCCTGACACGAAAAGAATATGGATGCCTACACATATTTGTCAGGAGTAAACAGGAGGTCTCTCCCTCGGGAATCCAGAATCCTGTATCAACATCATCTGCTATAGTCTGAACCTGTGCTCCAAAATTTATGTGTTGTAACTTAATTGCCAAAAAGGTGGGACATTTAGGAGGTGATTAAGTCACGAGGGCTCATGGATCCCTCATGAATAGGATTCATGCCCTTATAAAAGGGCTGGAGAAACCTAGGTAGGAGCTTTTGTCTTTCTGTCCCTCTGCCTTGCAATGACATAGCATGCATCCCATCCAGAGGACTATGTACCAAGGCCCCATCTTGGAAGCAGAGAGAGCATCCTTCACCAGACATCAAACCTGCCAGCACCTTGATCTTGGATTTCCCAGCTTTCAGAACTGAGAGAAATAATACATTTCTATTATTTATAAATTACCCAGTCTGTGGTATTTTGCTATAGTATCAGTGATGGACAAAGGTATGATCTCCAAGTAATCTAGAAATAGAGACCTGGAAGAGAAGATTTTTATTGTTTAAATGCAGAGGAAGTGAGAAGTGAACATTTTTTCATCCTAATCCAATCTTCCATTTCTGATCTTTCACATTTTTACTCCTCTATTTTATAGTCCTGGTTCTTTCCCTCCTATTCTCCTGATATTTCCTCAATTCTTTGGGTTTAGTTTGCTTAGCTTGTGCTGAAGAAATCACTTCTTTAAGGAGGAAAAAAGAGACAAAGAGAAAGTTCTGAAAAGTAAAGTGACCCAACAAATCAACTGTATCAATCAGGGTAGGCTGCTGTAACAAATTATCCCCAATTTCCATGGCTCAGCACATTATAAATTTATTTTTTGCTCACACAAGTGAAATATCGATGCTTCCAGTTAAGTTATCCTTTTTGTCTAAGCAGTGTCTTAGAGATTCACGTTTCTTCCAGCTTGAACTAACCCTGCCACTCTCAACACATGCCCTGAAGTGTCTTCACGGAAGTGGTGGGGATAGCATGCAGAAGACATCCCAGATTCTTAACCACCTAGGCTGGGTGGAGACACATGTCACCTCCCCTCACATTCTATTGGCCAAAATTAGTCACATGGCCTCACCTAGCTGCAGCGGTGCCTGGGAAATGTAGTTCCTGGATGGATAAATCTCATGATGTAATAGTGTATGAAAGAAGCCAACACAAAATAAGTACATTTGGTATCATTCCCTTTATATAGTCCAAAATAGATAAAATGAACCCATTCCATTAGAAGCTCAGGTAGTGGTTACTGTTAGGTGAGGTGGTCATGGGGAGGAACGTGAGGGAGTTTCTTGGGTTCTAGTTAATTTTCTGGACCCTGTCTCTGGGTACATGGGTGTATTCATTTTGTGACAATCCATTGAGTTGTGCACATATGATTTATGTTCCTGTCTGTTTATATGTTAAACTTCATTTAAAATTTTTACACTAAAAGTTGATAGTAGACAAGATGTTTGGGAAATAAAGGGAAAAACCAACCTTAAACTCACTTTTCACTCTTTTTCCAATAGTAAGATATTTTATTTCTTAAATTCAGTTTTCTTGTATGCAAAAAAAGCTTCATAAAAATTGCTTTGCTTGGCTTTTTTTTTTTTTTTTTAGGAACATAAGACCCTACAAACACAGTTTAGAATATAGTAGACAAGAGATTTCTCAGCTATATAGCCAGGACATGTTGGTATTAGGCGTTCTGTTGTGGCTTTGGTTGAGAGAATACTACTAATGGCTGCTGGACAGAAAGGAAGGTGAGAAAGAGGAGGATTAAAGGCAATTTGCTTTGCAGAATTTTGACTTTGAGAAGTTTAGGGCTGATTAAGATTATGAAAAGGCACTTATAATCTAAGAGGAGAGAAATATATAGTACATAGAAATAACACTATATGAAAAATTATATTACACATCACATTTGCATTTAAATTACATAAATTCAACTATATATATTTGGCACACACTCCCACACACAAACACACCCCTCTTGAAGAGAACATGAATTAGAAGATGTGCATCACCATTTCTCAACTCCCACTCCACTCCCCATGTGAGACCTCTCAGTGACAGTGTAATTCCACTTCTTAAAGACACCGTTTTCATGTCACATAGCTCCAAAATGCATTCTAATGACTATATGTCAATCACCTATGGCCAGGCAGCAGTGGTGAAATGAGCATTCCTGTCTGACACACATATTAAAACTTTCAGAACTGGTAGATGAGATAAGGTTTTTTTTTTTAATAGAAACTTTCCAGTTATTAAGCAAAGAATTATAGAATTGGAATATCATCTTTTTACAACTGCTAACAAAATAATGACTCTTGGCATTAAACATCAATGGCTACTAACGTCACACAAAGACACCCAAACATGACATGCCTCCTGGTAGAAGAATGCAACACTACCTATGATGTGTTCCTGCCAAAAAACTCGAACCCAACTGAGATCAAACCTCTGAGTTCAAATCGTTCACACACACACACACACACACACACACACACACACACACACAATAATTTGCAGAAAATACAAGGGAGAAAAGAACATTTTAAATTACACCACGGGGTTGAAATCAACAAAATCCAGACAGTGACAAATTCTGCATGGGCAAGCAACTCAGTTTCTTCAACAAATAAATTATAGGGAAAGAAAGAGAACAAAGGGAAACTGCAGACTAAAAGAAAATTAAAAGACATATCATATCAATAAGCCATCATGTGTGGGCCTTGTTTGAATTATTATTTTAAAGTTTTTTTTTAAAAAGGCATAAGATAACCGGGACTTTGAACATTGCTCGGATATTTGATTGTGTTAAGGAACTATCGATCATTTTTTTTAGGTGTGAAAAGGTATTCTGGTTATTTTTAAAATAATCCTGTCTTTTAGAGATATGCACTGAAAGACATGGACGAATGATGTGTCAGACGTTTCAGACAAATGACACGTCAGATGCTTTCTTCAAAGTTATATAAGAGGGAAGAAAACGAATGATGACGTGGTTAGAAATGGCTGTGGCTAGCTGGGTGCAGTGGCTCACGGCTGTAATCCCAGCACTTTGGGAGGCTGAGGAGGGTGGATCACGAGGTCAAGAGATCGAGACCATCCTGGTTAACATGGTGAAACCCCGTCTCTACTAAAAATACAAAAAAATTAGCTGGGCATGGTGGCACGTGCCTGTAATCCCAGCTACTCAGGAGATTGAGGCAGGAGAATTGCCTGAACCCAGAAGGCGGAGGTTGCGGTGAGCCGAGATCTCACCATTGCACTCCAGCCTGGGTAACAAGAGCGAAACTCCGTCTCAAAAAAAAAAAAAAAAGAAAAGAAATGGCTGTGGCTGATGATCCGGAGTGTGTTCATTATTCCTATTCTGTTACTTTTGCATTTGCTAAGCATTATGCATAATACCAAGTAAAAGAAATGGTTTATATAATGGTGCCAGTGGCTGGGAGAAAACTCCGTAGACAACAGTAATGGACACATCTTAAGAAGCACCATATTATGTGCGCTCTTGCCAGAAAAGACAACATCTCACAGTCACTGGTACCGTGGAGTTGAATGTGATTCAGAATTAAACTCTAAATGTGAGGAAGTCTTAATAATTCCTTAAATGGAATTTTCCTATATATTTTGCTTTTCTAATGTATGATATAAAAATGTTTACATGAATCTAGTTCATTTAATAGGGACAAAATTTAATCAATAGGGATTTAAAAAACTTTTCATTAGGATAAAAATTGCAACTAATGTTTTCATCATGTCTGTGTGGGAATTTTTTTCTTGAGTTGTACATAAATAGTGGGATGTCTTATTGATAACTTTGTAGTTCTGACAATATATAAAACTTATTCTTGTGGCCATGTTAGCCTCAGTGATTTTGCTCAAATGCAGGATAAGGGCGAAAAACTGGATTTACTGGTTGGGTTAAAAAATGGTCCTGTGTTATTCTTAGTTGGTAATTTAATAATTTGTAAGGGATTGTTTTTCCAGTTGCAGATTAGATTGTGTATAATGCTCTGACCTGAAGTCTGGTCAAGATGGAGACGGAGGCGTGGGAAAGCTGCTGCGGCTGGCAGCCGAGGGGCAACTGTTCTGCAGCTGCTTATCATTTTCTGTCTTGTTTAATCATTTAAAACAGGAGAAAAAGATACAGGAATGAAGGTTGTGCTCAATAAGGGCTCTAATTCTGTAAAAATAGGCTTTGCAGTGGAAGTATCAGCTGCGAGAGAAATACAGGGGCTGGTTTCAGAAATGCAGTGCCCATAGGAGCTGGCAGGAACTGCAGAGATCACCGAATCCACCACTGCCACTTTGCAGGTGACGAAGCTCAGGTTATCCAAGCGTACACGGCAAGCGGGACCCATGGCTAGAAACTGGGTTTCCTGGATTCCAAGATTCTGATCCATGCTAAAACAACCCCCATTCCTGCATATTTTTCTCCTCTTTTAAACAGTCCCCTAGAAGCAGAGCCTGAGATGGGGATTCTTGTGAAAGAGATCTGTTGGGGGAAGAGCTCAGGAGAAAGGAAGTGAAAGGAGCAGGAGAGGGCAGGGGGATAAAACCAAAGCAAGGCTGTGGTTTCAGGTGCAGACCAGCTGTGGCCTCATCCTCAGGCAAGAGGGCCGGCCTTCTGAAGCCCCTGTCGGCCATAGCTCTTCTGTTGTTGGCTGAACTGTACCCGCACCCTCTTCATGAGCTGAAGTCCCAAGCCCCAGTACCTTAGAATGCAACTGTATTTAGAGACGAGGTCTTTAAAGAGGTAATGAACCTGGATACCCAGAAGACTATATATAAAGTTAGCATATGTCTATAATTCATATCTTTAAAGAAAAAATAAAAGCAGGCCAGGTGCGGTTGCTCACACCTGTAATCCCAGGACTTTGGGAAGCCGAGGTGGGCAGATCACAAGGTCAAGAGATCAAGAGTATCCGGACCAACATGGTGAAACTCCATCTTTACTAAAAATACAAAAATTAGCCGGGCATGGTGGCAGATGTCTGTAGTCCCCGCTACTTGTGAGGCTGAGGCAAGAGAATTGCTTGAAACCAGGAGGTGGAGGTTGCAGTGAGCCAAGATGGTGCCACTGTACTCCAGCCTGGTGACAGAATGTGACTCCGTCTCAAAAAAAAAAAGAAAAGAAAGAGAAAAAATATAAAAGCACTGTTTGTTCTCTAATGCCAACTCTGAAATTACAAGAAGGTCTGCATCAGAACAACTCTGCTAAGAATGACTTAGACCAATGGTGGACGTTATAAATTAGGGGCTGGTAAATGGTTTGGTGGATTGTTCAGAAGGTCATTTACCAATCCCTGAACACCTGACATTCTTCTACTAAAATGAACAGTACACTACTCCTTGTTAGGTGCTGAACTGAGTTTCCCAAAACTACTTAAATCCTGTCCTCGTTTTAAGTTGACTATGATATTAAAGTTAAGTGGAATTGATGACATGAGGGTGGACTCTAGTTCAATATGGTAAGTGTTCTTATGTGAAAAGGAAATTTAGAATAGGCACACAGAGGCTGGGCATGGTGGCTCGCACCCATAATCCTAACACTTTGGGAAGTCAAGGTGGGTGGGTCATTTGAGGTCATGAGTTTGAGACCAGCCTGACCAACATGGTGAAACCTTGTCTCTAGTAAAAATACCAAAACATGAGCTTGGTGTGTTGGCATGCGCCTGTAATCCCAGTGACTCCGAAGCTGAGGCATGAGAACCACTTGAACCTAGGAGGCATAGATTACAGTGAGCTGAGATCACACCACTGCACTCCAGCCTGGGTGACAGTGTGAGACCCTGTCTCCAAAAAAAAAAAAGTGGCACAAAGAAAGGAGACCATGTGAAGATGCAGAAAGGGTGGCTACGTACAAGCCACAGGGAGAGGCCTCTGAATGAAACCAACTCTGCTGACCTCTTGATCTTGGACTTCCAGACTCCAGAATTGTGAGGAAATCAATTTCTGTTGTGTAAGTCCCACAGCCCGTGGTACTTTATGTTAGCCTGAGGAGACTTATGCACCTTTGACCAGGGAAATTCTCCAGAGAAAGAAGCACCTGTGCATTGCATTATCTGCCAAGACCCCCAGCAACCAGGGTAAGGAGGCCCTGAATTGTGAAGGGATCCATTCTCTAAGGATATGGAGTTATACCCAGAGATCTCTTAAGAGGTGCTCTATTAGAACTTTTAGAAAGCAGCATTTATTTAAAGTGACCCTATTATGGGTCATTCTCAGAGGATACAGGGGAAGAAGAGGAGATGAGGATGGGTGACTGGATTGCTGTGATTTTATAGCTTGATGTTTTTATATCTTTTTTTCAAAGTAAACATGAAGAGAAGATGGAGTCTGATGTGAAACAGGGGAGGGAAAGGAGACCATGGCTTGTCTTTCTTGATTACGAAGGAGAGCAGGAGCTGCTGGGCAGAGAGGGGTGAAGTAACAATGTGCTACCTCTCCAGAGCTCAACATGGGAAGTATGGATCGCATTATGGGACAGGCTGCATTTCCTCATTTCTCTAATCCACTCTTCGCTAATGCTTTTTACCAGATCTTTACTCTTTTCTACTTTTAGAAATTTTATTTAGTTTTTATATTCATTTATTTGAGGCAAGGTCTCACTCTGTCACTCAGGCTGTCACTATCTCATAGCTCACTGCGACCTTGAACTCCTGGGCTCAAGCAATCCTCTGCATTCAACCTCTCGAGTAGCTGGGACTATAGGCGCGCACCACCAGGCCCAGCTAATATCTCTCTATGTTGCCCAGGCTGGTTTCCAAGTCCTGAGCTGAAGCCATCTTCCTGCCTTAGCCTCCCAAAGTGTTGGGATTGCACGCTTGAACCACTGCACTCTGCCAAGAAATTTTTAAAAAGGCAAATTAAATTATTATCAAGTTGGTTTTCACCCCAATCATTTTCGGTACTTAATAAAGTGAAAGAAAGATCATTCATGAGAAAACGTCTGCAGGACACCTGAGGAGCAGGGAAATAAGACGTAACTCGTAATAGGAAGTAGCCTTCTTCAAATCTATCATGTGACTTTTATAAGTGAAACAGAATTCAGTTTTTCAAGTATTGATTCCCTTTTACTTTCCATGACTGTATTAAACACCTACTAAGCAAGAAAATGCCCTTCCATGATTTGGATACCATATTTTTGGGCAATATCACATAAACCTTGGTGTGACAAGGAAGCCTCCTTTGCCCTTTTATAGCAAGGCCATGATAAAGGAGAAAATGGTTATGTTACCTGAGTGGGGAAGAATGCGTAGTGGCGACACCAAACAGAGTAAACTTTCCTACACGTGAGTAAAACAGGTGGAAATCTGAGACCTTGCTGGTGTGCACAGATGAAAGAGCAGATGAAACCTGGGTAGGGTCCCTTACTGGTGGGAGTACTTCCAAGGTCCTGCACCTAATTTTGTATTCATAGAAGTTTTGTATTTCTTTTTTCTACAATGGACCTGAATGTGGAATCATCCCCAGGCTTCCACAACCTGCAACTTCCCATATTGGTATAATTTTGTCAGAAGAAATGATTATGGATGGGACGTTTAGATGGGTGCCTGTGGGTCTCCACAGTGATCGTGTGAAAAGGGACAATAGTCAGTAAATCACCTAGTTGGTTGAGTGCACAAGACAAATGCCTTTTATGAATGATTTCCCAAAGTGACTCTTGTACTGGGGCCCTCCATTAGCTTGTCCATGTTATGGGTCACTTGGGGCAGCTATGTAGAGATAGCACAACATAAATAAATTTATGACTACTTCATCTATCTGTTGACCAGTGCTTCCAACTAGGGACATTTTCACCTTCCAGTTGACATTTAGCAATGTCTGAAGACATTTTTTTCAATTAAAATTTTTTTTAAGAGATGGGACACCTCACTCTGTACCCCAGGCTAGAGTGCAGTGGTGCAGTTATAACTCACTACAGCCTCAAACTCTGGGGCTCAAGTGATCCTCCAGTCTCAGCTTCCAGAGGAGTTGGGACTACCCATGATGCCATCACTGGGCTAATTAACAATTTTTTTGGTACAGATGGGGGGGTCTCACTATATTGCCCAGGCTAATCTCAAACTTCTGGTCTCAAGCAGTCCTCCCGCGTCAGACTCCCAAGTTGCTGAGATTACAGGCATGAGCCACTGTGCCTGACCTGGAGATATTTTTGATCATCATAACTGAGAGAATATGAATTAAATCTAATGGATAGAGGCCAGGGATGTGGCTCAACCAGCTGCAATGCACAGCCCCCCATAACAAAGAACAATCCAGTTCCAAAAGTCAGTGTTGCCACAGTGGAGAAACTCTGCTCTCAACAGTAAAGGTTACGATCTTGGTATCAGGGTTCATAGACCTAAGTGCGTGCTCTTCCCCTGCTGGATCTTGAAAACTCAGTTTCCTCATCTGAAAACAAAGACAATATTGGTATCCATCTCACAGAGTTAAAAAGCCTTTGTGAGGTAATAACGGTGGAAGTAAGATGCTAGTGGGTAGTAAGTGCCCTTAAAGTGCTGATTATTATTTATATCCTTATATATACTGTTTTTGTAGGAGTTTTTAAAAATTATTTTTATGTACAGAAAACTCAACAGTGTACATTTAATTCAGTTTAAGTGGCAAGTTCTGTAGCCTTGGCCATTTCCAGCTTGGCAACGTGACCTACGGATTTTGGGCCCAGGACATCGCTTTCCTTGTGATGATGGATCCCATCATATTTGTTGTAACTGGACTTGGTAGCTTAGCCAAAACTCCTTTGTCTTCTAAGTTAACCTGCGTGAAGGTGACAATGGCATAGGTCATCTTGTGGACCAGACGTCCCATTCTAGCCTTCCCTTTGTTAATGCAGTAAGGGACCCTCATCTTACAACGTAAGGCAGGTGGGAAGTGTTTTATAGACTCTGAATAATAACAAATCTTTACTTCCTTCTAAGGGTTAACTTTTTAAGTACTCAGTTTCTCTGTCTAAAATAAAAAGAGGGAATTTGGTCCGCGATGTTTAAGCTTGGCCCAAGGAAGTAACGAGACTTCGTGGCGATATCTCTTTTTCCCATTCCCAGGTATTTCTTCTCAGGGACAATGGGAGTCGGCGAGCCAGTGAGTGGAGATAGAAATCTCCAGCTCTAATTCAGATAACTTGGCTCAGCTTTTATCTGCTTTACTTTTGCTTTGAGTCAGGCTTAAAAAAAACTTTGAAAAATTATTGAAGTAAAAGATTCATTCCAACAAAACATTTTATGACTATATGACAATTTAAGATAGTTTCAACATCTGTAAGCGGAAATACATATCCGCATTTGAATAAAGCATAAAATATTCAGGACATCTTTTTCCATGGAACGTTAACAGGTTTTCATGTGACACATCATAAATCCAGACAGAAAGATCTCATTAAAATTGAGTCTGGAAGAGGTGTTCTTTGTCTGGGTTTTCTCAGTCTTGGCCAAAATCTTAAGTCTTATATTCATTCAGAACCACCTCATTCATGTTTCCAGGTATAAACACACATGTTCATCAACACATGGATTTGTTGTCTTAGGTGAGAATTCTGTGCCTTGTTTTAGACAAACTTACATATAAATAAACAGAAAGTTCTACGTTAGGTCTTGACACACATCTCCAGTCCTTAACTGGTAGGAGGGCGGGAGGGGTAAGAGATGTGCTCGGGGGCTGAGCTGGACTTCTGGAACATTTTCCATGATGCTCTGGTCTCACAGTTTGTGAGTCCCGGAAGCTGTTTGTGCTGCTTATTTTCCATAGTGGGCTTGTGCCTATAGTTCCAGGAAGGGCTAACTGCAGAGGCTGGCCACTCGGACTCTTTGGAGGGACAAGTTTTCTGCTTGGGGGGGCTGCATCTTCTCAATGTGCAATGGTCTAAAGAGCCCCTTCTGGGAACAATCTCTTCTGCCTGCAAATGGAACAGAAAAAGAACTGTATGTTTGTACAGAACCTGACACCCACTAGGCAGCAACATTAAATACCTTCCTAGCAATGTTTGCTTAGAGTGTCTTTCAGTGTCCTAATGCAACATGTCTGAGGGTGGCCTGCCCTTCATAGCTGCAGGACTGGGACAAGAATACAAATGGAGGCCATCAGCTTATGGTCTGCTCTCTTCTCTTCTTAGCCCTGACTCCATCTTTGTGCACGTGCATATGGACACTCCAACCTACAAGTTCAAGCCCCATCCATATTCTGTGCAAAAAAGCCACCCTGTGGCTCCGTTTGGGTCTAGAGGTGTGTAACCTAGTATGGTTGCTCTTGAGAGGAGGCCCAAGGGAAGAGGTCTGTGCAGACCTTGGACATGCATTCAGAGCTGTTAGGTCAAGAAATTCCAGGGTCCCAGAGCCTGAATGAGGGCATGGGGTCTCTGGATGATCACGTCCCTGAGCTCAGTCCACCTCCACTCTCTGAGGAGGGATATTGCTGGAAAAGGGCCAGAGCAGAGCCTTCTAAAGCACAAGGCCCAGGGCAAGACATCCTCTTGACTGGGCCCAAGGACGGTACTGCAGTCCAAAAACGAGATCATGTGTATCTGCTTTCTGCTGTTTACCTAACTCATTCAGTAACACCACAATGAAATCTTTGTTCTTTTTTACATCTGTATAACCTGCCACGATATATACGACAGTTAATTTTATGTGTAAACCTCACTGGGTCACAAGAACCTAGATATATGGTCAAACATTTTTCTGGGTTTGTCCATGAGGGTGTTTCTGGATGAGATTAGCATTTGAATCAGTACTCTCAGTAAAGGAAATGGCTCTCTCCAGTGTAAGTAGGCCTCATCCATTCTGTTGGAGGCCTGAATAGAGCAAATAGGAGTCCTAAGAGAGAATTAGCGCTATCTGCCCATCTTCAAGCTGGGACATGGATGTTCTCTTGCCCCTGGACTGGGACTTATACCCTCAGCTCTGCTGGAACTGATCTTCGTGGTTCTCCTGGTTCTCAAGCCTTCAGACTCAGATTGGAACTGGACCACTGTCTTTCTTGGGTCTTCGGCTTGCAGAGAGCAGATTAGGGGACTTCTGAGCCCCTATAATTGCTTGAGCCAATTCCCTATAGTCTTATCTATCTATCTATCCATCCATCCATCGATCCATGTATCCATCCATCCATCTATCTACCTATCTGTATTAGTCTGTTTTCACACTGCTATAAAGAACTGCCTGAGACTGGGTAATTTATAAACAAGAGGTTTAATTGTCTCACAGTTGTTTATGGGTGGAAAGGGTCTCAGGAAACTTACAATCATGGTGGAAGGCAAAGGGGGAGCAGGCACCTTCTTCACAAGGAGGCAGAAGAGAGAGAGAGAAGGGAAACTGCCACTTTAAAACCATCAGATCGTTTGAGAACTCCCTCATTATCACAAGAACAGCATAGGAAAAACTACCTTCATGATTCAATCACTTCCCACAAGGTCTCTAGCTTGACATATGGGGATTACAATTCAGGATGAGATTTGAGTGGGGTCACAGAGTGAAACAGTATCTCTATCTGTGTATCTGTCTATCTTATTGGTTCTGTTTCTCTGGAGAACCCTGTCTAATACAGTATAGGTGTGTCATAATTTAGCCAGACATTTATCTTAATGAATATTGACTTTGTGTCCAAGTTGCAGCTATGAACAATGCTGCTATAAATATGTCTGCACATATCATGATGTTATTTCCACAGGAAGCATTTCCAGGAGTGCAACTGCTACATCAAAAATACATAATTTAAACTCTAACGGATGCTGCCAAATGGTCAACAAACATATGAAAAGACACTAAATATAGCAAACCTCAGGGAGATGCAAATTCAGCTAACAACAAGACATTACACCCTTCAGATGGAAAATTGTAAGGAAGAGCTGTAACATCAATATCACTCTGGGGAAAAGGATAGTCTCACGCATGGCTAATGGAAATATGAAGTGCACAGTCTTCCTGGAAGGCAGTTTAGAGCTTATTTATAGGATCACAAAAATAAACCAGAAGTTCCTCTTCTTTGCATACATTTTTCCATTTATGTCAGACTAATACATACATGATGACACTATGAACTTGCTCCTTCTCAGATTATCCCCTCCCCACACAGGGAGGGGAGCAGGAAGGCTGAAGAATTATGGGCCTTGTGTGCCTTCAGCAAATCTCTGGGGGACTCTTAGAACCTTGTCTCTTGGCTATGACTGAAGCTGCCTGTCCTAGACACAGTGTGATGAAGTGGAAGTGAGGGGTCGTTTAGGAATGAATAGAGTCCACCAGTAAGCACTGTGGAAAGTCCTCCTTTACTTGGGTTAGCGAGTCTTCTGTTCAGGGACCCCCAAATTAGGCTATCTCTAAAGTCTCTACCTGGAAATGCAGAAACACATGATTCTTGTCCTGAGGACTTTCCCCAGCTAAGACATTTCTAGCTGTAATTTAATGAAGACGTGTGTTTTCCTCTGGGTCAAACAGGCTGCTGGGAGCCTTGGCACCCCGCTCCTGGAAACACTGTTGATTTTCAGCACGGTTGATAAAACAGAGAGATAAAAGGCCCAATTTCTCCTTATATGATGGATGTGACCAATTAGCTATAAATGTCAAGTATCCACAACTTAATTAATTCCAGTTCATTTAATGACTGTAATTAGATTTTTTCCGCAAATAGAGCAACAGTATGTTTTCAAAGGTCATAGACTAATACTATAGTGAACAAGGCTGAAAGACCTGCACTTGGGATGGAAAGTAACTGATGGCTGGCTAGTGCCTGTGGGGAACTAGACCACACAATGTAAAAAATCATTGGCAGGCTCATTGATAGAGTTTGTTTGAAATATATACATCATACATATTTGATTAAGAGCACCAATAAGTACCTGAACTTAAACCTTTAAAATTTTTAGACATTTTTTTAACTTAATGGAAAGACAAGAAAAAAAAAAACAGACTGGAGTTTGAGTCAGATGGTCCAACGGGAAACCAGAATGCCAATTGTGAGAACATCTCTTTTCTTTGAGAAAAGCAACTTAAACAGTCATATTCTATTGTATAAATCAAGTTCCCCAGGGCATCTTATGGGTAGGAAGAGATTTAATCCAGGAAGAGTTAACTTGTTTGTCTTAAAAAATCAAAAGCTTCAGAAAGTTTCAAGAGTTTGGTAATGGACACTGGGGTTGGGAGAGCTGTTCGGTGGATATTTGAATGAAGATAAGAGAAAGGGAGACCCAAGCTCTGTGGACGGTGGCAGCAAGAATCTGCAGAAGGTGAGAGGACTTCCCCGAGGAGTGAGTGTGGTCGGATAACTTACACATGGAGATGCCTGGACTTCCCCAAGAAGTGAGTGCGGTGGAATAACTTACATGTAGAGATGTCTGTTACTCAATGTTGTTTTCTGTGCTTCCTTCTGCCACCATTTCCCCAAGAGTCCAGTTAAAGACTTCCAAATGGAACTGGCTTGTGACAGTGATGCTTGGAGGAAAGGAAGGAAGCAGCCCTGGAATGAAGTGTCCACCCTGGACTGAAGTGTCCACCCTGGACTGAAGTCATGTGGCAGGAAGATGATTGCTTTGGGAGTCAGGAGGAGTTGGGTGGAGTAGCAAGAGTGAAGAAGGAAAAGCACATGGAAGAGAAGAACATTGTAAAAAGAATGGCTCCCAAGCACCTTTCAGAGGGAACTGGTCAGGAGCTGAATCTCTGTTAGTGCATAGAATGGAGCACCGGATTTTTTCATATCTTTTTAAATGGACTCATTCCTTTTAATTTACCAGTTTTCCAAATGATGCATTGGTTCACTTGCAGCCTCCGGTGGAGTCTCAGGAATTATTATGAACACATGTATTAGTTAATTCTTTTTCAATTATTATGAATGCATATATTCACATGCACTTGCCACATTTATTTTTTTTGTTTTGAGACAAAGTCTCACTTTGTCGCCCAGGCTGGAGTGCAGTTATGCAATCTCAGGTCACTGCAACCTCCGCCTCCTGGATTCAAGCAATTCTCCTGCCTCAGCCTCCCAAGTAGCTGGAATTACAGGCATATGCTACCATGCCCAGCTAATTTTTGTACTTTTAGTAGAGATGGGATTTTGCCATGTTGGCCAGGCTGGTCTTGAACTCCTGGCCTCAGGTGATCCGCCTACCTCGGCCTCTCAAAGTGCTGACATTACAGGTGTGAGCCACCATGACCGGCCCACTTGTTACATTTCAACCTTTTGCAGTTATTACTTTCTTTCTTGAGACACAGTTTCTCTCTATCACATAGGCTGGAGTGCAGTGGCACAATCAGAGCTCTCAGCAGCCTTAAACTCTCAGGCTCTAGGAGTCCTCCAGCCTCAGCCTCCTGAGAAGCTGGGCTTGTAAGTGCATGCTACCATGCCTGGCTATCTTTAGTAGTGCTCACATTGTCCCGTCTATGGCCCAAAGGAGCCTCTTAAGTTTCACAAGCCATCTTTTATTAATAATATATAGAAGAAGGGTAACTGTAAAAGCCCAGAAGTCTCAAAGCTATTGCGGCAGCAGACATTTTGGTGACTTATTTTTCTGCGAATCAAAATTTTGGCTATTTTTTTTTTACCATCATTTCCCTTCATCTTTCCTCCATCAAAACTACACTTGGCCTTCGTTCAAACATCTTATCAATTCAAAGGAAATCCATGACTCAGTTTTCTTTATGTGTATTTCTGAAGTGCCTACCGTGCTCCCAGGCTGTGCTGGGCAATGCTCCCTTCTCTGTGAATTTCGACTTCCGTTTTCTGATGTTGAGTTGTTGGTGAGGCAGTCGCAGCAGTGACATTCTCCACATGTAGACTGGAAGATCCAGATGAAAGCCGATAGCTCGCTTTAAACTGGCTGAGGCATCAACAGAAAAAGCCGCAGTGAAAGGTAATCAGTCTCCAATAGTTTAGGTAACGCTTTCTTCCCAAAGTGGCTTGCTGTGACTGATTTATGAGGGAACTTCATTCTTGCTGGGAGTTCCCAAGCATGGGAAATTGGGTTCATGGCCCATGACCAGAGTGGACAAATGGAGATGCCACTGTTGATGGCATTGCCGGCCACGGCAAAACAATGATTAAAGTGGTAACAGCTGAGTAGAATTTCTTATCCTTAACTATCCTAGCTTTTTACAAATGTGGCCACCTGAGCTGCATTCCGAGCTCTCAAGGTGAGTCATGTTTTGGATTTTCAGAAAGCTTTTCTCCAAACTCTTCTTGGATTTTCAGGAAGAGTATCTGTCTCCCGTGGTACCCACTATCTCATATGATCAAGGGCCATGATGTCTTTCGAAGGCAGATTGGAAGAATCAATTCAAAGCAGTCAGAGCATAACGAGGTCTTTAGTGAAGGTAATGGCTTCCTACTCTAATTTTTAAAAAATTTCTGTGACCTGTTCAATGTCCACCACAATGTTCGCTTGTCTCCCTGAGTGGAGACAAGAGGCTGTTTGAAGCATTCTCTCTCATGATTGACACAGAAAGTATAGAGTCAAGCCAATTTGAATAGTGGCTCTAGCATTTGCTAATTGTATGAACTGGAACATTGTCTTATGTTGGGTTCTTTCTGAAGTACACTTGGAGAGAACGTTTTGAAGGCAAGTCATTTACTTGGGAAGTGATTCTAAGCAGCATTGGTATGGGGGTGTGGAAGTGAGATGGGAAAGGGAAGGAAGCTTACAGAGATGTGTTCATGAGCAGTTCACTCCTGTGACAACCAGGGCTCACACCTGCTGGGGAACTCTGGGAGGCCCTGCCTCAGTGTTATCCCACATGGTAGGAGAGAAAGCTGGGCTGTTGTTCACTGACACCCATCCATGGGGGTGCCGAGCACCCACCAAGGTGCTTTAACTTTCCAACTTTTCTGTTCTGCTCTGTGTGTGGGCTAGACTTGTTTTTGAAAGCAGAAAAAGACCCAGGCAGAGGGTAACTGGTGCTTGTCATAGGAAGCCCCTGGCCTGTAGGAAAATGGGAACATGTGAATGGTGAGTCCGTTATAAACATGTCTAAGCCTTGGTTTCCTCATGTGAAAAATGGAGATAATATGAGCGACTTCTGGGGTTTTAGGAAGGTTAAAAAGCTAATGTGAAGGGAACATGCCTGGCATATGGCACTCCAAGTAGGTGCTTCGCATGTATTTCTTTCTTTCATTTTTCCATGTGGATACTCCATAGTTAATAATGGCAAATAATCATAGAAACAGGTTCTGTGTTTTACAGGATTGGGTGGCAGGAGGAAGTGAGGAAGGAGCAGTGGGTGGACACTGGGTGAAGCAATGTGGAAGAATAGTAGTAAAAGCATCGGGCACAGTATGCTCATCCTTGAGGACCCCTTCATGTATTCACACACAAAGATAAGGTATCTGCAGTGTCTTCCCAAAGTTTTCCCAATGGCACCCCTTTAGTATAATATTCAATGTGTTTCAAAAGCAAAATTGCTACCTGGGTTTTAAAATGGAATCTTTGCTTTGGGATTAGGCAGCAGAACATGAGTAATTTGTACCAATATAGCTCCTTTCATTCTTCAAAAATGAAGTACTTTCTGTCATTAACTCACCACACCCCGTGCTTCCTTTCGGGAGGGGAAAACCTTCCATTAAGTGTGAGATGGCTCTCACTCTCCTTGATTCCTCCATTTCGCAGTTGGAGAGATGAATACTAGAGGTACATTTTGGAAAGAAGTGTATGAACCTCTTTCTGGAAAATCCAGGTTCCAGTTACGACAACTCTAGTCCTTAAGAAATTGTACTATTCAGGGTCTCATAGAAGAAAATGAGAATGTTGTACTCTATTCTAAAATTGGGCGGTGATAAATGAATTACACATGGCTTTGAATCTCCTCTTGGCAAGGAAGTGAGGCAGAGCAGCTTGAATGCATTTGTGGGGAGGTAGGGCTGTGCTGTATCCTTTTTGTTCTGTTCTATTTTTATTACATGTACATGTGGGTCTGTGTGTGTGTGTGTGTGTGTGTGTGTGTGTCTGGTGAATGGCCACAGCTAGAGAATAACTAGGATTAGAGACCTAGCTAATCACGTCTCTTTTTGTTCTTACCTCAAGATTTATGTATGAGTCAGGATTGGCTAGCCTATGCCAAAATAACAGATAGCCCCTAAATTTCTATGGCTTCCACCAACAAAAGTTAATTCTTGCTCCTTCTACATGTCCATCAAGGGTCAGCTGGGAACTAAACTGTGCTTCTGTGTAGTTCTCCCTGGAGAACTCACGCTGATCAACAGCCTTTATCTGGGATGCTTCCAGTAATGACAGAAGAATAAAGACTTGGAGAGGGCCAGGCACGGTGGCTCACTCCTGTAATCCCAGCACTTTGGGAGGCCGAGGCGGGTGAATCACGAGGTCAAGAGATCGAGACAATCCTGGTCAACATGGTGAAACCCCGTCTCTACTAAAAATACAAAAAATTAGCTGGGCACGGTGACGCGTGCCTATAATCCCAGCTACTCAGGAGGCTGAGGCAGGAGAATTGCCTGAACCCAGGAGGCGGAGGTTGCGGTGAACCGAGATCGTGCCATTGCACTCCAGCCTGGGTAACAAGAGCAAAACTCTGTCTCAAAAAAAAAAAGACTTGGAGGGATTCCCAGCAATGATTAAGTGCTCAACATGCAGGTAACGTACATCCCTTGTGCTCAGAGCTCATTGTCTAGAACTGGCTGTGTGTTTCCAGTCAACCAGAAGAGCTTCAAGAAGTGCAGTGCTAACAGGTGCCCAGGAGAGAAAGAGAATTAGAATATGTGGTGAGCGGCAGTCATGGCCACCACAATTTAAGGTTAGACAGTTTAGAGTCCTAATGAGTTTTCTGCTTTTATATAGAAATACCCCCACTTCAAAGACATATTATCACTATATTCAAGATAAAAATTATTAATCACTTATTTCTAGACCACATTGCCCAGTGAAACTTTCTGTGGTAGTGGAAATATTCTTTGCATTGTCCACTACGGAAGCCACTAGCCACATAAAGTTATTGAGCTCTTGAATGTGGTTAGGGTAAGTGAGAAATTAACTTTCAAAATTTTTATTCAACTTCAATTAATTTAGATTTAAATAGCCATTATTGGTCGACACAGTTCTAGATCACTGAAGTCACACTGTGGATTTATTTTTGTCCATCGGCAATAATGATGATGTCACCTACGCCCTTGTATTTGTACTGCGTTCTGTAATTTTCAAAATGCTTTTATATGTACTTCTCATCTCACGGGGTTCTCCCAGCATCCCTAGAGGGTATACAAGGCAGGCGATATTGTAATGCCCATCTTATAGACATGAGAACAAAGATGCAAAGAGATTGAGTGATTTGCTCATGATAACGGGACGATTCGTGGTGGGACTAGAAACTTAAAGTCTGAGCAGAGTTATGCCTTGTTTGGCGTCGTTATGCACCCCGCTCAGCACCATGCTTGTCTCACAATGAATATTTGACCCAACACTTGAAAACTTCCACAAACATTAACACAAACTTATATTTTTTTCCTTTGAAGCACTTATTTCTATAAGCACTTTCATAGCCCTTATTTTTAATATTACTCCATGTTAAACATAGATGAGGCTTATGTTAATCATATTCTTTCTTGAATATAGACTGTCAGTATCTGACAGTTTAATATAGGAATTTCCTTTTCTCCAAGTAAATTGTGAGCTCCGTAAGTTCTGGGAATTTTCCTTCTTTGGTAACTTCTTCAGTGTCCCGTAGGGTCACCAACTTTCCCAGTTTGCCTGAGACTGAGGAATCTCCTGGGATGCAGATGTGCAATGCCAATGCCAGGACGGTTCCAGGCAAACTGGGACAGTTGGTGACCTGGGTGCCCAGCACAAAGCTGTATTCGTGGTTTGAACTGAACTGAATATTGAAGTAGCAAAGACATGTTTTTATCACAGCCTTTACCGTAGTCACCTGAGGACGGCAGGTACTCCATAAATAATTTTATGACAAAAATGAAGGTCAGTAAATTCCAGATATGCTTTCTTATGTCCAAATAGAAAACTAAGCAAGTGAATTTTTTTAAGAAATGGTGTGATGTCAGCACATCTCTTTTCTTATATTTCCACATCCAGTTTGAATGATATTTCTGTTAAGAGTACAGAAAAATTATGTATTGCTGATCTTGGATAGAGCAGGCCTTGTTAATAGCTGGTGTTTACAGATGCATGCCTGGGCAATCACATACAAACACACTATCAAATGATGGACTATGCTCAAAAGCTTCCATTGACTTAAGATAGCGATTCTAAAGTTCAAATGCCTATTGTAAAATTTTCTGATGCTCTCTTTCATTCCTTGAAATAACCACAACCTTCGGTGTCTTGGGAACATAGCCAAATTCTTGCTGTGTGGATTTTCCAAGCCTCCGCTCTTCTAAGCAGGGCCAGGGCTCTGATTTTGATCTGTGGATTTGGGGCGGAGGACTCATTCTCTATTGTGTCTTGAGCCCAATGCTTCCATCACTACAGCATATTGATTTTCTTAGCTTCTTCAAATGAGAAAGTGCCTTCTGAATAGTAATAAGGTTGCTCTTTACACACCTCCCGAATAACAATCTCCCTCTGTATCTGTGTGTAGAATAGTGATACCTTGACTGTTTCTCATCACAACAGACAGCCTTGTTGTAGTTCACATCTCTGTCACCTGGCAAACTTCATGATGCCCTCAGGTTGCCCACATTTTACCCAATAGGTGTGTTTTTGAAAAGCTGGGAGTTAAACTACACAAATCAAATGCTTATGGTCATATAACTGCGTGAATATCGTAAAAGAGAACTTGTGCAAAGTGGAAAGGGATTCATCCAAGTGATTTCACCCCCTCTCCCCAACGTCTGAGATCCTGTGACTCTAGGCTCCTTTAATTCTATATTTTATTGATAATTTTGGATATTTTTCATTTTCACTCCTGAGTGATCTTCAATTATCAATGGTTCCTAAAATTGTATTTTTAGTTTAGATTTATTCCCAGGGCAGTGCCTAGAAAAGGGCCACAGTTGGAAAGGATGTCATTCACACATACGATGGAAACAACTTGAATATGCTGCCTGCCATGAAGTTGGCAGAAGCAGAAGCATCTTTTAGAGTATTCTTGACCCATCCCCACTGTCTATAAACAGAAGGGAATGAGAAGATAATCAGGGCATCTGTGGCCCAGGCCATGCACAAGGTACAATCAAACTGGAATTTTCAAGGAAAATGGGTCCAAAGAGTTGAACTGAGGAATAAAATCAAGACCCATTAAAGAGGCCACAGGTTTTCAGTTGGCACTTAAACATTTGTAATCATGATGGCAACCTTCCTTTGAGGTCAGCGCATGCCCATGGTATACCCCACACTAAATGAGCCAGAATCACTAGGGTGGAACCCAGATTTACCAGGTATGCAGGCAAGTCTGGGAATCATTTCTGAATAAAAGGTGGTAAAACATTCTGAGGTTCTGGAGAAAAGGCCAGCATCCTCTATGATATGGTAGGAAGACTATGGGAAAGATTGCAGAGACAGCTGCCAGTGATGGGATTTTCTTCTGGGCTTGGTGCTTTATTTCTAATTTTCACAACAGTGGCACGAGGGAGATATTCACATTAGGTCCAACTTATTCACCTTTTCACGTCTCCTCAGTTTCAAATTTCTCCCCATGGAGACTCCTGCTGCCATCGTCATGAACTTATCTCTTGATAATCCATGAATGTGTTCTTGCCAACTCATCAACCCTGGGAGTGTGAAGACAGTGTGTTTCCCACCACGGACTTGGGATTGTGACCTCAACTCTCTGCTGCTGCTGTGCATCCTCTGTGATTGAATGACTGGCTGCGTCCTTTGTGGTCTGCTCATTCATGTGCCCCTTTGTATTTGCTCTTCTTCTATGCCTCCCTCACTTTTCTTTCTTACTCACTCTTACTGCCCTGGGATTGGACCCCAAAGTAAAATGTGAGAGGGAATATTTGTCGGATAATTTTTATTTTTGTTTTTTTGAAAGGGCCCAAGTTAAGACAGTAGTATTATCCCAACAAATGCTGATCTGTCAATCTCCAAAGTCCACGTCCTTTTTATTCTCTTCCTTCATTGCTTCCTTCTAGGAAAGAGAACTGGATCCTGACTTCTGCTTTGCCACTAACTTGTCATATAATCTCATGCACATTCATTGTCTTCTCTAAACCTCAGTGTTCTCATCTACAGAATGAGAGGGTCAGACTGTTAGATAGTCTTAAATTTTTTTATTCTATGGACCCATTGAACAGTTGAATGAAACCTATGGATACTTTTTCACAATCATTTTTAATATGCATTGAAATATACTTGTTAAGATGTTATATATGTATATGTCTATCATAAAATGTTTTCTATTTGAAGCTAGACAACACCTAGCATGAAGTATTTTTGATACGGCAATCTATGTGCTTCTTTACTCATGTATTAAATAGCCACTTATTTAATAGCTATGATAATAGTTAAGTAATGAGGAGAATAAATGATATTTCAAGATGATTATGAGAAAGCAGCCCTGAAAGCAGCTAGGCTGTGATGATCCAGTTGAAATATACAAGACTCCCAAATATAAATGAGGATCAGATAAGTTCATTGTGTGAAATAAGATAATTTACATAAGATAAAGACAAGGGCACTTTCAAGAACCACAAAACACCTTCCTCTTACAACTGACAGAAGTGACTCCAGCCTCTTGCTTGATCAGTTACAGCCCTTGCCTTGCTTTAATAAAAATTACCTAAATACCCAATCATGGAATGACTCCTCTTTACAGTAACCAGTTCAAAACCTATCCCTGTCCTGCTCCTTAAGATCTCCTAGAAGCACTTACAAGAATCACAGTCCCACAATAATCCCACTCTAACTCCTTCTTGGCCTGACATCCCACAACTCCCCTGGCTTGGTCTGTCCTTCAGTGCAGCAACCTAAATAAACTTAAACATTTGGATCATGATTGTGTTCCTGGTGGGCTTTGGGGGTGGGCTTTCATTTCTGCAACAATCATAATGTGATGTGAAAACACCCGTGATTGATTTCTACCAAGGTCAATAAATTGTGAAGGTGAGATGAAAATCCAAGCATCCTGGCTTTAGAAATAGAACTCTTAACCTCTGTTCTCTCCAGCCTCTAGGCACAGCAAAACTTTAAAAATGCACAAAACATAAACAGTCACAACCAGTGATGAACTGTTCCCTACATGACATCTGTAAAGGCATGCTTGAGTTAGGAAGAGATCTGAGCTGGCACCAAAATAACAACCACAAGAACCAGTCATGGTAGAAAAGGAATTAATACAGAGATATCAATAACAACAATAATGTCTTCCATTTGTGTAGTTTTTTCTACATTACTGAACCCTCTGTATATGAGTCTCAGTATAGTGAGGCAGATCCTCCATCCAGGTTTTCCTGGGCATAGCTTAAGTCATTCTTTACCTGTAGGATCTAACATCATAATTCCCATGAAGAGAAGATGGCTTCGTCTCAGCTCATTGTTGAAGCTTCACTATTAAGATTTATATTCAGCCAATATTTACTAAGTGTTATTATGGAGTAAATTGTGTATCCCTCCCTTGGCAACAAATTTATATGTTGAAGCCCTAACTCCTGATGTGCATTTGGAGGAAGAGACACCACGGAGGCACATATAGAGAAAAGGCCGTGTGAGGACACAGCAAGAAGGTGGCCATCTACAAGCCAAGGAGAGAGGCCTCAGGTGCAATCAACCTGCCAGCACCTTGATGTTGGACTTCCAGATCCAAGAATTTCTCAGAACTATTAGAAATAAATATCTGTTAAGTCATCCGGTCTGGTATTTTGTTATCGTAGCCGAAGCAAACTAATACAAATGATTAATGAATGTGCTAATGGTTTTACAAGTTATTTCTTTAAACTATTGAAACTGGTCCAATTTTCCCATAGACAGTTTTTTTTTTTTTACAAATAAACATAGAAATTGACCCTACTAGTCTTAAGCTTACGTTTGTTTTATCTGAACTTCTTCCTCTAGAAACCAACCCTCATGCCTCCCAGATGGTTTCAAGGAAATGAAACTCCTTTTCCTTATCTCTCCCTAATTCCAGTTTTTCCACACATAGCTACATTCCTTCCCTGGTATATGAATCCCCAGTTTTAGTTGGTTAGGGAGATGGATTTGAGCGTTATCTCCCATCTCCTCAGCTGCAGCACCGGAATAAAAAGCCTTCTTCTCTGATAATACTCATGATCTTAGTGATTAGCTTTCTGTGTGGCAAGTAACCAGACCTAGACTGACCCCCTGGCATTTATGTAACACCATCACAACCAGAGTATGGTCAAACCAGTTTCTACTGGCTTGTGAGAGCCAATTTTTAAATTTTTAGAAATTAAAAAAAAGATAGAGATAGGGGCTCACTATATTGCCCAGGCAGGCCTTGAACTCCTGGGTTCAAGCAATCCTTTTTCCTCAGTTTCCCAAAATGCTAGGATTACAGGCATGGGCTACCATACCCAGCCTTTTTAGGAGCCTTGTGAGCTGGTTTTTAAAGCAGCCATTAGAAAAAAAACTACCTAACTTTACAATCAAGTACATTATATTAAAAACAAAACTAATAAATACTCAAAACTCACCACTTCCCAATTATTTTACTACGTTTTGTATTTTACATATTTATATTTTTATATATGTTTATATTTTACCACATTTTACATTTTTTATTCTCTATGTGCTTCAAGTTATTTATGTCTATTGTGTCTGAAATACTACCTGGTGATGAGCTGCTGTGCATCTGTTTCCAGCTCTGTGTTCAATAATGTCAGGTGGGTCGTTTGAATCAGGCCATGGTGGGAGTATTTACACCAGGGAAATGGACCAACCAACAGTAAAAATCAGGATTTGTTTTGTATTGTTTTTCCCTAGAGAGCTACTATTACACACTTACAGCATGTTCTCAACCCTAACAATTTTACAAGAGAGACAGTGCAATTCCAGATTTACAAATGAGGAAATTCCAGTACTAAAACTTAAGACTCAAGCACAAACTGGGGTCTCTTGGCTCTTGGACTAGGGCCTTTGCATGATGCCACACTGCCTCTCCATGGATGCACGAGGAAATGCTGCTGCTCTATTTATAGCTCAGCCTGGCTGCCCAGAAGAATCAGATTAAAAGGGGCCTATGCATTTGGTGATGGTCTTGCCCAGCATGGGCGTTGTGTAATTCTAATACCCAATAGGATGAATACCACTTGCTATAAATCCCAGAGCACTGGGAAAAAGTCATGGGAGGAACACTCTTTACAACCACAATTTGCAGGCTACTGTAAAGTACTTTAATTGCTACTTAGCGTAGGATTTTTCTGTGTGTTTTTCCAGCATGGTGAAAATTAATAAGGAGGAGGGGGCTGAGTCCACCCTGCTGGGGTGCAGGAAGCAGAGGCCCTGACCATTCAGAGATGGATTTACAGAAACAGGAACTGAAGACACAGCAGGAGGTCTTCAAAATAACTCTCCGAGAAGCTTCTTTGATGAGCTGAGGCAATTCAGCAGCTTCGGTGCTGCGCATTCGTGCTCATAAATCACCAGGATTTGCAGGCGTTGCAAGACGTCTCCCAATACGTAGTTAAAAAAATATTCTCACTGCAGTAGCACTAAAGATCTACTGCCAGTAATTTCGCTTCTGTACCTTGCATCTTAAGGGACAATTTGATTTTTGCTGTTGATTATTGGGAGCACACAGGTTTGAAAAAGCTAAATATTGAACCACTCCCGAAAGAATCTTAGGAAAGTCATTTCCTTATTCGGGAAACCTTTGAAGACTAAAATATGTTCTTTAACCTCTGAAAGTGAGAGACTCTAAAGCTAATGTGAACCTGGGCTAGGCATGTGAATCACCTGGAGAGTTTTAGAACTCCTGATACCTGTGTCCACTACCCTATAGATTCTGTTTTCAATGGTCTGGCCTGGGTATTTGGATTTTTAAAGGCTCTACAGGAGAGTTCCATGCACAGCCAAGTTGGAAATTTCAAAACCCCTTGGTACTCAAAGTGTGGTTGATCTGTGGGCCAGCAGCAGCAGCAGCCCCTGAGTACTTGTTAAAAATGCAGAATTTCACCTCAGACTCGCTGAATCAATCTGCATTTTAACAAGATCCCCAGGTGATTCAAGGGAGCAGCCAGGTCGAGACCATCCAGAACCTAGAAAATGATGTGAGAAGCTGTTCTTGTGAAAGACATCACGCCGTCTTCCTTATTTCTGTTTAAAAGTGGTTTTTGCCTCTCCTTCCCCATATCTAGTCAAGTATCAAGTTCTGTTGATCTTCCTTTCAAATCAAATCTCTCTGTGTCTCACAATGTCCAGAATTCTCTAATGTCAGGGCTGTTGCTGTAGTAGCCTCCAGACCCCCAGCCCCTTCCATCTCCCTTGCAGGTCACTGATAGAATAAATCCTTTAATTCCTCTGTTTAATGACGTTCCTGGCCCTAGTTTTCCACACATCTCAAATGCACATCTCTCTGTCCAGTTCCAAGGCCATCCCTCACCTGACTCCTGGTGACCTGTCGAACCAGATTTCCCACTGCTTTCCTCATGGTTCTCTCTGGCTTCAGCCTGTCTTTTCACCCAGTCACAAGACGTCAGCCCAGACTTCTCTCTCTTGGCTCCTGTAAAGCCATGTCCTTTTGGTCTTCCCCTTGCCTCTTCAAACCTCATTCATCCTCCAAGGCTGCTCTCTTTTGCTCTGATGCCTCCAGTACTTACGATCTGAACCATTAATTATTAGCTTCACATCATATTGGTCATCAATTTTCATGCACATGCTCCACGCTAAGCATGAAGGACTAAAACAGCATTAAATGCAGCGTGGAGATGAATCTAGGCACTCCCTGTTCAAAATAGGCCTGGCCTCTCCAGGAAGGCACCCTAGTTGATGCTGCCCAGTGACCACATCTTTCAGCTCTTAGGGCAGGCCTAGTGGTTTTCCCTCTTCCATTGAACTCTTGGCCTTCAGCTTGGTCTTGCAACCTCTCTAGGTTAAGTGTTATCATCACATCCAGAAGGTGGGTCCTGGTGGTGTCAGTGCAGATGGGTAAGAGGAAACAGGAACAGGATTAAGAATAGCAATAGTTTAGGGCTTTGTAAGTGCCAAGCACAATTCTAAGTGTTTTACTGTGATTCTTTTATTTTTTTTAATTTTAAATTGAATTAATTAATTAATTTTTCTGAAACGGAGTCTCCCAGGGTGGAGTGCAATGGCGCAATCTCGGCTCACTGCAACCTCTGCCTCCCAGGTTCAAGCAATTCTCCTGTCTCAGCCTCCCAATTTAGCTGGAACTACCAGCATGCATCACCACACTGAGCTAATTTTTGTACTTTTAGTAGAGACGGGGTTTTACCATGTTGGCCAGGCTTGTCTCCTGACCTCAAGTGATCTGCCCGCCTTGCCCTCCCAAAGTCCTGGGATTATGGGTGTGAGCCACTGTGACTGGCCTGATTCTTTTATTTTTAAAAACCCTTTTACTATAAAATAAAACAATGATACCAGCAAATCATAAAGTATTGTAAGGCAATGTAAACAGCCAGATCAAGGAACAGAATCTCATTAAGAATGCTAGCACCTTTCTGATGTGTCCCATCCTAATCAGGGCCCCCTGTTTCCCTTCCCCTAAAAAACAAACCATCATTTTGACTTTTTAAAAATTATGGTAAAATACATAACAAAATTTACCAATTTAATCATGATTGAGTCATTGACACTGACAATTCAGTGTCGTTAAGTACATTCACACTGTTGTATAACCATCAACAACACCCATCCCCAAAGCTGCTTTTATCATCCCAGATTGAAACTCCATACCCGTTGTACAAGAACTTCCCATTCTCCTCCCTGACATACTTAGTAACCACCGTTCTATTTACTGTGCCTATGAATTTGACTCCTCCAGGTACCTCATCTAAGTGGAATCATAGAGTATTTATTTTTTTTGTGCCTCGCTTATTCACTTCGTGTAATATCTTTAAGGTCCATCCGTGTTGTGGCATGTATTAGAATTTCTTTCTTCATAAGGTGGGATAATATTCTGTTGTATGCACATGCCTCATTTTGTTTGTTCTTTCTTCTGTCAGTGGACACTTGGGTTACCTTTTGACTATCATGAATAATGCCACTGTGAACCTGGACATCCAAATATCTATTATGATTTACTGTTTATACTTTTATCATCCAATTTTGCATCTTCAACCACGCACATTTGTTCGGTCCCAACTCTTCCTTAAAACAGGTATTTCTTTTAATTCACTTTTAATCTTCAGTTTTAAAATGTTATCTCTTGTCCTGACAAGCTGTACGCAATAGGACTATTACTGGTCCCATTATGCAGATGAGGACATTGAGGTTGCTTAAGGCCGCAGAGGAGTGATGGGTAAAGCTAGGAAAGGGAAGGAGAAGCTTGAGAGACAAAGCGTATATAGAAAAAAGTCTATCTATTCTATCTATATTAGAGAATGTCCACACTTAGGGACAGGAGAAGAAGGAAGACAGTGTTGGAGAATAAGAAGAAACGGGCAATAGGATATGAGGTCCAGGACAGGGTGGCATTGTGTAGTCCTTAAGGTTCACCATTTGCAGTTTATTTACTTTGGTTGTTAGGCAGAGTGGGTTAAGTTAACCGTATTCTCAGGGCACGAAATGTATGTTTCTATGAGGCCCTCTTGCTTTATGTCTTTATTCTCTTTTACTTCTGCTTCTACTCTACCTCCACTTCCATCTATCTTCCCTGAATTGCTAGAATTGTTTCTGAAAATAGCCAAACCAGTGAGAGGTTAATCTGGTAAGTGAGCTAGGTAACTGGTCAAAACAATGACATTCATTCCAATACTGGATAAATTACCTCTTGCAGTGATGGCTAGTTGAAATCTGAAATTCTTCTTTCACTCATACAACAAATATTTAGAGAGCATCCCCTCCATGCCAGAAATCCTTCTAGGTCCTCATGACTCGGGAAGGAGCAAGGCTGACATGATGCTTGTTCCCATGGACCTATGTTGTTTTAGAGCTATGTGATGAAGTTATAGATGAATATATCAACAGAAGAAATTCTGAAGAAAACTAAAACAGGGAGAAAACAAAACAGGAGGTTGCGACTGGGTTGGGGCACAGGTAACTTTAGATAGCATGATCAGGGAAAGACTCTCTGAGGAGGTGACATTTGAACTGAGACCCAAATGCCAAGAAAAGAACCATCACGATTCTTTCAAGCCAAAGAAAATAGGTTTGAAGCAGAAATATCAGCAAGTTCAAAGGCCTTGAGATGATACTCAAGGAACAGAAAGGTTAGTCTCACCAGAGCAGGCTAAATACATGTCAGAAACAGACACTGATAAGGATGACATGTTTACTGCACCATTGTTTAAACATTAAGTGGTGAGAAATGGGCAGTTGATTTTATCATTTCAACTTAGAATTCTTTGAAGACTATGATGTTTTCAAAGAGAAATGATTATGTTTGACAATGGCCTTTAAATTTTCATTTCTGAGCAGAATAAAATGGAGAGTCATTTTTTAAGAAGACTTTCTCCCTTCATTCTTTTTTTTTTTTTTGAGACAGAATCTCACAATTTCACCTAGGCTGGAGTCCAGTGGTGCAATCTTTGCTCACCGCAACCTCTGCCTCCCAGGTTCAAGTGATCTTCTGTCTCAGCTTCCTGAGTAGCTGGGACTATAAGTGGACCTACCACACCCAGCTAATTTTTATATTTTTAGTAGAGACAGGGTTTCAACATATTGGCCAGGCTGGTCTCAAACTCCTGACCTTGTGATCCGCCCACCTTGGCCTCCCAAAGTGCTAGGATTATAGACATGAGCCACCATTCCCAGCCTCCCCCTTCATTCTTTAGAGAAATTAATGCTCCTCAGTGATATTGCTGTGGTCTAAAAATAACTAGTGAGGTCAGTGTGAGATGATCTGGACTGAGATTGAGTTGCTTTCTATAAAGACTCTGCAAGTAGTCAGGCACATTGTCAATAGAGTGACCTCCCATATAAGTGTGTGCTCTCTCTTGAGGCCTGCTTTGTGTCTAATTTCGTATGATTTGGCTATTATACTTCTTGAATTCAAAAAACAGGATTAATATGGTTTGGATCTGTGTCCCCACCCAAATCTCATCTTGAATTCCCATGTATTCTGGGAGGGACCAGGTGCGAGGTAATTGAATCATGGGGGCAGGTTTTTTTGTGCTGTTCTCATGATAGTGAAGAAGTCTTACAAGATCTGATGACTCCATAAGATGGAGCGTCCCAGCACAAGCTCATTGTCTCTTTGCTTGCTGCCATTCATGTAAGACAAGACTTACTCCTCCTTGCTTTCCGCCATGATTGTGAGGCTTCCCCAGCCACATGGAACTGTAAGTCCAATTAAACCTCTTTCTTTTTTAAATTTCCCAGCCTCAGGTACATCTTTATCAGCAGCATGAAAAGGGACTAATACAGTAAGTTGGTACCAGTAGAGTAAGGTGTTGCTGAAAAGATACCTGAAAATGTGAGAGTGACTTCTGAACTGTGTAATAGGGAGAGGATGGAACAGTCTGGAGGGCTTAGAAGAAGATAGAAAAATGTAGGGAAGTTTGGAACCTCCTAGAGACTTGTTGAATGACTTTGCCCAAAATGCTGATAGTGATATGGACAATAAGGTCCAAGCTGAGGTGACCTCAGATAGAGATGAGAAACTTGTTGAGAACTGGAGCAAAGGTGACTCTTATTATGTTTTAGCAAGGAGGCTGGCAAGATTTTATGCCTGCCCTAGAGATCTGTGGAACTTTGAACTTGAGAGAGATGATTTAGTGTATCTAGCAGAAGAAATTTGTAAGCTGCAAGCATTCAAGATGTAACTTGGCTGCTGTTAAAAGCATTCAGTTTTAAAAGGGAAACAGAGCATAAAAGTTTGAAAAACTTGCAGCCTGACAATGCCATAGAAAAGAAAATCCCATTTTCTGAGGAGAAATTCAAACCTGCTATAGAAATTTGCATAAGTAAGCCTGTGTCTCTCATCAGAAGCAGATGCTGGCACCATGCTTCTTGTAAGCTAAATAAACCTCTTTTCTTTATAAATTACCTGCCTCAGATCTTCCTTTATAGCAACACAAAATGGACTAACAGCTACCAAAAACACCTTTTCTTCTTTTCTAACCTAATTACGTATTTGTTTCCAAATAAATATCTCTCTTGCAATGTCTGCAGTTTTGTGAGGAGAAGTTACAGAATATTCTCAGGAGTCTATCTCTTCAGAATAGAGTTGCAAAGTGTTTTCTTTTAAGCTTTCTTGCCCCAAAGTACAGGAAATAGTGTTGACTCTATTTATCACAAGGAGTTATCTTTATATTCTATTAAGGTTATACTTCAGCTCCTTGAAAGCTATTGCCTTATAGAGTTGCTCTTGTTAAAAGAGAAATCTTTGAAGGATGCCAAAGGTTATCTTGGCAGGAATCCACAGTAAACAGAGTACTGGCTCTAAGAGATCACAATATGCAGCCTCCCGGATAGATGGCTCTGTAAGAGGAGGCACAATTCTGCATCTGGTAGCATGGTGTGCATATGTGTGTGGGGGCTTTTATTTGTAATTTTATGTTAATTAGTGAATAGCTATTGGCCAAGATTTGGAATTACATCAGGAATAAGTATAATGAGAACCTATATCCATCACATGAGGAAGATTCTCCCAGGCAGGAACAGATAAAATATAATTTCTGCCTTTATTCCAAAAAAAAAAACCAAAAAACCCAGCAAATTCAGCTTTAAGGTTCTGCTCTACCATATACAAAGTTTAGGTTTCAAAGAAGCCACAAGGCATTTCCTGTGGCTAGCAACAGAGCACTGTCTTCCCTTGAACTCACTTGTTTTCTATGCTTATCGTCCGTTCTTATATTCATTGGATTAGCTAACTTTTGCTTTGCAATGAACTACTCCAAGTATCAAAGACTTAAAAGAATGGCCATTGATTTAGCCTAAGAGTGGGCTGGGCAGTTTTCTGTCTGGGCTGGGGTTGGCTGACCTCAGCTAGGCCCACTCATGCATCTGCAGTCTGTTGGTGAGTTGGCCAAGGCTAATGGCTGAAGTGGCAGGGGCAGCTGCTCCAACTGGCCCACCTGTCTCTCACTAGCTTAGACTCCAAGTGGGGGCTGGACTCCAATGGCAGCAAGAAAGTAGTGTTGAATCTATTTATTATATATTAGTAGATATGATGTTTCTCCACGTTGGTCAGGCTGATCTTGAACTCCTGACCTCAAGTGATCCATCTGACTCAGCCTCCCAAAGTGCTGGCATTACAGGCATGAGCCACGACACCCAGCTGAACTACTGAGTTAAAGCTGAAATGAGCTAAGACTGCGGGACTGTTGAGAAGGCATGACTGGTTTTGAAATGTGAGGACATGAGATTTGGGAGGGGCCAAATCTCCCAAATATGGCCCCTCCCAGATCTCATGTCCTCACATTTCAAAACCAATGTGGAAGCCTGAGCACCACTGAGGCCTCAGCCAACTTCATCTTATTAATGTCCCCTTGGTCAAAGGAAGTCAGAAGGTGAAGAATATGTTCAAACAGTGAGGGAGGAAAAGAATGTGTGACCATTTTGCAATCTACCAAGCCATAGTTTAGTTAATTCTTGTTCTTTTAAAGATTGAGTCTCACTTTGTAACCCAGGCTGGAGTGCATTGGCACCGTCTTGGCTCACTGCAACCTCTGCCTCCTGGGTTTAAGTGATCCTCCCACCTCAGGCTCCCAAGAGCTGGGATTACAAGCAGGCATCACCATGCCCAGCTAATTGTTGTATTTTTAGTAGAGATGGGGTTTCACCACGTAGGCCAGGCTAGTCTCCAACTCCTGACCTCAAGTGACCTGCCCACCTCAGCCTCCCAAAGTGCTGGGATACAGGTGTGAACCACCATGCCCCACCTAGTTAATTCTGTTAACGTGGTTTATCTATCTAACTGAATAGATTTCTCCACAAAGTTAAAAGTATTAAAGAAAGTAGATCATGGGACAATTATATAAATTACATAGTAATTTCTTATTACGAAGTGGCATGAGATTAGCTAGAAACTGAGTTCTAGACACAGTCCATTTTGTAGCAATGTGACTTTGAGCAAACAATTTAGCTGGTGAGTTAGTGTTTTTAACCTTTAGAGTGAGGAAGTTGCGTTATCTCTGAGGCTCTTCTTATCACTCTATTATTAGTAGAAAGAAATTTGACATGAGATGAATAAAAGCAGTGGCTTTATCCTGAAGAATTTACCAACAAAATTTGTTTAAATCCAACAAAAAGACAGGAATTTCTAGCTCAAGAATATGAGCTCTAAGTATTCCCAGATTTGGACTTTGGGTATTTAATCTCCAGAGAACTTTCGTCTTCTCTAAAAACTTCTTCTATTTGTCCACTCAGTCTTTGACCAGATGTCCAGGTTTACTGTGACAAGCTGATACCTGCGGACTGGGGCCTTACTTCCTTGCCTTGCCATTCTGTTCTCCTGACTGCCCCCATTAACTTTGACCTCACTGAGGCAGACTGTCTTCTTGTTCCTAATAGTTAGTAGAGTGTCACATATCAGTAATCAATAAACATGAGTTGAATGAATGGAATACAATTGAGCTGATTTTCCATTAACAGCAGAGAACTATGTTTCTTTGAGGACTATAACGGGGACGCTGGAAAACAGTGGAGGTGGCACCTAGAGCCAGAGTTAGCGGTTTTCTACCTTAGGCAAAGTGGTTAGATTTGCTTTGCCTGTGAAGAGGGGATGGAGGGGCTCCGTATATTTCACCTCCTCTAAAAGGCAAATCAGAGATCCTGTGCTGCTTGGAATAGAAGAAGGCAGCGAGGAAGTGCAAGTTCAGCCACCCCCAGGGCAACAGTGATCTGGAGGGCTCAAGGTGCTTGAATGGGGAGGCGCTCTGATGTTAAACTTAGAAATGGTGCCAGCTTTCCCAGCAGCAGGGAGGCCCCTCCATTAATGCAGCCTGTAGGTCTCCACATCCTGCTATAGCCCATCTCTCATGAACAGAGTGAGCTCCAGGAGGGAAACAGGGAGGAAAACCCCTCCATCATGTGCACCCTAGAAAACCATCACTTGGATAATCAGATCAGCAGCTGATGGCTGACTGTTTTAATCACTGACTTTCCGTTGACGGTCTGACATTATATGGTCCTGGGTTTTGGCTGAGATTGCTTCTGAAGAAAAGAGATTAAAAGAAGCAAATCCATATTGGACCATGGAATTTCTTCCATTTACCATAAATAAGCAACAATAACAACAACAAGAAAGCATATTAAATAACAAAGAAAAAGTCCTTGTCATTTTCATGGATTCACAGTTAGAACTACTAAATTTGGTACAAGATATGTTATTGATTAACTCAGTGATGTGATCCTAGATGTCAGTCTTGCAGGGAAAAAACTGATTCAGAAAAAATTATATTAGAGATTCATGTTCATTTTAAACTTCGAAGTGTAACTGATAATGAAAAGTTGAGGCCCTATGTTTCTGATTAAAATTGATTTAGAGATGGCCTTTCCCAAAGCCAAGAAAATTCAGTAGAAATCTCTAGTATCTCTCTAATGTGGTTTTTCCCCAATTAATTAATTAACCCTTAATTATTCCACATAATGCTCCTGTGAAGGAGGAAAGTGGTGAAGTTACTGCAGTCTTAATGAGAAGGAACACGAGGCAATGGGATGTGAAATGATCTCTTGAGTCACGGAGGGAGCCCACACTGAACTCAGGAGGGAATGCACAAAGCTGGGAATCTTCCTCTTCTGTGCAAAGATGAGTTTCTCACAAATCAGCAGACTGCTGCTTTTCATTTTCCGTCAGAAAAGCAGGAGGAAGTTACACTCTGCACTGAGTTATCTGCAGGCTTTCAGGACAAGCAGCTACTACACAATATAGAACCTGCATTTCCAAATCTTGAATATTTACAAAGAGCTTCAGAAAAAGAGAAAAACATGGTTACATATTAACACACAATAAAGTTTATCTTATGACTGGCTGCATCTGAACTGTTTAATTTTCTGTCTTCCAAAAGGACCCAGAAATGTTCAAGTTGGGAACATATTTTCAAAGCATGGTACAGGCAATGCATTGTGATTGCTCACAAATATTCCTTTTTAAATGTTTAAAACTGTTTCTTCCAAACAGTCTTGAGGGATTGAACCAAATGAATGTTTTGGTGGCTATAATACACTTCCGGGTCCTAAAGCGCTTTATTTCAAGAATAAGAAGACTGAGAGAAAATATAATCAGAATAAATTTGGAAAACTGGAAGCAGTAGGTGCCCTTAATAAATTGGCAGATAGACTGTGAAATCCCATCCGAAGAGCAGCAACCACAGCATTCGGCAACGTGGTCCTCATTCAAATTCATGGAAGTATAAATCATCAGCGTTTCAAGTGCCTCAGAGCAAGGATGAACGTGACACAGAAGGGCTCGCTGGAGGCATGAATTCGGCTTTGTGTGGCAGGGCTGCTGAAATCCAGTTTATTTACTTTTGAACCATTCAGAAGGAACCATTAAGAGGAAGAAAAAAGGAAGAAAAACGGAGTATAAGCAGATGTTTCCTTTTCAGTTTTTTTAAACGTGCACTCTGGGTGACTGGACACAGTTGCTTCCGTTGGTCCATAAAAGCCATCGTTGTACTGTAGCTGTTGTGTTGACAAACAGCAGGAGCAGACTGCCTCCGTGGACTTCCTCCCTGCACGCCGTGATAGTCAGGGTTTAGACCTTGAGAGCTTCTCCTTTTCATGAACATTGCTTGGGAAAAAAAGCCTTCCAGCCCCGGCTTAGAGGGATGAAGTTCAAGTCCATGATATTGGTATAGAAATCAAATTGTCTTCCCAGCTGCTACGGACTGAATTGCATCCCTTTCAAATTCCTCTGTGGAGGTCCGCAGTACTTCAGAATGTGACCGTGTTTGGAGATGGGGGCCTTTAAACACGTAATTAAGTTAAAACAAGTCCATTAGCTTGGGCCCTGATCCAATCAGGCTGCTGTCCATATAAGAACAGGTCATTAAGACACTCCTGGAGAGACCGGGGGCGCACTCGGAGGAAAGTCCCGTGAGGACGCCGTGAGATGGCAGCTGTCTGCAAGCCCAGGAGGAGGTTTCAGAAGAAAACCAAACCTGCCGACAGCTGGATCCTGGCCATCCAGTCTCCAAGGCTGTGAGAAAATAAATTTTTGCTGCTTAAGCCACCCAGCGTATGGTATTTTGCTAAGGCAGCCCTGGTGAACTAGCACATCCGTTTTGGACCATGTGCTGTCCAGCGCTCGTCTGGAATTCAGCAGACTTTCTATGTCCAGATATACAATGGCAGTTCAGTGTTACGTGTTGAGTGAACGAATGGTTGTTCTTCCTTTTTGCAGTTTCTTTAATTTCTGAAACAGGTCAGCTTGTAATATCTCCGGCATAGGGCTGTAGTTAGAAGTACCTGTGAAATGCTTAGCACATCCGCTGGCACATGGTAAATACCAAACCGCGTTTGTTCCCACGATTTTTACTACTCAGCTTTACATTCATTTTTATCTTGTGGTGGCGTTATGGACAACAATTCTTAAGCTAGTCAGTGAGACACACTCATGAGCACCATGAGTATTTTACTCCTGCAGTTTCAATAGAACGTGGGCTATTTTTCTTTAATGTACTGACTTTGCTTTGTGGACCAGAAAATCATAGAAATTAGAAACAGATGAGATGAGCCCCATCGCATCAGGTTTATCCTTTAATGGCTGGGTTAGCTGGTTTTATGACTGTTCGGCGTATTATATAAGGGGTGGGAATGGAGGATGGAAGGAACAAACTGATGTTCTTCCCTTTTCTCAATTTCCCGCAAACACACTGGACTCAAAGCAGGCGGAACTTGGGCCTAACTGTGATTAGGGTGGAGGGAGGAAGAAGGCTACATTCCTCAAGTATAATCAGTGATAGAACGTTCACAATTTGTGTCTTAACAAGTCTTCCACTATGGATTAGACTTTACTTCTCTGCTGGACAACTTTCTTAGCTTTATTCAATTACCTTCAGCCAGTCCCCTTTTCTTAGAAATAATCTTCCACGGTAAAAGCCCCCAAATAAAGTCCACAGAGCTAACTTTTGTGCTCTCTATATTTCATGATTATAGAGCCAGCCTGCTGCATGCTCCATTAATCTCTCAAACCAGCCTCAGACTTGGGCTAGTCCAAAAGTGTTTCCAATTTTAACCTGTCTGCATTCCATGAGGCTTTGTTTATGAAACTGACACTGCCCCAGAGGGCCCCACGCCTTTCAGTTTCCCTTGTGTCATTTCCATTTCTTCACTGTGTTATTATTAATTTAAGGCTTCTCATTGTTGATTACATATGCGTTTGGATCTTGCAACCCCTGTAGGCGGGGAGCTGTGGACAGCCCGCCTGGTGTCCTTTGTGCTTCCTGTAACCTATACTCCCACATGAGTGGAACATGCCGCATAACCAGCTGATGGGTTGGCAGCAGCTGGCCACATGTCCATTTTCACCTTCCATCAGTCTGTTCATCCGTATCGCCTCTTTTTCATTTTCTCTCCTTGATTATGTTTTTTCCTGAGCAGTGTAGTGTAGCACTTCAAGATTGACAAGTATGCCATCGGGAAGGCAGGCAGAGAGGGAGAATGTCTTAAATTTTTAATTCTGAAATGCTCTGCACCACCAGAAACAGCAGACAGGGCAGGTTCAGCAATTTGGGGGTGGGAAATACAGCACACAGAGGATGCGTGAGCTCACAGCAGTGAGTGTGATAAGGAAGGTTAAGACAGATGCCAATGAGGGAAGAGAAATGCAGGCGCTATTCCCAGCCAACTTCAGCCCTGAAAGCAAATGGTGCCAGCCCAGAAGGCTGCTGACAAGGGAAGAGAGAGAGAAAAGGGGGTCATGGAAGAGAAGATGAGAAGGAAATCTAGAAAATGTGGTTGTAGCACCAGCCTTCCAGTCTCTCATTCTTCTGTAAAGGATGTTCTGCCCTGCCACACACATGGAGGATGGTCAGCTCCAGCACAGCGGGGCGGTTTGCCCCGGAATCACCTCCCTGGCGACTGAAATTTCCTACAGTGGCCTAAAGTGAAAGAATTTTTGTCTAGTCTTTTTTCAACGGGATTTTAATAGAAGCTTGGAACCATATTAGAGCGACAAGCATGTTGGGGATTTTATAGCATGCAGTAGCATGAGGAGACCGGAGGATGGGGATTGCCTACTGCGTCCCACAGCTTGCCACTTTTTGTGTTTGTTTTCCAGTGAGCTTTTTATTAAGTATAACATACTCAAATAAAATGCACAAATCATAAATATGTAGATCAGTGTCTTTCCCACAGAGTGAACAGATCATACCCCTGTAACCAGCAGCCAGATTAAGAACTCCACACTCCCGTTGGCCAAGAAGCCCTCATTGAATACTGCTCCTTTTCCTCCCCAGCAAGGGTAACCACTGTCCTATTTCCAATAGGATACATTAGTTTCACCAGTTTTTGAAATGTATATAAATGAAACCGTACAGTAAGGCCGATTTTGTGTTTGGCTTCTTTCATTCAACATTATGCTTGTGAGAGTCATCCAGGCTGTTTGTGTGTACAAAGAGTCTGTTCATTCTTCTTGTTGTCTTATACTCTACTGTACGAACAGTCTACATTTAATGTTTACCCATGGTACTGTTGATGGACCTATGGGTAATTTCCAGTTTGGGGCTATTATGAATATTGCTCAGAACATTCTAGTGCTTGTTTTTGTTGTTTTTGCACGTGCATATGCAATTTTGAAGAGTATTTAACTTGAAGTGAAGTTTCTGTATCATAAAACATATCTATGTTTAGCTTTCTTTTTTTTTTTTGAGGTGGAGTTTCACTCTTGTCACACAGTTAAGTGCAATGGTGTGATCTTGGCTCACTGCAATCTCTGCCTCCTGGATTCAAGCGATTTTCCTGCCTCAACCTTCCAAGTAGCTGGGATTACAGGCAACCACCACGATGTTCAGCTAACTTTTATATTTCTAGTAGAGATGGGGTTTCACCATGTTGCCCAGGCTGATCTCAAACCCCTGACCGCAAATGATCCATCCACCCTGGCCTCCCAAAGTGCTGAGATTACAGGCGTGAACCACCACACCCAGTCATATGTTCAGCTTTCATACATAAATGTAAACGGCTTTACACAGTGGTTGTAAAAATTTGCACTTCCATCAATTGTCTTCTTCATTTTAGTCATTCTGAACGACATGATACAGTTTGCTTTAGAGATTCAAAGAACTGAGTAATTTTTTTCCTTCGTGGAAACATCCATTGAGCTGGTTGATAGATGCTCTTTTTGTTCTGCTGCCTGCTGCCAGGGCAGCCTGTAGGACCCTCTCTGCCTGGAAATATTTAATGCCTAAAACGGAATGATATGAAAACAATGTGAAGCAAGATCTCTGACCTCAAAGAGCTCACACTCAGCTTGGAAAGATGTAACTCTACGCATGACGCCAGCAGGCCACAGCGAAGTACCGACGTGTTCGGGAGCAATGTTAAATGTTTGCTTAATGTTTCTTAAATGTTGGTACTAAAGATCAAATGCAGTGAAATCAGTCCCTGAGTAAAAAGAAATGAGACATGGCAGAACATTGGTGCTGGGAAAAGCCTCGGGAAAGAAACGGAACTTTGCTGAGCCTTTTGAATGTAAAATGTTTGCAGATGAAGAAAACTGGAATATTTCCAAACTTTTTTTTGGCAGGCACATTGTATGTTTATGACAATGAACGAATATCTTAATATTGACAGTGACCTAAATGGCTGGCTTTGTCACTTAGCATCAGAAACACAAGTTACATGGACCGTCTCACTGAACATTTCAGAACTCTTTGAAGTTTCTAATTAGCTGTAACTTTAGTGCATTCGCTTTTAGTGCATTTCACTTTTTTAGTTAGTGCATTTTTAGTTAGCGCATTTGCCTTTTTTTTAGTGCATTTAATTTTTCTTGCATTAGCTGTAACTTTAGTGATTTGATGAAGAGGGTAATTGTGCTTTGAAAGTAGGAGAGTGTGAAAACATGGTTTGTATGCTGTCAACTGTTTAGGGTGAGGAAATAGATTCTACAAAACCTGCTTCCCACTCCTGATTTCAAAACATTGAAGTAAATTTTACATTTCTTGTAGGTACTTAAGAAGGAGAACTGTTGTAATTATATATCACTAGAAAGGTCTTTATGACCCATGTAACTTCGAGGGTAAATCTTTTAAAACATTTCTTAAGTAGGAAATTTGACAGACAGCTTCTTGCTTCCAAATATTAATTTTTTACTCTGTGCCTTCAGATAGCAAAGACTTGGGCAACATCTCCTGCCAAGAAACGACATTTCGCGGCCTTTTTGGTAACTTGTTGAGCCCATGTAACTGAGTTCTGGCCAGAGTAATACAGACAGAAGTATACTTTTGAAGCCTACCTAAAACGCAGTGGGGGCTGGGCATGGTGGCTCACACCTGTAATCTCAACATTTTGGGAGACTGAGGTGAAAGGATCACTTGAGACCAGGAGTTTGAAACCAGCCTGTGCAACAGAAGGAGACCTCATTTTTACAAAAAAGAAAAAGAAATACAAAAATTAGCTGGATATGGTGGCATACACCCGTAGTCCTAGCTACTTCAAAGGCTGAGGAAGATCACTTGAGCCCAGGAATTCGAGGCTGCAGTGAGCTATGATTGCAGCTTGGGTGACAAGCAAGATCCTGTTTGTAGGAAAAAAGAAAGAAAGAAAAGAAAGTCAGTGGGCAAAGCCATTGTCCTTCCATCCTGCCTGGAACTTCAACGGTCATTTGGGACTGTGAAGTCACCTTTTGAAAGAAAGCAGAAAAATAGAAGTTATCTCAGTTCCATGAAGACTTTGTGGAAGAGCCTCGAACGGCTGATCTTCAGTTGTCTTCTACATGATCCTTCGTGAGTTTCAGCCACTGCAACTGAGTCTCTGGTGTTAGTGGTTGAACACAATTCCCCACTGATGTAGATGGATAGAAATGGAGAATCTATACCTTCTCAATCTAAAGATTAAGTGATCCACGGATTCTGATGGCGTTTTCTTCTTCACAGGATCCCCAGTGGAGAGGGCTGTGAAATCTACCCCTGTGCTTGGCTTCCTCCACTATTTGTGAATGTCACTATCAGGCTTGCCCAGTTTTTCCCCCTTCCCTTCAGTTCTGCATTGATTGCGCAACTGTGGGGAAAATAAGAACATTAATATCTCTCTTCACATACTGCAGACTCTGTTATGGCCTCTATGTCAGAGGTATCTGTGGAACAAAAGGCTTGAGGCAGCTTGAGGAAAGTCATGGTGACCCGCACCCATGCAGAAGTGAGAAAAGGCCATTCCCCTAGAAAGCCCATGAAATAGGTTGTATTTTCTAAAAGTGGCTCTGAGAATATCGTAGTCCCACACAAACTTCCACAAATGTTCGACTTCCCTCATGAAGACTAGAATCTATGTCTCCTCCCTTTCAACCTAGGAAGGTCTTTGTGACTATCTCAATTAATAGAAGACAGCAGAGAAGGTACTATGTGACTTTCAAGACTGGGTCACAAAAGGCAATACAACTTCTGCCTACCTCTGTGTCTAGGAACATGTGTGTTTCTCACTCTGTAAGAAGCCGGTTACCATAAAGTCACCATGCTAGAAAGACCACACGGAAGTAAAGATGCCCACGAAAGTCAAATGTTCCAATCTGTTGAAATACTGATGGCTCAGATACCAAACATAGGAGTGAGAAGTCAAGATGATCCTAACCCCAGCCACTATCTGACATGAAAGACCCTGAGCACGAACCACCTAGCTCAGCCCAGACAACCCTCATAACTATGGCCAGGTGTGGTGGCTCATGCCTGTATTCCCAGCACTGTAGGAGGCTGGTGGGGAGGATGCTTGAGCCCAGGAGTTTGAGACCAGCCTTGGCAACATGACGAGAGCCATCTCCACAAAAAAATTAAGAAAATTAGCTAGATGTGACGGCATATGCCTGTGGTCCCAGCTACTCAGGAAGCTAAAGTTGGAGATTCATTTGATCCCAGGAGATCAAGGTTACAGTGAACCATGATTACGCCACTGCACTCTAGCCTAGGTGACAGAGTGAGAACCTGTCTCAAAAAATAAAAGAAGAAAGAAAGAAAAAGAAAAGTAAAAACTAAAGCTCTCAGAACAATGAAAGATGATAAAAAATGACTGTTGTAGTTTTAAGTCACTGAATTTTAAGATGATTAGCTCAGCCTATCAAGCTGAATGTCAGGGCTCTGAGATGCCATTTCTTCCTGTCTCACATCTGTGTTTAGATACTGCAGAGATGTCTCTGGTAGGTGGTCCTTCCCAGTTCACCTGAACACTCCCAGGAACAGAGATTCACTGGCCTTGGGAAGCCTGAATATTTTTTTTATCTGCTCTAAAAGCTGAAATTCTGTCTCCCTGTGACATCCACCTCTTGATCTTAGCTTAGAGGTGTGGGCCCGTTCAGAGCAAGCCAGAGCACTCCTCCACAAGCAACCTTGAAATTACTTAAATACATCTTTCTTGCTTCTTGTGGGTTTTTGCTTCTCTACATGCTAAGTATTGCTTTTTTATGTCATTAATCCCTTCCTGAGCACCCCTGAAGATCTAAGAGTAAGAGAAAATTGTATAAAACCAAAAACTTCTTGCGCAGAGAAATCTTCAGATTTCTAGATGCAATAAAAGGTGAAAAGGCAAGATGTGGAATTATGTATTCTCTAGAATTATAATTATATAAAATAAACCTATGAAATAGGCTTCAAGGAAATATTCCAAATAGCAGTATTTTACCAAAAGCGTGATTTTCTGCCTGATTTTCAAAACTGTTTATACCACTGTTAAATTCTTACTTGCATATAATGCATTTGAGCTCTTCTAAAGAGGAAAAGGATGCTGTTCAGCCTAGGGAAGGGGGAGACTCTAATGAAGGAGACGTCCAGGCTTTTCAGAGACGGCTTGCCATAAGTGTGCCACACTCACTCTCAAGGGCTTTTTACCACATATACAAAGAAACAAAATGAGTGTATTTAGTGCCCTTGCTCAAGGTCAGACAGTCAAGCTGACCTCTCAGGTGGCTGCCCACCAGTCACTTTATCTCAAACAAGTAAACCAAATTCACTGTTTCTGGACCATCTGATTTTTCTCTCCCTTTTCTCCTTTCTCGTATGAATCCTGTATTTGCCTTGGTTCATTGGCAGTCTATGGATTATCTTACTTGTAAGAATAAATTTTGCAAGCAAAAAACTAAAAACCTCTTTTTTAAAAAAATGTATAAAGAAAAGCAAATCTTCAATGACTCCCCATTTCTTTCTTTTTTTAATTTCGAGTTCTGGAATACATGTGCAGAACATGCAGTTTGTTACATAGGTATACATGTGCCATGGTGGTTTGCTGCACCCATCAACCCATCATCGAGGTTTTAAGTCCCACATGCATTAGGTACTGGTTCTAATGCTCTCCCTCCCCTAGCCCCCCACCCCCGCAACAGGCCCTTGTGTGTGATGTTGCCCTCTCTATGTCCATGTGTTCTCATTGTTCAATTCCCACTTATGAGTGAGAACGTGTTGTGTTTGGTTTTCTGTTTCTGTGTTTGTTTGCTGAGAATAATGGCTTCCATCTTCATCCCTGCAAAGGACATGAACTCGTCCTTTTTTAAAATGGCTGCGACTCCCCATTTCATAACATCAAAAATAGTAGCTGCTCACCACTATTTATTCAAGTTCATTTCACGTTTCTTTCTAACTCTAACATTCTGGCAACATTTATTCATTTGTCCCCTGAATATGACCGACAAATGCTTATTTGTTTCTATCCATCCTCAACATGCCTGAGTGGGTTTCTTTAAGGATCCAAGCTCAAATTCCTCCTGTCTGTGTGTGTATATACATTTAAAGCCAAGACCTGGTAGTTCATGAACAGTAATGTCACTACCATTCAACTGTTTGATAGTAAAATATCACATACTCTGTTCAAACGGCCCCATTGCTATCAGGATAGAACCAAAACTTTGCTATTGGGATTTATGTTATGTGAGAGCAGGAAGGAACCTTGAAGAGACATTCAGAGCAACTATTCGTTTTATAAATAGAGGCACCAAGGCCCAGAGAGAGTAAGTTATTGTTCAACTCACACAATTAGTAGCATGAAACAGGGCCTTGAGTTCAGGGCTATGCTGGGGCCAGCTTGTTCCAGGTTGAGACCCAGTTTTCAAATTTTCAGAAATTTTTTCAGCCAGTTGGGGTATTTACACCATAGGAATTGGCAGACTACAAATTGGGGCATTCTTCTCTTCTCCTGTCCCTGGAGAGCTGGTTGTCAAGCATTTATCAGAACATCATTGACCTTGATTTTTTTCTCCATTTTCTTGAGAGTTTGAATGGAGGTCCCTTGGGTTTCATTTTTTTCTCTGTCATAGTGGCCAGGGTACAGCTTCCACAACATCCAGACTTGCCTATCCATCTGTCTCCACCTGGATGTCTTGCACTCAACTGAAACTTAAGCTATCCAGAATCAAACACTTGATTCCCCACCAGCCACCTCTAGTCTGCCACTGCCCCAACACCATCCATTACTATTCCTCCAGGTATTTGCTCCGGAAAGGTGGAAGTTGCCTCTTGATTATTCCTCCTTTTTCCTTATATTTTGGGTTGAATTTCCTTATATTTTTGGTTGAATTGTGCCCCTGCATCCTTCCTAAAATAGATACCCATGACTGTGACCTTATTAGGAAATAGGGTCCTATTAAATTTTTTTTACAGATGCAATTAAAATGTAAATTGAGTTAATTTTATAGTATGATGAGCCTTTAATCCAATATGACTGGTGTCCTTACAAGAAGAGACATGAAAGAGATGTGCACGTAATGACAGAAGCAGAGACCAGAATGAAGTCTCTATAAGCCAAGAGATGCCAAAGATTGCCAGCAATCATCAGAAGCCAAAAGAAAGGCTCCAAACATTCTCCCTAGAGCTTTCAGAGAGATCATGATCCTGCTGACACTTTGATTTCAGACTTCTGGCCTCCAGAACTGTGAGGCATAAATTTATCTTATTTTAAGCCACCCAATTTGTAGTCATTAGTTATAACAGCCCCAGGAAATAATACACCTCCCAACCCTCACTCCCTCCATGTTCAATGCATCAGCAAGGCTTTGAATCATGTCTCTAAATGGAACTGGGATCTACTTCTCTGCCACCACTTTAATTCAGGCTACCTTCATCTCTGCCTTGGACACTGCCACCTTTTCATCACTAGCCTAGACTTGACCCCTCCGTTCCATTCAGAAAGATCCACACATATAGCATATCTTCTCCTGCTTGGAAGTCTGATTTCTATTGCTCTTAGCATAACCTTCACATGTCTTAACATGGCTTACAAGATGCCAGCTGATCCTGGAAAGGTCATCTCAGTAAACATTCTCACCTCCTGTGTTCCAGCTGCAACTGTCTGCTGCTTTTTTTTTTCCTTCAGTTCCTCAAATTTGACAAATTCCTTTCCATCTCAGGTCTTTGCAGGAAGTATTTACTCTGCCTAGGGAACTCTCTATTGCCTTTCTCCTACTTATTACTTTTCTAACTACCAGTTCCTTCTTAACTTTAAGTTTAGAGAGTCTGTCCCTCCACCAGAATAGTCTCTTCCTTCCCAGAAGTGGCCTACAATGTAAATTTTCCATTCTCATACCAAGCAATGGAATCCAATTCCCTTCCACTTGAATGTAAGCTGGCTGGCCTCCTAGCTTACGGGCAGCCAACAGAAATTGTTAAAAGTTTTGTTGTGTGACTTTCCCACCTAGGTCCCAAGCATCATGAAGCTCCAACCTAATTTTCCTGGAATGCTTGGTCTGGGGGAAGCTGGAACCTATGTAAGAAATCCAACAACCCTGAAACCATCAGGCTGAAAACAACCTGCTCCAGTTGACAGTCCCATCTGAGCTTAGCCTTTTAGCCACTGCTACCCCCAAACATGGGAGTGAAACTCTTTGGATCCTTTAGACCAGGCCATTCCCATGCCACAGTCTGACTGAATTCCTGATTTACTGGGTCCATGAGGCATAATCTAACAGCTGTTGTTTTAAATCATTACTTTTTGAGGTAGTCTGTCATGAAGCAATGGTAGTGGGAGCCACCGACATAATAGTTATACACGACTCCCAAACGTTGACATGTTGGTCTGACATCTGTGAGATGGGAAGCTCTGTGACAGCAGGGACCATGCCTGACTTCCTCACTACTGTATCTCCAACAGCTAATGTAGAATTTGCTATGCTGTAGGTGCCCAATGAAGGTAAGACATAGGATTTGCTATGCTGTAGGTGCCCGTTAAAGGTAAAACAGTCCCAAGTTAGTATGGTTTTAGGCTACTTAAAAGTATTTAAAGCTTGACACTGCACAAAAACTTCTGGGATCCCCTATGCTAACTGAAGGAAGGAATGAGCTCTTCCTATCTCAGCCTCTTATAATGGAATCTGACATTTGCAATTTCAGTCACGAGGAAATAACTTAGAACTAATTTCTTTCAGGCTTCTAAACTGACCAGTCTTATTCATAATCTTCTACTGAGATGACAAAATGTATTATAGGTTATAGTAATATCTTCGGAAAGCTGCAGTAATTTGGTAACATTAAATGTCAGGAAGTAGCTTCATATTAAAACTGATCAAAGACTATGATTAAAGAGAGACCATCGAATATCAATAAGAGACAAACACAATTGCTTATTTTTTCACCACCAATTTTAATAAACTCATTAACCCTTGTGATGATGTTTCTGCCAGTGGATGTTAGAGAAATTTACAATACTTGAACTTACCCACATTCACCTTAAAATAGAATAGGAAGTATCAGCCTCATTTACATAATTGTTTTGGATTCTCTAGACAGAAATAATTTTCAGGGTTGTCTTGTCTGTGCATAATCTGCAATTCAAACTAGAGGCTTCAGAATTTTTTCTTTCAACTTCTTTGTGATAAGAATCCAACCTGTCTCCTAAGGTTAAATCTTGCCTGATATGTTTTATAAAAATCTGATCTTCTGTTGCAAGATGCTTCTGACCAACCTAAAATTAGACTGTGAGCATGGTATCTCTTTACGTCTTTAGAATCCTTCTCTAAAAGTTTGTGAGAATGCTTCCAACCAACAATTTTTCTCTAAAGCTTGGCCCTATCATATGTTCTCACATATAGTCATCTTACACAGATGCTTAATAAATCTGTGATTAGTTACTAATAAAGGTCACTCGGAAGATGGATCGTATAGGTATACATTGGTTACTTTGGTTGTTTTTGGAATGTCAGTTATGCAGAACATTGATTCCTTTGACTTCCCTTTAAAAGGCATGAGTCACCTCTGATACATAATCTCTTATGTACTAAAAACAGTTTGTAGTTGTGAAATAGTTCAAAATTCATTTGAACTTTCTAGGAATCTTTCCCTTCCCTTCCCTCCCCTCCCTCCCTCTGTTTTCTTTTCTTTTCTCTTTTCTTCTCCTTCCTTTTTTCCCTCCTTCCTTCCTTTTTTCCTTCCTTCCTTCCTTCCTTCCTTCCTTCCTTCCTTCCTTCCTTCCTTCCTTCCTTCTTTCCCTCCCTCCCTCCCTCCCTCCCTCCCTCCCTCCCTCCCTCCTTCCTTCCTTTCTTCCTTCCTTCTTTTTGAAACAAAGTCTCGCTCTGTCACCCAGGCTGGAGTGCACTGGCACAATCTTGGCTCACTGCAACCTTCACCTCCTGGGTTGAAGTGATTCTCCTGCCTCAGCCTCCCGAGTAGCTTGGATTACAGGTGCACACAACCATGCCTGGCTAATTTTTGTATTTTCAGTAGAGACAGGGTTTCACCATGTTGGCCAGGTTGGTCTTGAACTCCCGACATCAAGTGATCCACCTGCCTCGGCCTCCCAAAGTGCTGGGATTACAGGCATGAGCCACTATGCCTGGCCAAAAATTATTTCTCAGAGGTGATTTTGATCAATGTATAAAGTCAGGAGGGGCTAGGCTATGCTGTATTAACAAATATCACCTAAATACCAGTTAGTTATTTCTTGCCTGTATTACATGACCAATTTGAACTTGTGTGTGTGTGTGTGTGTGTGTGTGTGTGTGTGTGTGTGTTGGGCAGGAGGAGGCAGTCCTTTAATCATTAGGAGCCTACACTTGACAGACGTTCCATCTTGGGATGTTTTCAAGAACACAAGGACAGGAAAAAGGGCACCTAGTAAAATGTGCACTGGCTTGTGATGCTCCTATCTGGAAGTGCTGCATGTCTCATGTTCTCACAATTCATTAGCCAAAGCAGTGACGTGGCTATGACAATTTTCAAAGGATGTAGAGCAGTGCAAGGCCTCCATGAGCCTTGAAGGAGCAAGAATCAGAATATTTGTGAACAGCTGAAATGACTACCACAAATTAGAGAGTGACCCAGGGCTTCCCAAACAATCGAGCAATTGCCTGTTAGAGGGAATAAACATTCCAGACTTTCCTTCTCTTACTTTATGTTTATTTCCAAATGCCCAGCAGAAGGCAGTTAGAATAAAGTTTCAAATAAACATGAGCTCCTTGGAAACAGTTGATTTGTATTTGCATGGGAAGATAGTATTCTGTATCCGATAGCATCTCTGTGGCTCTAGAGAAAACTATAGTTTGATATTAGAATCAATCTTTTTTTTTTTTTTCAGATGAAGTCTTGCTTTGTCACCCAGCCTGGAGTGCAGTGGTGTGATCCTGGGTCATTGCAACCTCCGCTACCTGAGTTCAAGCAATTCTCCCACCTCAGCCTCCTGAGTAGCTGGGATCGCAGGAGGCTGAGGTGGGTGCATACCACCAAACCCAGGTAATTTTTTTTTTTGTAGAAATGGAGTTTCACTATGTTGGCCAGGCTGGTCTCAAGCTCCTGACCTTAAGTGATCCACCCACCTTGGCCTCCCAAAGCTCTGGAACTATAGGCATGAGCCACCACATCTGACCTACTACTCATTCTTTTTTCTTTTTTTTTTTTCTGAGACGGAGTCTAGCTTCTAGCTCTGTCGTCAAGGTTGGAGTGGGCAGTGGTGTGATATCACATCACTGCAACCTCTGCCTCCTGGGTTCAAGGGATTCTTCTGCCTCAGTCTCCTGAGTAGCTGGGATTATAGGCGCCTGCCACCATGCCCAGCTACTTTTTGTATTTTTAGTAGAGATGTGTTTCACAGTGTTGGCCAGGCTGGTCTCAGACTCCTGACCTCGTAATCCGCCCTCCTGAGCCTCCCAAAGTGCTGGGATTACAATCATGAGCCACCGCGCCAGGCCCCAAGCATTCTTTAAAAAGAAATGCTTAGTTTCTTGCTATCCAAAATTGTAATATGGGACCAGCAGCATCAGCATCATCTGGGAGTTTGCTATAAATGCCACTTCTCAGCGCTGGATTAAAATATCTGGGAAATGCCCATGAAATCAATGATATATCACGTTTAAAATTATACAATCAGAGCCTGACAGGTTTTTTTTAAACTTTTCTTTTTAAAATTTGGATTTTCAAACTGTTATAGAGCTTACGACTAAAAAAAATATACAGTGATGAATCATAGGAGAAGCAAAACCCACTATATTTAAAAGTTGTGTGTGCATAATATTGTTTTTCATGAAGGCATCTCATGGGACTGACATCTTAATTTTGTAGTTTCAAAGAGAATGACAGTTGAATGATGCTACATTAGCTGGCTTTAGGGGAGGGCAGATGATACAATACTGAGCACAACCTACATGTCTCACAACACTGAAAACCAAAACCTTCAGGTTTTCCCCACACTTCTTTGGATTAATGATCAGGTCCTCAAAGACAAACTTCCATTTCCAAACTTTATGGAATGCACACATTCTCATAGCCTATCTGAGATACCACCCATTCTGGGGAGAGGGTATTTTGGTGCATGTAAAAGACACACTATTCTTAACATTAGCACAGTAGTACAATTCAGAGGCAATAGTCATATTTGGGTTTTTTTTTCATCCCTAAAAACAAGAATGTATCCACAAAAAAATAGCAAAAATGAAGTAAAATTAAAGAAAATTAATTGGACAAAATTATTTCCTCCCTGAATTGGGGGAGGGAGAGTGGTACCTTTTAGGAATTTTCAGCCCACATTATCCTGACCTCCCAGGAAAACAGAAACCTGATTTGGTGCTCAACAATAATGCCTAGATTTGTTTAATGCTTGTTGTGAAAATAATTTCACTCTAGATAAATTTTTAATGTAATCACCACCTGGGGAGAGAAAGAAGAAGACACAAACAAATTGCCATACATTTTGTGGCTCTATCTAATGTAAATAAGACAATTTATCCACCAGTTTTATGATGCATTTCCTTTATACACGGCTCCTTCTCAAAACTACTGCAGCAAGATACCAAAATCATTTAATGAGAAACATAAAACACGTGCAGATAAGGTAGGGAAATGGATGTGTATTTGGAATCACTAAGAGACACCTCAGTTATCATCCTTATAATTTAGACATCTTGACACAGTTTTATTCCTTTCTGTTTGTAGTAATTTTTCTGCTACTCCCAAAATAAGCGAGTTTTATCATCTGCAGATACATGACACTTGGATAGGGTGGTTATAGCCCTACTTCGCTTTTCTCAATCTGAAAAAAACTTGTTTCACAGGAAAGTAAATCATGATGCTTAATCAAAATAAGAAAGATCAGACTGAGCAGAACTAACAAAACTCATCTGCTCTTCTAGTTTTCAAAAATGTGAGTTTTTGACATCTGATTCCTGATCTGACCCTCAAGAAGTGGATCTGGTTATAAAGAGATGATGTTTTACAGTACATGTGACCAAAGTTTAGCTGCTATAATATTCTTAATGTAGTTATATAACCAGACTATGCAAGGTTTCTCACAAAACCAGAAAAGCTCCTCTCTCCCTATCATTCCCTTCCTGTACTGTTTTCAATTACTGGCTTCTGAATCGTTCAGGAAACTACTGAGAACCATTAACAGGTTATTGGAATGCCCAGAGTGACTGCCCAAGGACAGGAAAATGCACTGGCTCTTTTTAGAAGAACCTGGAAAAGCACATGCAGACCATTGCTGCTGAGTTGGCAATGGGTGATTTCCTTCTCACAGTGTAATGTACAATAGCTGTAATTTAATTGTTAATAGAACACAACATGCAGTCTGTCTTCAGGCCTCTGTGTTTCCTGTGGTATTTTCTTCCCAGGTTGGAGTGTCTTTGCATAATCACATCTTATTCTCTTTTAACAGTTATCAACTCTTGGCTAGATACACTTATATAATACAGTCAGATTATAGCTTATTCACAGTTTAGCCATTCTCACTATCATCAAACAGAACTAATTGCTGAGATGCTCATTCTAATGTACAGAACAGCTTGTCCTTTGTTATTTAGAAATTGTTTATATTCTCTTTTAATTTCTTAAAGATATACTCATAATTCTTTAACTGAGATAGGGCATTTCTTCTCATTTATTTATTTATTTTAGAGATGAGATCTCACTATGTGGCCCAAGCTGATTTTGAACTTCTGGCCTCAACCAGTCCTCCTGTCTCAGCCTCCCAAAGTGCTGGGATTACAAGTGTGAGCAATTGCACTCAGCTATTTCTTCTAGTTTTAGATCTCTATAATAAAATGATGCTTTTCTGTGATCCCTTAACATTGTCTACACTTATGTGCATGTTCATATTTGTTTTACTGTTGCCTAGTTTTCCATTTCATTCATTCTTTTATCCAATACATGTTAATTATCACTTTTCTAATTAATAAGGGTACTTGAGTAAGCAGAGCAGACAAACCCCCACCCTTAAGAAATCTGTATTATTTTTAAGTTGTTGCAAATTTGGGTTTTTATTTAAAAAAATAAAAATTCCAAGCTGATAAAACCAATCTGACAGCTACTTGCCTCACCAATATATGCATGTTATAGCCAGAATTCAGAAATAACATTTATGATCATTTATTTTGTCTGGCAATGTGCCAATCAATTTACATTTATTTTAGCTCATTTAATGCTCACAACAACTAGAAGGAGGCACTATTAGGATACCTATTTTACAGATAAAGAAAGTGAAGGTCAGAGAGAATATAGTTAAGAGAAGGATACAAGATGAGGTTCCCCTAGACCCTTAACAACCATTTCATATTCCAGGTGATGCTTTGCAGACATCTGATGAATGGATGAATGAACGAATGCATGCACTTCTTGGAATTCTCATTCAGCTTGGCATAAACACTAACTCCTTAGATTACCCTAGAAAAATCTAGACATTTTGTGGGAAGAGAAGAGTGGGAAGGGTGGTAGGGAATTATTTTTTCGAGTGAGTTGAGGCAGATGATCTTAAAGATGACTGGGTTCTACCCGAGCATGGTTGCCATATCTGAAAGATGAGAATAGGGCAGACTCGGAGTTCTGTCCGCCCTTGGTAGCCTCTGAGATTCAAGCTCATCAGCAGAGTGTTGGAGGACAGTTCCTGCAGAGTCCAGGAATCAGAGGAGACTTGGAGGCAGGAGGAACTGGCTATCCTAAAGGTGATGTTAAACCCGGGCAGCCGGAGCCCAAAGAAGGGCGAAACCAGGACTAATTGCCCCACAGCATGAGGGGCAGCGCCTGTTAAATTACATAGGATTTGGAAAGGTGTTAGGCACTCTTGTGCGGGGTGAAGCTTCGCAGGGTCGTGGTACGGGAAATTATTCATTCCCTTCCCTATTTCCTCGCAGCACGGTCCCCACAACCCTGCTATCTTTCCCCATTCCCACTTCCGAACTCATCTCCTGCCCTCCAGGCATTACGCAAGCGCAGAGAGATTCCCAGCCTTGGCCGCCAGAGAGCCGGAAGCATCGATCGACTCCGTGCTCGGCTTCTAGACTTGTCGACGCTCGATTGAGGAGCCTGGCAACGTTACTTCCGGTGCCTGGCTCCGTTTCCTGCTGTTAGATCTAACGAGGGACGGCGTACGCCTTAGGTGGGTTCCTGCGCCTTCTACCTCCTTGCTCTTTCTGTTCTCCTGACTCCTCTGCCTTTCTTTTCCCCTGTTGCAGCTGGGAGCGGACGAAGCGTAAAGCTGAGGTGGGGACGCGTTTGCCCCGGGGTTCTGTCTTAGGGGCGAGAAGGGATGGAGACTGACGCGCGTGACTGGCTGGGGCCGGGCATCGCGTCTTTGCTCCCTTGGACTTCTTGCCGGGGCTTTGGGCGAAGGTGCTTGTGTCTAGAGAGGTGGGAGGCTTGCGCGTACGAAGTAAAGGATAATTCATGTCCATCTGCTTTTGCGAGGCGTGGGCCGTTCACTGAGCTTTCAGGTGTCTTCCAGCGGCTCCCTTTTGGTAGTGGCGGGTAATTCAGAGAGGCCCTGTAGCAATCAAGGTTATGTTCAAACTTCGCGGGAGACCCTGCAGGAACCTCCCCTTTCTTCCCCTACCTTCGGTTTGACCTCTGCCTCAATCACTTCCCTTTCGTCGTCTCCTTTGCGACTCCTGCCCCTTCTCCAGATTTCGATTTAGGGGGTCGCAAGGTTTTGAGGAGCGTTTCCGTAGCCCCGCTTGTAGGCTCTTACCTTGTCAATCGTCCAGTGCTGTTCATATACAGTGGATGCTCTGTAAATATTTGTGAGATAAAGAAACTTTGGGGTACACAAGGAAATCAAGCAAGTTCACACTTTGCAAGTAAAAACAATGTGGAAAATGCAATTGTGTGGTAGATGAGAAAAATGTAGAGAAAGCAAGGGCTGAATTTCCAGGCCTAATGCTTATTAGCTGTGTGACCTTAGGCAAGTCCCTTAACTGGTAATAGCTGTTAATAATTACTCCTAAGTGCTTACCGCTGATGCAGAACGTGCTAGAACTCATTTAGTCTTCTGAGTTCTGTTGGGTAGGTTCTGTTACCGTTCTCGTTTCACTGATGACATGAGGGATTAAGGAACTTTCCTCAGGCAAACAGATAGTAAGGAGCATAAATAGGATTTCACTTCACATCTGGCTGGCACTAGAATCTGAGTTTAACAGTCATGCCATACTGCTCTCATTGAGCTCCCTTCTTTTAGGTCGGTTAGAGGTAACCTTGGAATCCAGATAGCTTGGAGATACAAATTAAGTGATAGGTATGGAAGGACTTTATAAGTGCACCCATGAAATTGGCATGAAGTTGGCAAGCTTCATTAATGTCTAATCTTATGATTTTTACTGGGTGTACATTTGCTACTTTGTCATTTTTCTTCAAATCTGTATTTTTAAATTGTTTCATCGAGCAGGCGGAAAGTCAGTATCACTTGTCATAAGCGAAAAGTAAGTGTAAAAATAAATGTGTTGAATTAAATATTGTTACAAAAATCTGGCTAGGTATTGGTGCCCCAAGTTTTGAGCATGAGACACTGTTCTTTTGTATGAAAGGAAGGGCTAGTGGGTGCTGGAGATACAATAAAGATTACAGCCAAACTGACATTTTCTGACAATTGGGAATTGAAAGAGAAGTGAAAAGTTAATAATTCTTGTGTTGTGTCCTTATGCTACAGTCCAGTATAATTTAATCTTTCTTTTTTGTAACAGATTACTTACTGTTTTTGAAGAATTTAACGCAAACATGGATATCAGACCAAATCATACAATTTATATCAACAATATGAATGACAAAATTAAAAAGGAAGGTAAGTGCTTTTTAAAATACTTGTTCACAACTAAAATGTGTTTATTTACTACTGTCTTAAAAATCGTACTGCCTGAAAACCTCTCACCTCATCATCTTAGTGCCTGAAATAATGGTTTATCCCATTTCCTGTAAGGATGGGAAGGCTTTTAAAAAACAAAAATAGATAGGAACTGACACTGTGTTCAGTCTGTTGCTACTCATAGCTATAATGGTTTCATACAGCCAATGGGAATAGTATATGTTTTTTATAAATATTAATATAACTGTATACATAAGTGAATGGTGTTAGCAACTCAATAGAGTATACTTTGAAGACTTGTCATTATTTGATTCACCAGTGACTTGTTTCTTTTCTACTTTGGACAGAATTGAAGAGATCCCTCTATGCCCTGTTTTCTCAGTTTGGTCATGTCGTGGACATTGTGGCTTTAAAGACCATGAAGATGAGGGGGCAGGCCTTTGTCATCTTTAAGGAACTGGGCTCATCCACGAATGCTTTGAGACAGTTACAAGGATTTCCATTTTATGGTAAACCAATGGTAAGCTAATCCTATTATTTTCCCTTTAATCAAGAAACTAATGATACTAATGGTAGAGTCGATTTGCAAATATGCTTGAAATTGTGGCTGTTGCTTTCTGCTTTTAATTATGTATGTCTTGGTTTTACGTATTTTTATAGAAAAACAGTAGCTGTAGAGTTTAATTTACAACAGTTCAGATGGGCAAAAACAAAATACATTGAGTTGTAGAATGTTTTTATAAATGGCAGTCTAGGCAATATTCTTATCTCAAAAAGTTACAAATTAATAATAACCTGGAAGACTTGAAACCTGTTTATAAACTTGTAAAACATTATAAAAGCCATGAGTCAAAGAGGAAATTCAGTCTGAAGTTTTAGAAAATGCTAATAGTGAAATACTATATGTCAGAAGCTATACAGTCTAGAAGAAACAATGATTGAAAGAAAAATTATAGGGTTAAACTCATAAGATTAAGGAATAACAATGGAAATGAACTTGTTATTCATGGAGAGTTTTAAACTCAGGAATGACATAATGAGATTCACATGTAGCTGCAGGATGAAGATCACATTGGCGGAGGGACAGAAAGGAAGTGAGAAACTCAATTAGGAGGTCCTTGGTGTAAGTCAGAGATAATAGAGGATCAGATAAGGGTGATCACAGAGGGAAGCAAGGGGTTCTGTATGTGTGAGTGAATACCCAGTGCCTTGGGTGTGGATTTGGAGTGTTGGACAAAGAGCTAAGGCCCAGGGTTTAGAGGAGCTGGGTGTTCATTCTCATACTCTTAACTGGCTCTGTTCCCGTGGTCAGTTTTACCACCTCTGAAATGTAAACAAACTGGATGTACTTTGGTCTAATGCAGGCATCAACAAAAACTGTAAAGAAGTACATAGGGAGCCGCGGTGGCTCTGGCCAGTTGTCCTGGCACTTGAGGAGGCGGGGCTATGAGTTCAAGGCCAACCTGAGCAATGTGACAAGCTCTTATTGATTAGCAACAACAACAAAAAAGAAGTGCATAATATTTTAGGCTTTGTAGGCCATATATGGTTTCTGTTACCTATTCTTTTCTGTGCTTAATGTTTTTTAACAACCCTTTAACATTATCAAAAAAAAAAAAAAAAAACAAATTCATGTAGGCCATGCTAACGCTGGCCATGGGCAGGGTTGGCTTACAGAGTGTGGTACAGATCACTGATGTAATCCCTTCATTTTACAGATGAAGAAGCAGGCACAGAAAGTTTAATTGTTCATCCAAGTTATAGTAATATGGCAGCGTCGGGAGTTGTCAACTAACCTTAATGGCTAGTATTGTGATTTTTTTTTTTTTTTAATAATGCAAGTCAGCAAACTTTCTGTAAAGAACCAGATAGTAAATATCTTAGGCTTTGCCAGCCAGATAATCTGTGTTGCAGCTACTCAGTCAACTTTTATAGCAGCAAGAGCAGTCACAGATAAGGACAGGCAGTGTTGGCTACAGACAGTAGTTTGAGGACCCCTGTTTTATACCACGATGCTTAATTCAGGTCTGAGCACCTTTTTTTCCTGTTTCTAGAGCAAGTTCTTCTCATCCTCTATCCAGCTCTCCTTTTCCCATCACTTCCCAGCTGACTGGACACCATTTTTGTGGAAAGGCCTATCCCAGGAAACTGCGATGGTTCCTACGTAATCTAATTTTTAGTAAATTGGTGTTTCCCGAAACCAGCCAGTTGCCTGTACTAGTATGAAGAAACACTGTAATTGACATCTCACTTGGCAGCAGCATAGGGACTGGGTTTTAGTTTATATCTCTAAAATTACATTAACTTGAGGCACAGTTTCTTCCCATTCAGGGTTTAGAGCTATTTTGCTGAGTTGAGATGACAAGTTTGCATGTGTCTGTTACTCAGATAGAGGAAAGGAAATTGTTTGCTGTGTTGGGCACCACCCTCACCTTGCCAACTAATTATTTTTTAAAAATTAGTGGGAAAAGTGTATTAGATTGATTATTATATGAAAGCATTTTGGGAGGTCCATTTTTTCCCTTGAAAAAGGGAAAGCCAGATTTCCCGCATCTTAGAAGAGGGGGAATCGAGTTCTTTGGGCTGTCTTGTTTATGTCTTATTGTGGTTTTAGTTGCTCTTCTGTTTTAACTCCAACATACCAGATCTGAAATGAACAAAATTTGCTAGAACTTGGAACTCAGAACAAAATTACTCTTTCCAATTCAAGGGCATTTAGTTAATGCCAAAAGTGCCCTCGTGAAGTAGAACCGTCTTCCTCAGGGCTTTGTCGTGAGGGCTGTGGCATACGTGTAAATCTGGCCTTTTTCTAAGTGGTGGGTGGACTTGTATCTCTCCTAGGTATTTAGTCCAGACCAGGGTTTCTCAGCCCTGCCACTTTGGGCGTTTTGAGGTGGATGATTCTTTGCGGCAGGGGCTGTCTTCTTCATTACAGGGTGTTTAACAGCATCCCCGGCCTCTCCCCACTGGATGCCAGACAGTACTGGTGGTTGCCAGTAATGTCCCCAGCTAGTGCCAGCTGTGTCCCGGCAGACCAAATTACCTCAGGTTGAGAACCACTGGTTTAAATGAGCCAGTCGAGTTATTTCTGAGATCAGATATTTTCACAGGTGACTGGGTCATGATCATAAGGACAGACAAATCCGGTCGCCGAAGATTTATTCGTGTCAGGTACAAGGTTGAAGGGTCAAGGGAGTTGTGAGGGAAGCCTTAGAACCAAGTCAGAAGTTAGTGGAAGCCTTCAGCCTGTCTCCTTTTGGTTAGATGATGGCAAGACTAGCAGAGTTGCTTGCAGGGATCAGCACACTGAGAGCCACTGTGGTACAGCAGCCCAGACCAGCCAGAAAGAGCCTGGGATTCTGAGGTATGGGATTCTGAGGGTTGCTCCCTCCCCTTTTGTTTTCTCAGTATAGTCATCTCTAGCTGAAGTAAAGGAAGAGGAAGAGTTGATCTTGCTTTTGACTAATTCTCTGCTTTGTTAATCCATACTACTTTAAAATATTTCTTATTCTCTTTAGATCAAGATCAAATTTTTGTTGTACAGGGCAATAAAATTTTGCATACCTATTTTCTACGAGGTAATTTGTACAGTTAACTACAAAGCTACTGCTTTGTAGGACTATTGCATTTTGATCAGAGAATCAGTAATTCTTTCAGCTCCAGGGAAGAAAAGTTTGCTTGAAATGGAGGTTGGAGATTGCAGACAGTCCTACCTAGGTAACAGTTTAACTTGTGCCGGAAATATTCAGATAGTTCATTGGTGCTGAGTCTAGCTATGTGATAATGCTTTAGGTCAGGGCTACTCGAAGTGTGGTCTCCAGGCCAATAACATTACCATCTTCTTTGTGCTTGTTACAAGTGGAGAATCCCACATTTGCCCAGGCCTACTACATCAGAGCTTTTACCTGCTTTCCAGGCATTTGGAATGTAAAGTATAGTTGATGAAATGCTATCCTGGACAAGTTTTAGAACCCCTCCCAGTTCTAAGAGGTGCCTCTTGATGCCAGCATGGAAGGAATCTGCAAGTGGTCCAGTACACTGTCTGTGATTCCATTCTTTTTTTTTTTTTTTTTAAGCATTTTAAAATTTAGTAAGTTGATTCCACTGCTAAAGTCATTTCATGTAAAGGTGATGGATTCAAAGGAAAGTGATTCCCAGTCATCTGCTATACTTTATTAGAAGTAGCATTCCATATGACACATTCCACAGCTGATTGACACATGTTGATGCTTCTATTAAGAGTCACTGGTAAGGGGAAGGCAACTCTCCAATGCTTTTTTTGTTGTTGTTGTTCTGTGTGTGTATTTTTTAAACACACCTGTTTATAGCAAGTTTATTCATAATCGTCAAAAATTGTAAACAACCCAAATATTCTTCGTTGGGTGATATAAAACAAACTCGTACATCAATATGATGAAATTCTACTCGCTGTTAAAAGCAGTGAATCTCAAAGGCATTATGCCAAATGAAGGCAGCCTCCGGGTTACATCATGTGTGATCCTATTTATGTGACGTTCTGGAAAAGGCAGCAGGGACAGAGAACAGATGACTGTTTGCAAGAGGAGGGATGGGGCAACAAAGGGGAAGCATGAGGGGATTTTTAGGTGATAGAATTGCTGTACAGCAGTTTCAAGTGTTAAAACTCAGAGCTGTACATCCAAAAAGTTTTGCAAAAAAGTTAAATGCAAAAATTTATGTTTAGAATTTTTTTTTAATGAAAAAAAAATCCAAATAATCTTCTTTTTAAAAATGCTTTAAAATAAATTTTCTATCTAGTTTTCTTGCCAGAAAAGTTTTTCTTCGGGGGCTCTGCCATACCAGCCCTAGTGTTATGTGAGCCTATTCTTCTGTCTGTAAAACAGGGTTAGTCTAGAACAGTGATTTTCTTTCTTTTTCCCAGGCTGCCCCAGATTGCATCCCTGGGTGCTCACTCTGTGACTGTGGGGTGTGGGTATTGGAGAGAAAGGGCATTTGGTCTCCACTGGGCTCTGGAGCCATAATTCGGTGTTAGGTTGAGCAGTTTTGCTTTTGTTTGTTTTATATGTTGTTTGTTGAAAACCTTTGGATTAGAATAGCTGGCCTTGAGCCAGATCCTTAGGCACTGAGGAGATCTGTACAGTTCTGTATTCCAAAGCCCGCTGGCGGGGCCCACTCATTTGTCCCTTAAACACAGTTTTCTCTGTTCTTTGATTAAATGGAGAGAGACCGTGGTACATATGTTTCAAAGTTCTGTTTTTCTCACATGAAAATGAATGGTTTTTTTATCTCATAAACACAGTTGAATCTAACTTTGCCTAAATGATGACCTATAGCTCACAGTTTATTTCCATTTGGCACTCAGTATATTTTGTCACATTTTCTTAGGGATATAAAATTAGCTTGCAGTGTATTTGCTTAATGAAATTTCAAAATTAATGACTAAACATCCTTCAGTATAATGAGAAGTAACTCGTTTTCAAATAATTAAAACAGCGAATACAGTATGCAAAAACAGATTCGGATATAATATCTAAAATGCGTGGCACTTTTGCTGACAAAGAGAAGAAAAAAGAAAAGAAAAAAGCCAAAACTGTGGAACAGACTGCAGCAACCACAAACAAGAAGCCTGGCCAGGTGAGGTAGACCACAAAAGTTCCTGTTTGCATCGGTGTTAAAAGTCTGGTAGATGCTTGTCTTACATGTGAGGAGTAATCTTAGGCTTGTGTATATGTGCACAAATGTGTGTTTAAAAGATGGTTTTAAGAAGCTAGAATGGTTGACTTCCAAAATTCAGTGTTAAGAAACAAAATATCAACTTAACATATGCAGATTTATATTAAGCAGTTTTATTTACATTTGCATGGCATTTAATTCCATTCTCTAAAATATGTTAATACCTTTTCGCTTATTTCTCAAGTTTTGCTGCCTATAAATACTGTAGTTATTATCTTTAATCATGAGTACTTCACTCAAAGTGCCTTTCTTTGAACAATTCAGTAATATAAACTATAATTTGAAATACTAGATAGTGAAATTAATTGTCAGGCATGGTGGCTCATGCCTGTAATCCCAGCACTTTGGGAGGCTGAGTTGCGTAGATCACTTGAGGTCTGGAGTTTGAGACCAGCCTGGCCAACATGGTGAAACCCTGTATCTACTGAAAATACAAAAAAATTTAGCCAGGCGTAGTGGCAGATACCTGTAATCCCAGCTACTCTGGAGGCTGAGGCAGGAGAATCGCTTGAACCCAGGAGGTGGAGGTTGCAGTGAGGCAAGCTTGTGTCATTGCACTCCAACCTGGGTGACAAGGACAAGACTCCCACTCAAAAAAAAAAAGTGAAATTAACCAAAAGTAATTACTACTGGATTGAAAGTGATTAAAAGTCAGTTTTACTAAATATATTGACTTATGTCCAGTTGTTTTTTAAAAGTAAGACTAGACCTTGGTTTTCTCTTTTATATTTCTCCACAATTTTAAAGCTAAGAGGTTAAATTTTATAATACAGTGTTTAAAGTTTAGGGCTAGCCTTAACAAAAATAACCGACAAATTAAAAACATGAATGTTTGAGTCAGCATTAATATATAAATTCTTAAAGTAAAATTAAATGAGTAAGAAGGATACCTGTTGGAATTAATGTCATTTTTATGCAGAAATTATAAATACCTGCTGCCTTTTCAGAGGGATTGGATATTTAAACTCTCCCTATTTCTTTTGCTTAGGGAACTCCAAATTCAGCCAATACCCAAGGAAATTCAACACCAAATCCTCAGGTAATTTTTTTTCCATGTTGTCCTCACCTTAAAATAAGATTATAAAAATGCTAACAGTAGTATAAAACAACTTGCATGTCTCTAAAAAAAAAATTTTTTCCTCTCCAAGACACAGTGTGTTAAATTGTGTGCCACTGTAATTTAGAAACTCTCCCCTGAAGAACATTTTAATTCTTTTTCAGAGGGAGAAAACAACACCTGACTTTATTTCTTGCTTTTCGTAATGAATCAGTGACAGAATCAAAATGACGGACTTTAAACCCTATGAGGGTGGGGAGCAAACGGTTTTGTTTTCTCTGCTGTACCTAAAGCTTTACAAACACAGTTGCGTGGGTGAGGGTAACTGGCAGGGTCAGGGGCTCTCTTCCTTTCCAGTTGGTTCAAACACTGCAGTGTTTTCTGGAGACTTACACATTATTCTGGCACATAGTTTTATCGTTATCTTTACTCTCACTTCCTGAACACAAATGTATTTCAGCCTTTTTTTTTTAAAGCCTTCTTGTACAGATGTCTTGGAAACTCTGTATTAAATCTCCCCACGAAATGCCTTATAGAGAAAGCCTCAGTAGTGTGCTGATGGTTTCATACTTGTTTTTTCAGATGCTGGAGTCTGGCATGATCCTTAAATCCATAGAATTCTCTGTACCACTGAGGTTTTTTTTCTCTTGTTTTAAGCTACTTGTATTTTTTGGCTCCACAGCATTTATAGTCCAGTTCACAGATGCCAGCACTTAATCCTCTAAACCTTGAGTTGTTCACTAATTGTTTTTTACACTTGCTCTTTTATCTTAAATGAAACTAGCCTGAAGACAGAGCTTTTTTCTTACGTGTAAGACCCTTTTTCTGGTTTCCCATAACCTCTGGGTGAGATATCAAATGACTAATATCTAATAAGCTAACAGAGTATTACTGTTTCTTGTATGTAAACTAGATGTTGTGGATATCTCATTTACTTGCCAAAAATTAGTAGACGAAAAGTCCCTAAGGAATGGTTCTCAGTGGAATCTTTCTAGTTCCTTTTTTTTTTTTTTTTTTTAATATATATGCTGAGAAGTAGTAATAGTACAGAGGAAATGAGTATCTGTGTGATACTGAGTATGGTAATCAGCTACGGAGGGGTGACATTGCGGGCCTTCTCAAATGTTAATATCTTTGACTATGTTATCCAGGTGACAAAATTCTCCAATGACGACTCACCTCCAGATGCTTAAAACATAATTGTTTCACATACTGTTAAACACTTAAGAGATTGGTAATTTTCCAAACTTTCAATGTCTTGACTTGAATGTCTGCCTTACTTAGTTACTGTAAGGTTTCTATTTCTCCACTGTCATTGTTTTTGTTTGATATAGTAAGATTTCACATGCCTAGCTTACAATGCTGTTTAAACTTACAAGCTAACTTTGCCTTTTTACTTTTTAATAGGTCCCTGATTACCCTCCAAACTATATTTTATTCCTTAATAACTTACCAGAAGAGACTAATGAGATGATGTTATCCATGCTGTTTAATCAGTAAGTTTTTTCATAAATAAGTCTGTTTCTGAGAGCTTCCTGACAGGACAAGTAGCCCTTCCATGGGTTGAATCCATTTATCACCCAGCAGTAATTGCTTACAGGTTCATTGATTTGGTCTGGGATGAATCATGAATTGGAGCCAGTTTGCTGATTTAGCAAATAAAGAGCTAGATTTCCACTAATGTTTTGAATTCTTTATTCTGAATTGATATAACAAAGAAAGCTTTGATATAATATAAAAATAGAATTAGTTCTTTATTCCTGCAGTTCTTCCATGGTATTCATTATATTTTAGGCTCTTCCGTCTACTCAGTATTCTTAGTTAGGGTATGATTATTTTTCTTGGATCAGTATTAGGAAGTTGCTTAATAAATTTTAACACAAAGCAAACATTTATGTACTTGCATGTATACATGAATTGTTCTTCTTCATAGGTTCCCTGGCTTCAAGGAAGTACGACTGGTACCAGGGAGGCATGACATTGCTTTTGTTGAATTTGAAAATGATGGGCAGGCTGGAGCTGCCCGGGATGCTTTACAGGGATTTAAGATCACACCATCCCATGCTATGAAGATCACCTATGCCAAGAAATAACATTTGGGATAGTCATCTTTAAAGGACTTGGTATTATGTGTTTGTTTTGGTAACATTTAGTTGGGTCATTTTAATAGTTAGAGATTAGGGGGAGTGAAAGTGAAATTTCTGTGAAGAACTTAAACTAGTGTTTCTTTAGCCTTGGTGAACTATGAAATATGAAGGCCTTAATTTTGTACAATAAACTTTTATTTGTATTCTGTGTATATAATGGTTTCTCTGTTGACCACTGCCCTATCATCAAATGACTATTCTAGTCTAAAACACATCTTAAGGTTTATAAAACTGTGTAAAAGGATGCTTTTCTAGTGTTATTTTGGAGGAGCTAATGATATCATTGAACTATTTTAATAAAAGTTAAGTAGAATTAGATCACAGAAGCTAGTAGGTGACTTGTATTAATGGTAACAGTGATTGTTCTGGGTATTAGAAGAAAATGAGACCCAGGCAGTGTCTAAATTTGATCTTTGTATCCTTTAAAGAAATGAGCATATTTTGCTGGTAGTAGGGATTCCACAAGTCTTTTTCATTCAGTATTAAATAAAGGCCGTGCTTACTGTTTACTGAGAAAACAAAGGGAATACTATCTTCAGACTTTGCATGTAATGTCCTTTCATGAGGCACAACTGTTCCCAAGGTTAATACCCAGCCTCTTTATTGAAAGACCTCCAGGGGAGACAAATAGGCTGATTAATAAAGAGTTGCCAATGCTAAGGTTGCTACTTCTTTGTAATTCTTAATCATCATGTTCAAATATTTCCAAAGCCCATTTTCTTTAGCCTTTGATTTATATTTAAGGCTACTGATTCAGTCCTCTACTGTGTAAATCATGAGTATCTCCAGAAGTGGACACTTTTTTTTGACAAGTATAGTACATGTTAATAGTAACAACAGAAAACAGTGCTTACTTTTTTGGTGCTCCTGTTTTAGTATTCCTTGAACAAAACCTTTATCATTTAGAATTTATACTGTCTATGGAAAGACCACTTTTAGACTTATGTAAACAGATTATCACATCATTCATGCATACATAAAAAAATTTTTCCTGTAACTTTGTCTCATTTAGTCTGACTCTTCTGAGTAACTTTTTTAACCCAGTTGTCAAGCTCTTGTACTTTTGTAAAATAGTAGTGATTTACTAGAAAATGGACCATGCTGTTGTATATTACTGTGATGTCAATTGCTGATCAATTTTCTAACTGCTTACTCTTGGATACCTGTACTTGTAAAAGAACTGAAAGTACTTCACAGACAGATCACGCGCCCAGGCCTGGCCATGCTTTGAGTGGCTGTTTTAGAGGGAGCAGAAAGGCCAGGGTGGCTCAACTTGGGGTGGGAATGAGGGGAGTGAATAGTAAGAGGGGTCATGTAGTTCTTCTTAAGGAGTTGCTTATACTCTGAGTGAAATGGGGAACTATTTTAGAGAATGTTTTAAAGTGGGATAGAATTTACATACAGTAAAGTTCAACCATGTTAGTGTTGAACTCATCCATTTGATGAGTTGGGGCAATTGTATACAGCCATATAATAATCGTAAGTACAGAGCATTCCATCTCTCCCAAAAGTTCTCTTGTACCCTTCTGCAGTCAATCTGTTCCCTCCTACCTTTGGGCCTAGTCAATTACAGATCTGCTTTCTGTTGGAACAGTTTTGCCCTGTTTGGAATGCTTTGGAAATGTATCTGTTGTTGCTTATATCAGCAATTCCACCAATGGATGGGCATGTGGGTTCTCCAATTTGAGGATATTATGAAGAAAGTGGTTATGAACGTTTACATACAAGTCTGGGTGTATGTTCTGTTAAATTTCAAGCAGAAGAGTGATAAGTTTCTCAGTTTGATACAATTTCTAATTTATATGTGAGTTGTAGAAATAGTGCACGGAACTCTCCTAAACACTACAGATTACTGATTATTAATGTTTCTAGGCTTCTGGGCTACTGGAGGTTATGCTTACATTGACCTGATTCTCCATTGTTATGTGATATGTCAGCGTGTGTTTAAGTGCAAGACCACCCTCCCACATAACCACAATATGACCATCAAAACCAGGAAATGTGACTGGGTGCGATGGCTGATGCCTGTAATCCCAGCACTTGGGGAGGCAGAGGTGGGAGGATCACTTAACACCAGCTAGGGCAACAGTGAGATCTTGTCTGTACAAAAGGTAAAATACAAGCTGAATGGTGGTGTGCCTATAGTCCCAACTACTGGCAGAAGGGTTGCTTGAACCCAGGAGGTTGAGGTTACAATTATCTATGATGATGCCACTACACTCTAGCCTGGACAACTGAATGAGACCCTGTCTCAAAACAAAACAGGAAATAATCCCATATTATCATCCAAGTTTTGCTTATGTTCCAATAATGGCTCAAGAATCCAATCTGGGATTGTGTTGCATGTAGTTGTATTTCTTTAGCCTCCTGCTGATTCCTCAGCTTGTCCTTGTCTTTCATGATGGGAATTTTATATAGAGATTGTCTGTCTACCTTTGGATATATCTGCAGTTATGTTAAAAACTATGACTGTATAAGAATGTCTCTGGTTGCAGTCTAACTACTGAGTTCATCCTGGCCTTCCCCCTTCCTCTGTGTATAACTCACTCACCATTCCCATTATCTCTGCTTACTTTCTCAGATCTTTCCTGTGCAATGAAACTCTAAAAAGTAAGGCTTCCATAGGGAGCAGGGGAAGGGAAAAAGGAGATAGCAATGCTTTAAAGAAGCTTTGCTCAAACTAATATCTTCTGACCTCTCCCTATGGCACCCATCTTTGTGAGTTTTGAGGAATGATTGAAGGGAGTAGATGTTATTTAATATGTGGTTCTCAATTTTGGCTGCATATTAGAATCATCTGGGAGACATTTTCAAATACTTATGTTCAACCTACACCCCAGATAAAGTAAATCCATCTCTAGGAATGAAACCCAGTCTTCAGTATTTTTATAACCCCTGGTGATTCCATCGCCACCCAAGGTTAAGAACTAACAAAGCAGATTTCTACTTCTGTGAAGTAGGATATAATAGATCATCGGCTCAAGCAGTGGTTTTCAAAAGTACTATATTGATAAACAGGATAGTGTAAGTCTGGAAATGGTTGTGATGCAGAGCAGGCAAACTTCAAACTTGGGGCTTAACCCAGGAGGGTTCTTGGGTTCACCCAGGAAAGAATTCAAGATGGAGCTGCTGGTGGTAAACAGCAGTCTTTTGGTAAATAGTACTGCCCCTCGCAGAGCAGCATTAATTCATAGTCTGCCCAGAGTTGGCAAAGTATTGTCTCTCGGCAACTGCATTTATACCCAGTTAAACCCACTTTCAGTTACTTGCAAATTAAGAGAAGGCTCAATGCAAATTGAGGGATAGGTTATTTAGAGCTTTCTAGGAAAGGAGTGGTAACTTCTGGGTCATTGCCATGGAAAGGGGCAGTATCTTCCAGGTCGTTGCCATGGCATTTGTGACTGTCATGGCACTGTAGGAGTGGCTTATGCTAATGAAAGAAAGGACAGCTGAGAATCGCTTTCCTTGACATCTTGTCTCTGCTGGTTTCTTCACTTCATCCTGCCTGGACCAGATCTTGTTCTGGCCCTCAGGGTTGTGACCAGAAAACAAGTCCTGCTGGTCTTCTGCCTTAGTCGCAAGAGACTCAAAACTCCATTTTAAACTTTCAGCCTTATAATATCTTCTGTTTGAGTATTTAACGGGCATGTTTTTTCCCTTGAAAATGTATCCAGCCAAGACCTAATGAGGAATGTGAGGCCCTAGCTAAAATGTCGGTATTTTACTTGCCTGGCAGCAGTACTTCTCAAACGTTAATGTGCATACAAGTCACTTGAGTATCTCGTTAAAATGCAGATTTAGATTGTGTCTTTCGGGGTGAGGTCTGAGAAACTTCATTTCTATAAAGCGATGTCAAAGGGACCATGTTTTGGTGACAAGTGGCAAGACCCCAGAGTTTCTACCCTAATTATTTATTCAATGACTCTTACAGGTGTTGTCAATCTCTTTTTAAAGCCAGGGACTTTGCCTAAGCATACAATTTCAGAGCAATCATGCTTTCATTCAATGAATACCTATTTAATGCATACCAAGTTTCTTTCCGGGTGCTAATGACAGAGTGAGGAACAAGATGAAAAGATCCCTGCCTAATGGAGGTTTCATTGCAGTGCTGGAAGACAAACCATCACCAAGTAAATAAAGTAGGTACATCGGCTATGGTATGTGCCTTAAGACAGTGTATGGCAGTCACAGATACAGGGACCGGGTGGAGGAAGGTTTGAAGTAGCTCTTTTAAATTGCTTTGTCTGTGGAGGCATCTTGGCCAGGGACCTGAATGCTAGTATCTGGGGAAAAGCATACTAGGCAGTAAGTTCGGAGCGCCTGAAGCAGGAATTAGTTTAGTGTGTTCAAAAGACGGAACTGGTGTGGGAGGAACAGAGTGAGTGAAGGAGAGAGCAAGAGGTGAAATCCCAAAGCTACAGGGGCCTGATCCTACAGGAGTTTCTAGGCCACAGCAAGGTGGCTGCCTGAACTTGACCGAGCCCAAACTTAGATCCTAGAGGAGCCATGGCCTCAATTTACGAACTCTAGAAAGAGAATCTAATTTAGGAACTCTAGCGGGAAAAAAATGTTATTTAGGGATTAAATGTTTGGAGAATACATCTGAAAGTCTAGAGGAACGAGGTATGCAAACTGGGGACAGAACCCTTACTGAACCCCCAGTGACCCCAGTGTCTTCACCATAACTGCTAGACACAGCTACTTGCTGAATTATTGCAAGTGCAAATTCCTATTTGCATGCAGTTTTACCAAGAAGCCTCTAGCCTCTGTCCACTTTACAATGCTAGAACATCACAAGCTCTCCCAGGCCACATTCAGAAGGCTTGGTATCTCATCACTATTTCTTCATCTTCAAATGCCCAATAACGGCTTCATGTTAGCATTAGCCTGATTTGCTAAGTTGTGATATATTTTGCTAAGATTTTGTTTTTTGATTTTAATCATTTCACTCTGCTTTGGGGGTTCTGTGTACGCTTCCCAATGGGGAGTTTTTGCAGTCTCCATTTCTTCAAGCGCCTCTTAAATGACAATTGTCTTTTAACTCTCCTATGCTGAGGGCTGGTTTGAGACTGGAACAGTCCATAAAACAGCTGCCCCATCAGGATTAAGAAGATTTAATCAATGCTTTAGTTTTTCCAGAAATTTAGGCTCTTAGATTTGATTACGGGAAAAAATGCAAAGGCATTCTGCTTTCAAAAATAATTTTGAATTTAATCTTTCCTTGTTGTGAAACAAGAAATAAAGGATTTATTCTAATTTGTCAGTTCTAAGTCGACAGTGATAAATTGAAATAGCACTGAACCATGATCCCTCTGGGTAACCTTTAGATAGGATGGTTCAAAAAGACCACTCCAGGCCAGGCACGGTGGCTCATGCCTGTAATCCCAGCATTTTGGGAGGCCGAGAAGGGCAGATCAATTTAGGTCAGGAGTTTGAGACCAGGCTGGCAAACATGGCGAAACCCCATCCCTACTAAAATACAAAAATTAGTTGGGCATGGTGGTGCATACCTGTAGTCCCAGGTACTCAGGAGGCTGAGGCAGGAGAATTGCTTGAACCCTGGAGGCAGAAGGTGCAGTGAGCCAAGATAGTGCCAGTGCACACTCCATTCTGGGTGACAGAGAAAGACTGTCTTTAAAAAAAAAAAGGCAAAAAACAAAAAGACCACTGTGGCCTTTGCTGTGTCTCAGTTTTCTTGTCTATAATGAAGGTATTGAATAAAACAAACTTTCCAATCAGGGCCAGCTATATAAAAGATCAACCCCTGACAGTCACACACACACACGACAGTCTCACACACACACGACAGTCACACACACAGCCACACGCACACACACACAGCCACACAGCCACGCGCACACACACACAGCCACACAGCCACGCGCACACACACACAGCCACGCGCACACACACACAGCCACACATACACAGCCGCATGTGCACACACGCAGCCACACACACACAGCCACACATGCAGCCACACACACACAGCCACACACAGCCGCGTGCACACAGCCACACACAGCCACATGCACACACAGCCACAGCCACACACAGCCACACGCACACAGCCACACGCAGCCACACATGCAGCCGCGCGCACACACACACAGCCACACATACCCACACCAAAACTTTTACATACACACCACAGATATATTTAAACAAAGCACTACAATATTGCATACATACACCCAAAACAAAAACCTTTTTATTATATTTTGCTTTACCAATTTATTCCTGGAAAATTGGTTTGCACAAAATTATTCGGTAAGTTAAATTCTTGTCCCTCATTTTATGAGGTTACCAATTTGGGGTTGCGGGGGAAGACATTGCTCTGAAGTCGTATCATCCACCGAGGTGGAGAGGGGCATCCTGACAGGGACCTCTATTCTAGAAGCAATGGCTAGGAACAGGGGAAGGGGCACCTTATGGGACATGCCAGCCTAAACACCTTGTAAAAAGCGGTACCTTACTGTCTCTCCTTTCTAACAGACAGCAACGCTTGGGGCCAAAATCTTTTTTAAATTTACTGCTATATCTTTAGTGCCCAGAACAATACATAGCACAGTAAGTGCTCAGTAAATGTTTGCTGAATAGATGGAGCTAAGTACTGGCAGTTCCACTTTGGTGCCTTTAGAAGTGACCCTCTCGCCATGGGAAACATGGCCAGAAGCAGGAAGTTCCTCTCGCCATGGGAAACATGGCCAGAAGCAGGAAGTTCCGGCTAACATAAACGTGTAACTTCACTCTCTTCTCTATGACCTGTGACCCTTGAGCTTTGAGACTGAATTGCAAAAGTGTTAGAGAGGGGAGGTAGGGAAAAGATGATTGCCCTATTTTTCCCAACCCACCTATCTCTTAACCCCACTGGTAGGGTCTGAATGTGGCACCAACTAGTATGTTAGAATTCATCGGCCGGGCGCAGTGGCTCAAGCCTGTAGTCCCAGCACTTTAGGAGGCCGAGGCGGGTGGATCACGAGGTCAAGAGATCGAGACCATCCTGGTCAACATGGTGAAACCCCGTCTCTACTAAAAATACAAAAAATTAGCTGGGCATAGTGGCGCTTGCCTGTAATCCCAGCTACTCAGGAGGCTGAGGCAGGAGAATTGTCTGAACCCAGGAGGCGGAGGTTGCGGTGAGCCGAGATCGTGCCATTGCACTCCAGCCTGGGTAACAAGAGCAAAACTCCGTCTCAAAAAAAAAAAAAAAGAATTCATCTCTGGCCTGGGACAGACATGCCTTCTAAGAATTCTACCATTAAAGATTTGTAAACATAAGAATTCTTTATTTATCTATTACATACATCTATATTTATTAAATGAATTTGTTTAAATCAAAATTATTTGTGCTACAGATCTCACATTTTCAACAGATTCCTGCAGTTAGCGTGTCTTTGCTTATAAGCTGAAAGAAAATTAAGGGTGAATTAAAACTAAAAATGGTTTGAAATTCTCGTAGTCCTGTCAACAGTGCCCTGCTGTTTGATACAATAAACCACTGCTAAAGCAGCTTTAACAAGAGTGGACCATTTTGGATATTATCTGTGTGTGCAAAAGACACAGAGTTGGACTCTGTTTGGAAAATCAGATGCTAAGTAGCCCCTGAAGCCCAGCAGCCTGTTAGGAAAACAGAGGGGTGATAGGCCCTTCTAATTGGCGGAGGTATTTACCCAGAGGTCTGGCTTTCACATAAAAGGCAGGAACCACTGAAGTCAGTCCCCGCTTCCAGAGTTCAAGTTAAAACAGAAAAAAAGGAAGATGGCAAGAATACTGTTACTTTTCCTCCAGGGTCTTGTGGCTGTATATGCTGTGCATGGAATATTTATGGACCGACTAGCTTCCAAGAAGCTCTGTGCAGATGATGAGTGTGTCTGTAAGGAGTTTTTTTATGCTCTTCATTATCTTTCTATTACATAATTGAAAAGATATCCACTAATAGCATAAAATCGAATTGTACTTTGAAGTGAATCTTCCCTAATGTGTACGTCATCAGCTTTGTTTCTCCTGGTCTGTGTGTTTGGTGTCTCACTAGGGAGAATTCACTCGGCTGAGATTCTGTTGCTTTAATATCTTGGCTATCTTCTTCTTCTTGGATAGACACTAGCTATAAACTGGGAATTATCCGTCACTCTGATTTCCTAGTTTTTCTGATATTCTTTGCCTTTTACTGTTATAAAATGTAATCATTCAAATTTTTTTTTTTTTCTTCCAGATACTATTTCTCTGGCTAGAGCTCAAGAAGATTATAATGCCCCGGACTGTAGATTCATTAATGTTAAAAAAGGGCAGCAGATCTATGTGTACTCGAAGCTGGTAAAAGAAAATGAAGCTGGAGAATTTTGGGCTGGCAGTGTAAGATGAGCTAGTTTATAACAAACACCTATTGACACATATTGCTCTTAACTTTTCCTTGCTTACCGGTCTTCAACCTATTTTAATGCTTAATACTAGTTGTTAAGAACCATGTAGCAATTGTAGATGGAAATGCACAAATTCGGGGATATGTGCATCATTGCATTTTAAAGAAAGAAAGATAAATTTCATAAGAAAATTAAATGTAGGTTAATGTGATATTTTGGCAAAAAAAAAAAAAAAAGAGTAAAGTACATGGGGGCTTAAAGATCCCAAAGAGTTTGAATGTTATCCAAAAACATCTGAGAAGATTTGCCAAGTAGAAGACGTGTGTTGAGTCAAAGTATCAATATTCTTTTAGGAAACTTTGCACCCTCATTAATTCTAAAGAATCAGTGTTCTTCAGTTAAAATATACAGGGGTGGTCCCTGGGGAGGGATGAAGCAGGGTTGATTTTCTGTCCTCATCTGAAGCCCCAAAGATGAGTTTTAAATTAATGAAGGCTTAAATTGAAATCCATTTAAATCTGTTCATTTGAATTTTTGAAAACTGAGAAATTTTCATCATTTAAAATAAGTTTCTACAGTACTTAAAAAATGGACTCTATATTTATTTATGGCTTGAAAAGGAGTTCAGGCAACTCACAGGGCTGCATAAAATGAAGTCGTGCTGAAGTAGCAAAATAAGACTGGGCTGCTAAAGAACAGATGCGCAGTTCCTGCGGGTTAACCTAGTGCTCCAAGTAAACTTTGGATTTGCCTCTGAGCTCCCTGGACGCCAGTGACAGGGAGGTATTGGCAGCTATGATTCTCACCATCAGCAAAGAGGGTGCCTGCGGGTTTCTCACAAGACACTCAGCATCAGCTTTCTTCTCATTGCTACTGTTCTGGACACTTAGGTTTACGGTGAAGGCCAGGACGAGATGGGAATCGTGGGTTATTTCCCCAGCAACTTGGTTAAGGAGCAGCGTGTGTACCAGGAAGCTACCAAGGAAGTTCCCACCACGGTAAGCATCTCAAAGGTGACTAGACAAGGACCTATATTGGAGCAATATAGGCTGGTGTTAAAAATGCACCATGTAACTTACAATGTATAGAACAAAGACCCCAACTTTGAATGGTGACTTTTCTGACATAGTGAGATTTGGGGGACCATTTATAACTACTGTCAACATTGAAAGACAAGTACACTTTCGCTACACCCCCCCCCCTTTGTTTTATTTCAGTTTATTTTTCGGTCTCATCTGTTTTATTTTTTCGGCTTTATTGGGTTATAATTGACTAACAAAAATTGCATGTATTTAATGTGTACATTACGTTTTGATATACATTGTGAAATGATCATCACAGTCAAGCTAGTTAACATCTACAACACCTCACAGTTACCTTTGTGTGTGTGAGTGAAAACTTTACGATTACCCTCTTAGCAAATTTCAAGTATACAACGCAGTACCTCTTTTGTTTTAGATGCAAGTTATCTTGCAAAGCAGTCTATGTCACAAAGAAAGAAACCAAAGTCAGTGTTAGCTGACTCTTACTGATGGTTTTCACTAAAGATAGGCTCAGAACAAAATCAGCAATGTTTTTGATGAAATCGGAACAACCTTTGCGTGCCTTATTTTTGTGGTAAATAGATTCTCTTTATGTATGAAATAAAATTAAACTTTTTCTAATGCCCTGGGGTCCTGTAAACTCAGGACAGAAATAAAAGATGCTTTCTGAGCTACTTTGCAAGGTGCTTGTTTTGAAGAGATTCTCCTGAAGCTAATTGCTGTGCTTCAGACACTGCCCACCCTACACAAATGGGACTCACTTGTCATCACTTCTTAGTATTAAGCTGAAATCTGTCGGATAACCATAAATTAAAGGTTTATTGGAGGACCTTCATTGTAAGTAAGCTTTGACTTAAAGTGGTAATTATTTCATATTCTTTGGGGGTCAACCTTTACAGACTTCCAAACTTCGCTGCTGATTAGATATGATTTTAAGTACAGAATCTACATCTGTTTTGTAGCGTAGCCTCGTCAGTGGAATCTTTTTTTGTTTCTGTTTTTTTCCAGGATATTGACTTCTTCTGCGAGTAATAAATTAGTTAAAACTGCAAATGGAAAGAAAACACCAAAAATAAAGAAAAGAGCAAAAGTGATTAAAAAATGCATGTCTTTAACTTCTGACTGACGTTTTAAGAATTTGTTAGCCTACAGAAGAGCGAGGGCTTAGGGGTTGGAGGTGGCAGATGCAAGAGGATTTTCAACTCACATCTTGTTTCCTGCTGGCCTGGTCTTCGTATGAGCTAGAGCGGGGAAATGTTGAGCTCAAATGGGTAAATCAAAACCAGAGAACTGTTTTTCCAACCTAGAGAATCTCCTTGGGGGATGCATATAAAAGATCATTTATTTGTAGTTATTTCTGAAGAGTAATTCTTCCCAGCTCTTTGATTTTCCGTATATAAAATAGGTGGGTCATAGGTCTTCCTTCTAGTCATGATGTTTTCTACCTATTTTTCTCTGGCCAATTGGAGTGTTAATAGTGTATCTGAAGGGGCTGTATTATCAAGGAGTATTCCAGTATTTATGTCACCTTTAATATTTGATGCCTTTTGGAGGTAAAGCTGTTGGGGGAAAGAAGAGTTTTGGGGCCCATAGATGTTTGGATGATGTCTCTAATTTGTCGTTTAGAAAAATCTCAAAAATGATTTCAGTTGAAAAATTTGCCTTCTAAATGATCAGTTTACTTCTCCCCCAATTTTAAACAAGCATGTGTATATATAACAGGAGAAGGTAGTTTATGGGAATATTTTTGGTGGAATGTTTTCCCTTAATATGCATCCTTGCTGGATATTATTCAAGCTTCAAGTCATCAAAAGACCCAGAAAAAACAATTTGTGGGTTATTTTCTGTACTTCTATTTCAACTTTGAATTTCCTCTTCCTGTGCAAATTTCTGTAGTCAAGTGTGATATGTCAAGAAGTCTGAGGGGAATGCAGGGTTTGTGGTCCTGATGGGCCCACAAGTTTTTCTATATTTAACTGGAAATATGCTTTGATTTTGTGTTATTAATATAATTCTTTTGATGTAGTCATGAGTCTTTCTTTGTTTGCATATAATTAAAATGCCTGTACTCTACTTAACGTCACAATTTCTGAGTTTTTTCTTAAACATTTTCATCTTAGGGTATAAAAGTGTGGGGGACTAGGGAGTGGGGCTTGTTTTTCAGTTCTTTGTGATCTGGACATCCCCTAAGCATAAAGAAGAAAGCAGAAGAGGGCATTTAGGTTCAGCCACATACTTGGCCCAGGGTCATTTTTTAGCTCTGTCAACTGTGATTTTGGGTGAATATCTTTTTACCAAATTGTTATGTAGATCAGTCAAGTAAAGTGGTACCAAAATGCAAAACACAATGAAACAAAGTACGAGGGTTTATTTGTTTCTTTTACTTTATTTCATAAGAGGTTTCAAGTAGCATCTAGGGCACTTGATACAATTTTAAAGTAAGAGGTATTTATCCTACTTCTGTTTCTATTTGCCTCTCACTTCCTGGCCTTTCCATTCCAGAAACACACAGACCCCCTCAGACACCCAGGACCCCCATTTCTCACCTGGCCTTAGGCACCCAACTTCACTCCCCATGCATGGGGCTTCCAGGACAGAACTCCCTCCTTAGTCAGCTCCCACCCATCGAAACTGAGCACATCCAGGAATTGGAGTCATTTCCTGGGGCCTATCTGCATTAAAAGAAAGCAAGTACTTGCAGGACTGTAAACACCATCTGTCCTCTGAATGCAAAGGGCCACGCCTGGACCAGCAGCAGCAACAGCTGGGCCTCACAGGGGAGCTGGTTAGGAGGCAGAATCTCTGCCCACTGCATGCCTTCTATGTCAAAATATGCATTCTTAACAAGAACTCAGGGGATTCCTGTGTACATTAAAGATTGAAAAACACTGATCTTAGTTCCCTCTACTCATCTTACAGAAAAAGAAATAAACAAAAGGCTTGAGTACCTAGGAGACAGAGCAACTCTCTCAAAGTTAAACACGATTACGACATTCCTGTCAGTGCTTTCCCACCCATATCACAGCATTGTCTTGGTTCTCCACTGATGTCTATCCAGAGAACAGGGGGCTGAGTGTGCCAGGGCGAGAGTTTGTGGGCAATGAGGCCTTTTGGGACCCCTTTCCTGTTGCATTGTTCTTCTCCCTTTCCCACTAAGAGAAAGGGCATCTTAGCACCTCTAAAAGGTTGTCAACTGTTAACATAAAAATAATTTTAGTCTAATGATCATTGAGGGAACCCTAACTTGTAGGCTTCCTGGATACCCCAAGCTAAATGATATATATCTACATATATCTCTATGTACCTATATTAAATATATATGTATTTTAAGTAGTCCAAGTTCTTTGCTCTAGCTTATTTATCATGTACCAGGTATTTGGGCCTGGCCACCTGAGTACTTGTGACCCAGCTCCATTCTGGAGAATGGAGCCCTGGCTACCCAAACTCATTCTGTTTTAGCCAAGATTAAACAGAACAAGGGAGTTGCTACCATTTGTCTTTTGGTCTAAACATAGTTAATTTCATTTAGTAAGGGCTTAGGTTTTACTGTGGAGCTTGTACTGTCTCCTTGTGGGAGAAAGAAGACATTTAATCCTCCATCTCTGACCTCACAGAGTGTGGGCAGTAAGACCTCTACCTATGGAAGAATAAAGCACCAATGTAGGGCAGTGGATGTGGGGAGGGAAGGCAGGAAGGTTTCTCGAGCCAGCTTAGTGGTAGACTTTGCCTAGAGTAGGGCCTTGCAAGGCATTACCAGGGCAGGATGAAGCAAGTAAAGAAACTGATCAGAAGCGACAGGAGTTAGGGCCTGGCACATGGTAGTTGGCAGCAAAATGAAATCATGTTGAAAGGAAATGTGTTTAGTGGCATTGGTGGCTTAGAAAATTTAGGTGATGATAAAAGATCCCAGGGTACCTAGGAGCTTTGAAATAACTGGGCTGTCATTTTCTAGCGGGGTATATTTAGATAAGGTTCTGACTATAATTGCAGGACCAGTCCAAACTGGACCTATGCTGTCAGTAACAAAATGTTGAGTTGTGTTTTAAGTATAACAGAGCCCCAAACTGCTAGTCATATTGCCTAGGCATGCACAAGACAAAAAGCTTTGACCTCTAACAATACCCAAAACCAACGAATCGTACCTTTGGAACTAAGAAGACCAGAATAGGACTGGAACCTGAATACCAGAACGCTTTCAGAAGTGAGGGGTCTGTTGGCCCTAAAGATCTGGGGCTAAAATCCTCCTTAGCATACCTTTCTGTAAATGGTCCAATTTAAAGCCCTCCAATCAGACCCTGCCAAGCCAACATTCCCAAATCCTTTCTTTTGCCCACTGTGATGGGATGGCTAATATTGAGTGTCAACTTGATTGGCTTGAAGGGTGCAAAGTATTGGGTGTGTCTGTGAGGGGGTTGCCAAAGGAGACTAACATTTGAGTCAGTGAACTGGGAGAGGCAGACCCACCTTCACTGTGGGTGGGCACCATCTAATCAGCTGCCAGCACGGCTAGGATAAAAGCAGGCAGAGCAGCATGGAAAGACTAGACTGGCTGAGTCTTCTGGCCTCCATCTTTCTCCTGTGCTGGATGCTTCCTGCCCTCAAATGTTGGACACCAAGATCCAACATTTGAACTCTTGGACTTACACCAGTGGCTGCCAGGCAACATCTTCTGCCAGGTACACCCTAGGTCATCATTCTTAAATTCAATCTTCTGCAAATCCACTGGACATGAACACAATGCAGTCAACCTCTTTGCTGGGATGTACCATAGATGACCTTTGCTCCAGTTGCCAATAAGTTCCTAATTTCCATCTGAGACCTTGTCAGTTCAACCATCACTGTCTATATTTCTACCAGCATTTTGGTCACAACTATTTAATCAGTATCTAAGAAGTTCTTAACTTTCTCTCATCTTCCTGTCTTCATCTGAGACTTCCAAACTCTACCAATCTCTGCCTGTTTGTTACCCAGTTCCAAAGCCACTTCCACATTTTCCAATATCTTTATAGCAATGGCAGACTCCTTGGTACCAACCTTCTGTGTTAGCCCATTTTGCATTGCTATAAAGAAAGATCTGAGACTGGATAATTTATAAAGAAGAGAGGTTTATTTGCCTCCTGTTCTGCATGCTGTACAGGAAGCATAGCACTGGCATCTGCTTGGCTTTTGGTGAGGCCCCAAGAAGCTTGTACTTATGGTGGAAAGTAAAAGGAGGGCAAGCATGTCATACAGCCAGAGAGGGAGCAAGAGAGAGAGGGGGGAGGCGGTGCCAGGCTTTTCAAAACAATCAACTCTCATGCAAGAGAGTAAAGAAGCCAGAACTTACTCATTACCTGGGGAAGGGAACCAAGCCATTCATGAAGAATTCACCCCCATGACCCAAACACCTCTCACCAGACCCCACCTCCAACATTGTGGATGATATTTAAACAACATGAGATTTAGAGGGGACAAACATCCAAACCATATCGCCTTCTTAGCAAGGATCACCATCTTGGCCAGGATCACCATCGTAGCCAGGATGGTGATAGATTTTGGATGTCTGTCCTCTCCAAATCTCATGCAACAACACTTCTGGGGGAACTGGAAGTGGATTCTGTCCTTCTGCTTTCTTGATGCTAAAAGTCTAAGTCTCTGGTTAGAAATTTTGGACCTCACTTTGATAAGAGCCTTGTGCAAGATCCAAAGCACAGTGATAGCCTAGGGAACCACTAGGAAGAGAGAATGACTCCATAGACCACAGCAGGTGCCCATCTGGAGATTGAGGTACTATGACTTTTTGAGGTACTCTGTGTTAGGCTATTCTCACACTGCTAATAAAGGCATGCCTGAGACTGGTAATATACATGGAGAAAAGAGGTTTAATTGGCTCAGTTTCACATGGCTGTGGAGGCCTTAGGAAATTTACAATCATGGTGGAAGGGGAAGCAAATACATCCTTTTTCACATGGCAGCAGGAGAATGAGAGCTGACCAAAGGCGGAAGTCCCTTATAAAAGTCATAAAACCATCAAATCTCATGCGATAGTGAGAACTCACTTTCATGAGAAACTGCCTCCATAATTCAATTATCTCCACCTAGTTCCACCCTTGATACATGGGGGCTATTACAATTCAAGATGAGATTTTGGGTGGGGATACAGCCAAACCATATCATCCTCCAAAAAGGTATACATGGGTATGGGATACATAACAATGAGAAGTTCATTCTGGATAGATTATGAGATTACATGACTGTATATTGGATACACCTTTGTTAAGTAATCCTATAATAAATGAGTGATTTGAATAGGGTATGTCTGATTGGTTTCCTTGTATGATGTAAATGTCAGGGGAATACATGAAGTGGGGAATATTATAGGTCTCAGAACCTTAGGAATTATTCCACATTGTGAGGCCTGATGGCTTAGGCTTCTTTTGTTTGTGGAGCCATGTTTATCTAACCACTTGCTTCCAAAATCACTTATCTAAAAAATGGATAATGCCTTTGAGGATAATAATAACTAATTTTGGGATAGTTAAGATGATTAAATTATGTTGGAAACAGATATGTGGTGCTGCAAAGAAAAATCAGCACTGAGACAAAGGATCTCCCAGCAAGACAATCTTTACTTTCTGCAGATAGGGTGCTCTTGTTAGCCATCTTGCTATGAGCGTACAGTGAACAAAGGAAAACCAGACATATTTATCCCTTACACATTGGGGGTTGTCCTTACTGCTGTGTCTGATCTCCATTGGCTGGAGCTAGACCTCACAATGTAAAACTAAAACTCGATTGGCTAACAACTTAAAACTTTTCTAAACAGGTAAAAGAAATGGTGAACAAAAGGAAAAGAGGAAGTCAAAATAAGGAAGGTATAGGAAGTTGCTTGTGAAGGGACTTAGAAAAGTAATCACACAAATATCTTGGTTAAATTACAAGGACATAGAATGTACTACAACCCTGTGAGCATGTCTAACAGCTACACAGAATAGGGCTTAACAAACAGTTATTAGCAAAAAGCAAGAAAGCTTTGAAGAAAGTGTTTAAAACAAACTATTATTTCTAACATTTATGGTTTATTCTTTAACAGGAAAGAAAACTTTGAAGAGAAACTTTGCTACGTCCTACAAATCTGCTGCTGTATGTAAAATCACCCAGCACACTACAAAATACACAGTTGTATGTAATAAATTAAATTTTAAAATGAGAAGGTTTTAAAAAATTTTGAAATGTTTGAAGAACTACATTTCTTTCTAGTGAATTAAAAGTGTATCTTGAGCATCTTTTCTTTCTGGAACACTCTTGTTTTTCTCACAGTTTTCTCTGAAATTGTTTGCAAGGCATGTTGTTAACAGTTTGCATAATGATGAAAGCTCTCTTTCTCTCTCTGTCTCTTGACAAATGTTATTGTTTTTTTTTTTTTGAGACGGAGTTTCACTCTTGTTACCCAGGCTGGATTGCAATGGCGTGATCTCAGCTCACTGCAACCTCTGCCTCCTGGGTTCAGGCAATTCTCCTGCCTCAGCCTCCTGAGTAGCTGGGATTACAGGCACGCACCACCATGCCCAGCTAATTTTTTGTATCGTTAGTAGAGACGGGGTTTCACCATGTTGACCAGGATGGTCTCTATCTCTTGACCTCGTGATCCACCCGCCTTGGCCTCCCAAAGTGCTGGGATTACAGGCTTGAGCCACCGCGCCCGGCCGACAAATGTTATTCTTAATGTCTGGGTGGGCACTAGGCAAAAGAGAACAAATCGGGAAGGTATTGTTCCCTTATAAGCTCCCATGTTCCTGCCTAAGTCTTTCCGTCCCTCAGTCTCTTGGATACTGGAATGAATAACATTGCAAATGGCAGGAGGCCATTCTCTTCTCCCTGCTGTCCAATGCCCAGCCAATTGTGACTTTGCTCAACTTCAGCCAATTCTGTGAGCACGTGTCTTCGGGATGACTGAATGAAACATTTATAGTGCTGTAGAAACTATTAATAATGATCTAATGAATGGATCTTTACAGCTGCAGGACACCTCATTTTCAGTGTATGGGCTTTTGAATTCCCTTTCTTGGCTACTTTATGGGAAGAAACCTTCAGGAAAGAGCAAGAAAGCAATTTAAGGCAGGGCTTCGATTATCTGCTGAAAGCACCACGAGCTCCTCCCTGAAAACTGGGCCTCATATTCCTGATGTAATATGTTCCTTTTGTTAAAAGTTATGCCTCTTTTTCAAGGGCATGTGGTTAAAACTGCTACTTTTGCTTTCTGCAAAACTGTAATAGGTAAGCCAGAAACCAGAATTCCCCACCAGATATTAAGATTCGAAACGAATCTTTTAAATGCCTGGCCAGGAATTCCTAAGACCCTTTCTTTCTTTTTTTTTTTTTTTAATTTTTTATTTGATTATAGGTTTTGGGGTACATGAGCAGAGCATGCAAGACAGTTGCGTAGGAACACACATGGCAGTGTGCTTTGCTTTCCTTTTCCCCTTCACCCACGTTTGGCATTTCTCCCCAGGCTATCCCTCCCCACCTCCCCCTCCCACTGGCCCTCCCCTTTCCCCCCCATAGACCCCAGTGTTTAGTACTCCCCTTTCTGTGTCCATGTATTCTCATTTTTCATCACCCGCCTATGAGTGAGAATATGCGGTGTTTCAATTTTTGTTCTTGTGTCAGTTTGCTGAGGATGATGTTCTCCAGATTCATCCATGTCCCTACAAATGACACAAACTCATCATTTCTGATTGCTGCATAATATTCCATGGTGTATATGTGCCACATTTTTCCAATCCAGTCTATTATCAGTGGGCATTTGGGTTGATTCCAGGTCTTTGCTATTGTAAACAGTGCTGCAATGAACATTTGTGTACATGTGTCCTTATAGTAGAATGATTTATAGTCTTTTGGATATATACCCAGTAATGGGATTGCTGGGTCAAATGGAATTTCTATTTCTAAGGCCTTGAGGAATCGCCACACTGTCTTCCACAATGGTTGAACTAATTTACACTCCCACCAACAGTGTAAAAGTGTTCCTTTTTCTCCACATCCTCTCCAGCATCTGTTGTCTCCAGATTTTTTAATGATCGCCATTCTAACTGGCGTGAGATGGTATCTCAATGTGGTTTTGATTTGCATCTCTCTGATGACCAGTGACGATGAGCATTTTTTCATATGATTGTTGGCCTCATATATGTCTTCTTTTGTAAAGTGTCTGTTCATATCCTTTGCCCACTTTTGAATGGGCTTGTTTGTTTTTTTCCTGTAAATCTGTTTGAGTTCTTTGTAAATTCTGGATATCAGCCCTTTGTCAGATGGGTAAACTGCAAAAATTTTTTCCCATTCTGTTGGTTGCCAATCCACTCTAGTGACTACTTCTTTTGCCGTGCAGAAGCTGTGGAGTTTAATTAGGTCCCATTTGTCTATTTTGGCTTTTGTTGCCAATGCTTTTGGTGTTTTGTTCATGAAGTCCTTGCCTACTCCTATGTCCTGGATAGTTTTGCCTAGATTTCCTTCTAGGGTTTTTATGGTGCCAGGTCTTATGTTTAAGTCTTTAATCCATCTGGAGTTAATTTTAGTGTAAGGTGTCAGGAAGGGGTCCAGTTTCTGCTTTCTGCACATGGCTAGCCAGTTTTCCCAACACCATTTATTAAACAGGGAATCCTTTCCCCATTGCTTGTTTTTGTCAGGTTTATCAAAGATTGTATGGTTGTAGATATGTTGTGTTGCCTCCGGTGCCTCTGTTTTGTTCCATTGGTCTATATCTCTGTTTTGGTACCAGTACCATGCTGTTTTGATTACTGTAGCCTTGTAGTATAGTTTGAAATCCGGTAGTGTGATGCCCCCCGCTGTGTTCTTTTTACTTAGAATTGACTTGGCTATGCAGGCTCTCTTTTGGTTCCATATGAAGTTCATGGTGGTTTTTTCCAGTTCTGTGAAGAAAGTCAATGGTAGCTTGATGGGGATAGCTTTGATTCTGTAAATTACTTTGGGCAGTATAGCCATTTTCACGATATTAATTCTTCCTAACCATGAACATGGAATGTTTCTCCATCTGTTTGTGTCCTCTCTGATTTCGTTGAGCAGTGGTTTGTAGTTCTCCTTGAAGAGGTCCCTTACGTTCCTTGTGAGTTGTATTCCAAGGTATTTTATTCTTTTTGTAGCAATTGTGAATGGCAGTTCGTTCTTGATTTGGCTTTCTTTAAGTCTGTTATTGGTGTAGCCAAACTGAGCTTCAGAAGTGAAGGAAAAATAAAATCCTTTGCGAACAAGCAAGTATCAGAGATTTTGTCACCACCAGGCCTGCTTTACAAGAGCTCCTAAAAGAGGCACTACACATAGAAAGGAACAACCAGTACCAGCCATTCCAAAATCACACTAAATGCTAAAGAACATCAACATAATGAAGAATCTACAACAACTAACAGGCAAAACAGCCACTTAGCATCAGAATGGCAGTATCAAATTCACACATAACAATATTAACCCTAAATGTAAATGGACTAAATGCACCAATCAAAAGACACAGACTGGCAAATTGGATAAAAATCCAAAACCCTTCAGTGTGCTGTATCCAGGAAACCCATCTCACATGCAAGGATACACAAAGGCTCAAAATAAAGGGATGGAGGAAGATTTACCAAGCAAATGGAGAGCAAAAAAAAAAGCAGGAGTTGCAATTCTCATGTCTGATAAAATAGACTTTAAAGCAACAAAGATCAAAAGAAACAAAGAAGGCCATTACATAATGGTAAAAGGATCGATACAACAAGAAGAGCTAACGATCCTGAACATATATGGACCCAATGCAGGAGCACCCAGATACATAAGGCAAGTTCTTAATGACTTACAAAGAGACTTAGACTCCCACACAATAATAGTGGGAGACTTTAACACTCCACTGTCAATATTAGACAGATCAACCAGACAGAAAATCAACAAGGATATCCAGGGCTTGAACTCAGACCTGGAGCAAGCAAACCTGATAGACATTTACAGAACTCTCCACCCCAAATCCACAGAATACACATTCTTCTCAGCACCACATCACACCTACTCTAAAATTGACCACATAATTGGAAGTAAAGCACTCCTCAGCAAATGCAAAACAACTGAAATCATAACAAACAGCCTCTCAGACCATAGTGCAATCAAGTTAGAACTCAGAATACAGAAACCTAAGACCCTTTCTGAACCAGGCCTAGCAAGGGTTGCTTTACTTGTTCGTTCATTTGTTTGTTTTTTTCAGAATTGCTCTGTGAAATGGAATAACTGAAGTAATTGTCAGAATTGTCGGTAGAGTTTTGCCAGAAACATCTGGGTCATTGTAGTCACCGTCCCCCGACAATCCCTCCTTCCCACTCCTGAACGTTTTTGTGAAGACACGGTCTGTGTGAAATCACATTTGAGTCACAGATGATTTGGCTTATTCTTCACAATGAACATCGTGGCTAAATTCGGCAGCAGTTTTTGTGCAGTAGAGTTTTAGAAAACCGTGGCATATTTCCTAAGCAGGGAAGAAGATAGAATGTCATTCTCTCTAGCATCACCCACTTCTGACCTCAGATCAATAGGGCCCATCACTGATTCTCATGTTTACTGGCTGAGGGGATGTGAGTACCCTCGGGAATCAGGTTTAGTACAGGGGAATATTTAACACATTCATGTAGTATTTAAACAAATTTCTGGTGGGGGTAGGTATTTCTGCTATGAGTGGAGAGAAGAAATAGAATCAAATGCACTAGGAAGACAATCTCTTTTCTTCAACAATCAGCCTCATCTATCTGAAAATGGTTTAAAAAAAGGAAGAAAGCTAATAATATTCCTTGTTCTACCATTGAAACACAATTTCACCACATAAAGGTCTTCTTGACTGCTTCTCCTACAAATACCATAGTATATCAGAAACTTAATCAGAAGGATGATATATTGATCCCTGCTCTTTATATAATCTACCATCTATGTAATCTAGCCCATTCTTAACAAAGAGCCTGCTTCCCATCTTTTGATTTACATATTTTTCTAAATGGAAATTACTTTTCTGTCACACATGAGCAATTGTTTTAATCATTTTTCTCAAGTGCAAGCTATGCTAAAGTCAGCGTGCTGTGGGGGTAAAAAATTATGTGGTACTGCTAATATCTCACCCCTTCTTCCTCCTTCTATCGCTTCTGACTCTCCCTCCCTTTTCTTTGTTCACTTAGCTTGTGAATTTCTTCTGGCCAAATGATCAGTTGAGATGAGAATGCTGATTTGTGTGAGCAATGCTATGTTGAACTGGGGAAAAAAAAATGCCAATGCTGGTGTTTAGATTTCTACAAACAAAAGGCAGAAATCCTGAGTCGCAGCCAGGTTTTCATCCAGGTGAAACACCCACCCAGACGCCCACTCCACCCTCTCGCTGGATCCCCTCATGGCTTCTTCCAGTTCCTTCACCTCCCTTGCCCCTCATGACTCTGAAATAATTTAAGGATCTTTTTTATCTGCTCCTAAATCTTTTCTTGGGCTTTAAATTATTACTCTTAGTGCTGCCACAAATGGATCACTAGACAAAGCTCAAGCCTGGATTCCCAGGAACTGCAGGCAGACTCATTGGTTCCTTGGAACCAGTTTAGCCAATGCTGCAATGGATAGTAGACACGGAGGGGTCAGTTCAGCCTTCTGAGGCCCAGGAATAGACTTGCAATGCTGGTCTGTCCTGCAGGAACAGGCCAAGGGGCACGGAGGCTACTCTAGGTAATATGTATTCCCAAATCCCACTGTTACCTGAAGCAGCCAGGTAGATGATTATGGGGGAAAAAAATCAAAACTTTTCAGCATCAAGTATTAAACAGGTGTCTTGGGTCAGATTCCCCAGAAACAGACCCTGAAATGAGGATTTACATACAATGATTTATCTAATAATGACTCCCAGGGAAAATAGATAAGGTAGAGAGGGACTGCCAGACATGGATGGGGAGGAATCAGACAAGTTGCAATCGCAGGCAAGGTCCTGCAGCGGGTGGCTTGTGCCTGACCTTACAGGGGCCTCTGGGATCTGGAAAGTCACATCTCAGAGCTGCCTGGACCTGAGGAGAGGAAGCTGAGCATTTTTGTGGCCTGTCAGTCATGGATTCAGGGTTTTGGTGAGAAAGCGTAATTTTTAGGCAGTTTTGCATATAGGGAAAGAGGTCTCAGGGCAGCTGGAAGTTCTAGCATTGGAAATAAAAACCACCGAAGCCAGGACGTGTGTGAAAACACCTACAATGGCATTTGACGGCATCTGGGTGTTATATTGACTTTACCAGCTCTGCACAAGGTGGATTTTCATTTCATTTCATCCTTTCACAATCTACTCCCTGCCACATCCTCTGTGGGTGGAGTCACTAATATGGCCTCACATTTCCTCCTCGGTTTGCTTCTGCTGAAACTTTCTGTTGCGCAAGTTGGCCGTAAGTGAGTAGCTTTGGTGAGACAAGCATGACCTCCAGTGGTTAGTTTGAGATCTGGCATCTAGAGAGATATTTCTGGACTAGAATCAACAACCCAGGGTGTGAGCAGTTCTCAGCAGCATTTGGAATTGACACTGTCAGGGCTGCCTTCTCAGAGGTGCTCTCCAAACTCCCCCTCCCTCCCAGCACACGTGAATTTAAAATCTCCTTGACACGTGGCATACATATGGGTATTCATATGCCTTTATTGCTAACCTTATAGTAAATATGATTGATTTTGAAAAGTCACATATTAGGGGAAAGCTGACATTTCACTTTCAGGCCTATTTTCCTTTTGTTTTGATATGGAGCCCTGCGGAGTTTGTAGACAGTTTTAGTCGATTTAATCCATTTATTGAAAAGCAGCAATAGCACCTTGAACTCAGAGAGTAGAAACTTCCTGGAAAACAATTGACACAGCCTGTAGTTCCCTCCAGCGGCACCACAGGGTGGCTGGAAGGCACAGAAGCTGGTGTCTCAAGTCATTCACTCTGGGAGCAGGGATTTGAAGCCAGATAACCTGGCTTCACGACCCACAAGCTGTCCACAACACCCTGCCAGAGTATGATGAAACAAACAAATCTGGGTTTCTCCTTCATCTGACAGGCAGTTCTCTACTCAGGGCTATTTTGACCCCTCATTCCTCCCCTCTACCCCTTCCCCTAGGGACATTTGATGACGTCCAGAGACATTTTTGCTTGTTCCCACTGAAGGAGATCACTACTGGCATCCGGTGTGTAAAGGCCAGGGTTGCTGCTAAATATCCTACTAGCACAATACAGCTCCTCACAAAGAATAATCAAGACCCCAATGACAATGTGCCAAGGTTGAGAAACTGTACTCAAGGATGATATTAATCAATAGGTGAATTTTGAAAGAATGATGAATGCTGGAAGGCTAAGCCATTATCTGGGTGTGCATTTGTTTTCTAGGTCCATTCTGGGGCATATTTGCTCAGCAACAAGCCATTGGGTAGGGCTGGTACCTGAAAAATAGGTTTCTGCAGGCTTATCCTGGCACACATCTCATCACACTGGCCAGAGCTGTCAATACAGACAGAAGCTTCATACTGCTTGTTGCAAATGAACACTGGCGATCCCTTCTCTGTGATTTTAAACACGTTCCTTTTGCTTCATGCTCGAGTTGTGCACATGCTGGCTCCTGATTTAACATTTCACCAAATGCCCTTCACGTGCTCCAGCAAGGCTCCTGGTGTGAAGGGCTGACATACGGGTCTGCAGGCTTATTTGCATTTCTTCTTGGGTCTGTTTTCCTTCTCCTCTAGGAAGTGGCTTAATTGCTTTTCAAACAGCTATCGAGTCCTCCTAGCTTTATAGCTTCTTTCCAAAGATGATTGCAACATCTTATTGTTTTTCAAGTAAAAGTAGTGCTTCCTTACTCCTCCCTAATGAAGGCACTGTCAGTTTCAGTAGCACCAGCTGTCTCTCCCCAACATGGATCTTTTTTCCTTTGTTTCTCCTCCTTTGCTATTGTCATCCTGTTTAACCTTTCTCAGAAGAGCTTCCCAGGCACACAATTATACTTATAGAGTCTCTGTGCATTTGTAGATATAATTAAAATTTAAACGCTGCACATCTAGCCTAATGTTGACACTATTCATTTTGTGGAGAAAAATATATTTAAACATTAATAACTAGATGTGTGAAGTACTTCTAAGTGTATCAATTCTAAGACAGGGAGAAAGATATCATGCAGTTCTCATCTATTAGAATTGTGAGTTTGTTTGCAATATATATCTAATTGTAGAACTAAAGCCTCATTTGAAATGTGTTACTCAATCTCACATTCCAAGCATCTGTGAACATAGATTTTGAATGAAACCTAAGCTTAATCCCTGTCCTAGGCCAGCTTGTCATTGTTTTTGAGTTTGAATAGGGCTTGCATGACATTTTTTGGTGTTGCTATCAAATTTAAGTTTGCAATAAATAAAACATTCCCCACCTTTCTTCCAAAAACCTCCCGCCCACATATGACATAGTACCAGATTTTTCAAAATAGATGGTCCGAACCAGGAAAGTAAAAGATGGCTAAAATACATACCAGGGGCTGGAAGTCAGGTTTGATCTCCCCAAACCTGCACTCTGTGCCTTCTCTGCTTCTGAGACCTGTCCAGGAAAGGGCATTCACAAGGTGAAAGAACCCAGTGGGCTGCAAACTATCACAGTAATTAACCATTAGGTAAGCACCCCAAAATGCCAGCATCTCCCAAAAAAGGGCTTCCGTGGCATAGGCTGGACTTGACGGGGCTCAGCCTGGGAAGTAGCCATGAGATTTTCTATTTACTGCTTTCCTAACTCTAAGTCACGTGGTCTGTAAAACAGTATTCAAGTAGCCATTTAGCTCAATGGCTGATGCTGTCAACTACAGATGCAGAAGTTAAAGCAATAGGGAGTAAGAAGATTGGGTGCTGCTGACACCTGGTCCACACCTCCTGCATCTCTTTGTCGGATGGTATTTATGGTGATCGGAGTTTGCTCTACTCTTTCATGGCAGTTTGGAAGTGCAGGCAATTAACACCCCCCCTGGGAGAGCCCTTAAACAATGACTGACAGGGGTGGTGGATAATAATAGATCGGCTTGCTCTATCCTGTGAGGGGACATCTCTTAGGTGCGCAGTCTCCACTGTCTCTAAGAAGTCTGGAGTGAATTGACCTTCAGGGACCCACAGTGATGGCTCTCCTGATAACACACCCACACTTTGTGGCTTTCTTTCTCTTCCCTGCCCCACTTTCCCATTCTCCTACGGACTCACCTCCCAAATAAATTATTTGTACTCGGATCCTCATTTTATGGTCTGCTTTTTGGGGAAGCCTGAACTGAGACCAAATATATGACTAATTCTGTCCTTAATAGGCAGATCCTGTCCAAAGCTGCTGAAAGCATGGAGCATTGGAAGGACGTGGGAAGAACACCTGACGCTCAAAGGCACAGGAAGTGAAAGAAAAGTTGTCAACATAGCTACATTGCCCTCTTGGCCCTTAGTGTCCACCTGCTATGGTTTAGATGTTTGTTCCCACAAAAATGCATGTTGAAATGTGATCCCTAGTATTGGAGGTGGGGCTTAAAGGGAGGTGTTTAGGTCGTAGGGGCAAGTCCTACATGAAAAGATTAATCCCCACCTTTGGCTGGGGGAGTGAGTGAGTTCTCACTCGATCAGTTTCTGAGAGAGCTGGGTGATGAATAGAGCCTGGCACCTTCCTCTTCCTCTTTCTTTCTCTCTCACTGTGTGATCTCCCTGCACACAGTGACTCCCATTCAACTTCTGCCATGAGTAGAAGCAGCCTGAGACCCTCGCCAGATGCAGACACCCAATCTTGAACTTTCCAGCCGTCAGAATTGTGAGCCAAACAAACCCTTTTTCTTGATAAACTACCCAGCCTCAAGTATTCCTTTATAGGACCGCAAACAGAGTGGGACACTACCCACTAACAGAACTTGGCTCACGAGGTTCTCAGATTTTCACCAATAGAATTTCCAATTCCTTCTTCACTGGGGAAGTGACAGTGGAACGCACAGTCACCAAAGAATTGAACTTTTTTTTTTTTCAGGTTCCCATTTCACATGAAACACAGGAAATTAAAGAACAAAGCTGAAGCAAATGCTTCTCCTCCCTATAGTTCAGATTATTCCCAGGCTACCTCTAGTGCAGAGTAGCAGACACCTTAGGATGCCCTGGGTCAGAAGTCTCTGAAAGCTCACATCCCTGCAGGAAGAAGAAATACTATTTGTCTCTATTTCATATTCAAAGCTCCTTACCATTCCCAGCCACCCGTCACTTTCACATTCATCAAGCTAGGACTGACTATTCAAACAAGACAGTTCTTTAATTCCTCCACTTTCTGGTAGGAACACGACTCAGAGCTATGAAAACCTTGTAGTACAGCCTTTTGGGTGCATTTTATTAAAAGGTAAGATTATGCTCGAAGCAAAGGTTAGGCAAACATTTGCTTAATGCCTTAGAACTCAAGAGAGAGGGAACATTTTCTCAAGTCAGGAAGCTGAATAAAACGCCTGCTGGGTTAAGAAAGGCCTTTACTTAAAGGTCAAGCCAAACTATGAGAAAGAAAAATCGTTTAAAATAGGTTTCTTTTCTTTTGTTTTTTTAAAGGGACACTGGTGGTTCTAAGTGGAGATTTGCTTCTTCTTTCAAAGTTTCAAAAATTCATATGTCAGTTTTGAAACACAATTATTCTTAAAAACAAATGTATAATTGAGGAAGTGCCACTAAACTGGCCCTCAGCGCCGGTTCCAATTGAAACAGGAGGCAAGTTCTCAAGCCTTTGGAGGCACCAGCTGCCCTCCTTCCCAGCAAGACCAGCTCCTTCGCAGCACCTGGCTTCTCCAGGCAGCCCCCTGTTCCACATGGCCAGACTGTGCCCTCTTTGCTGCCATTTCACCCTTTCCATCAGATCCCATTTCCCAAGGGCACAGCTGGGTTGGGAAATGCAGCAGCAACTCTTGCCAGAAATGCCACATTTCACAGTTGCAGCTGCGGAAGGAGACCCTTAATCCTCTTCCGCCTTCTACACTGTATCTCAAAAGGAGAAGTTAGAAAGAGGAGGGACCGGTTGGTGCCGCCGGCCAGGTTAAGGATAAGACCCCTGCTGCTAACCACAATCCCATCTGTAGATCATGGACATGGTATGGAGGAAGCTTTCTGGAAGGCATTGTTTTTACCTAAACACAATCACGGCCCCACCCGAGTCACGTACCCCACACCCTCTTCATGGATCAAGACTCTCTCCCATGTAATTTCTAGAGTTGTAAGCCTTTAAAAGGGCAAGGATTTTCCTTGTTGGGGAGCACGGCTGTTAGGCATCTATACCACCACAGCTCCCAGCCGAATAAATCACAACTTCTTTCCCAGTTTGGTGTTTGATGGGTTTGTTTGTGGCCTTTCCTGCTTTTCCGGAAAGCTAGCACAGAGGCATTCTGCCAGAGAGGGGAATTGTGGGGCGCGCAGGGAGCTGGGTACAAACCCAGGTCTGGGAAGCTTCTTAATTTTCTGGAAGCCCCACGTGTAGGACGCCACCAAGATTTTAAGCAAGTACCAGGTAATACGTAGTTGTTTCATGGCCAAATGAATGAAGAGCTGGGGATGCTCTTTGTTTGTTTGTTTGTTTGTTTGTTTTTCCCCAAGCTCTTAACCATGCTCTCTAGATTCCAGCACATTTTTTCATCCAAATCTGATTTAATCAAACCCTCTCAGAAACTTTTTTGGACTTGTTATATTGTGTAAAAGTGACACTTTGAATACCTGGATTTGATAGATGGTGTTGCCTCTGTGAGATGTATGGAAGGCAGATCAATTCTTCTAGATACATGGGTACTACTTGTACCCAAATATTTTGAAATACTGCTTTGCTAGTTGTTAAACAGTTATTTCCCTGAAGCCCCCAAGATTGTTCCTTCCCATCCATACCTGCCTCATAAGCCCCTCACCTGCTATCACCAGGACCTCAAACAGTTACAGGGTGAATGCCAGAAGAGTATCTGTCCTCCAGGGCTCTGCTCCATTCCGATGGGCTGACGCCGGCTCTCTCTCTGTTGTAATAATTCAGTGAGACTGCACTTCCTTCTCTCTGGGATCTGGTTCTTCAAGACCTCGCTGCTTTGGTCTTGAAGACCATATTCATATATTTTGTGCACCTTTTTTGTTTTTTTCTCAGTGAGAGAGTTGGTAATCATAAGCCAGTCTATCACCACTAGCAGCAGGAACCGTCAGTGCGTTATGTGAGACAGATGTGTCCCTATGGGTTAAGAGTTTGATTGCTTGCAGCCAAATGAATTCTTAACTGATAAGCTTGTTATGGCCAGGACTGTGCTATGTGGAGATCTATGCTACACTGATGTGTGTAATGACTTGGGCGTGAGGTCTAAAGGAAGGAGACTGGGGAGGCTGCCTTGATCAGAGAAGAGAGCTATATCAAGCAGACTCTGGAACAAAGTAAATACATAGGGTAATCACAGAATGAGAATTGGGATTTCTTCATTTTGAAACAAAAGGTGAAGAGATCTGAAAAGCGTACTGACAGGGTAAAAGAGTTATCAGAAAAGTTTGGAAATTGCTCAATGGAAATATTTCTAAGTTCATAACTTGCTGAAACCCAAGAGGAAGTTATTTTGTTTTAGCTTTGCCATTAAGCACAAAGCCAAAATTTTGGCACGTGATTTATAGCACTCAGAGCTCTGCAGATTTTATTAAAAAGTACTAAATAAAGCCTGACACCTCCCAAAGTGTCCCACAGCCTGCAATATGGAGAGATAAGGGGCTTTTTCCAAGGTCAGACATCAGGCACGGATGCAAGTGGACTGCAGGAGACACACAGTTAAAATGCTCATGCACGCACACATACACACAGGTAGTTTGTGGCAATAGCCTGTCAAAATCTCACGCCTTCTGTGACACATTGAATTTTCCAAAGATGAGTCCATCAGCATGTCCCATCCCCCATGTTCCTTCCCTTGGCACTGGGTGGCCCTGTGACTACAGAGACCAGGATGCTGTGTGACTCCTAAGGATAAGTCCTAGGAGCCATACAAATTTCAATGGCTCTCTTGGAACTCTTGACCTTGGATTCTGCCACCAGCCACGTGGAAAGGCCACTGTAGGCTGTTTTGGCCCCAGGCCTTATCTGAGGTCCTTGATGACAGCCCACATTGACCACCCATCATCTGCAGTGCCATGTGAGCGAGTGAGACTTTAGAAGACCCCTGCCCCAGTGTTTGAGCATGCCATGTGGAGCTGAGATGAGCTGTCCCCATTGAGAAACTCCATTTTCAGATTCATAGGGAAAACAAATGTTTTAAACCACTAAGCTTAGGAGTGGTTTTTAAACCACTAAGCTTAGGAGTGGTTTTTCATGCAGCAACAGCTAACTCTTTTCCCCTGTATCTGAGTGTAATGCTTACGAGAGTTGCTCGGGTATTGCTTAAGACAGAGAAAGAACCCAGAGAGACATACAGTATACCAGCAACATTAGCTGATCCAACAACATGAGAGGCAAAGCTCTGGCTTACTAAGGCCTCTATCTAGATCTGGCATGAGGTCTTTCCCTGTGGAGATGACTGGCAGAAATATAAAGGCAGTTCTGGCCCCAATCTTTAAATGGTACTGGTTTTAAGCCCTGTTGGTGGCTTTTTTGAGAAAAAGAATTAAAAGTCAAAGGGTATTTGACAGAGACCACCAATTGAATCCTGAATTCGTTTTCTTCTTCTTCCTTTAGTAGCAGTAAGTTCCTGAATTTTAGCAGTGCACAGACCACTCAGAACCAAGATTCCTATTTCAGGTGCTTCTGATGCTTCATGTTGCTGCCCTGCAGTCCGTGTAACCTCATGGCAGCCCTTGACGACAGGTTCAGGCATCAAGCACACGTGGAGTCTCTCTATTCTTTCTTCTCTGAAGCTGTGGAAGGACAGGTGTGGGCATGATCTGGACATGCAGGGACAACAGCCCTCGGCCAATGGGGTATGGAAGTGGGTGGTTAGAGGCTGCCACCTCCCCTTCCTTGGATGAGCTAATTCTGAGCTGTGTTCTATAAGGTTCCCCAAAGGCCTTCTGTGGGATTGACCCCACATATATATGTGTATATGAATATAGTATACTTGTTGTATAATATATATATATGAACATAGTAATCTTGTTGTGGGTGCTAAGTGAGGAAACATGAGAAAAATGCCTGATAGTTTGTAAGAGTCTGTTTTGTGTTATTATGATAGAATACTTAAGTCTGAGTAATTTATAAGGATAGGAGATTTATTTAGTTTATGATTCTGTAGGCTGTGAAGTTCAAGACTGGGCAGCTGCATCTTCTGAGGGCCTCAGGATGCTTCTACTCATGGCAGAAAGTGAAAGGGCAGTGGGCATGTACAGAGATCACACAGTGAGAGAGAAAGTAAGAAAGACAAACCAAGGAAGCCAGACTCTTTAACAATCTGCTATTTCAGGAACGAACTAATTCTTATGAAAACCAGAACTCACTTACCCCTACAGGAGGGCATTGCTCTATTTATGAGGGATCCATCTCCCTCTAGGTCCCACCTTTCAACACAGCCACTTTGGGATCAAATGTCAACATGAGTTTTGTTGGAGACAAGCCATATCCAAACCATAGCATAATGTTAAATCATAAAAATGCCAGTATATATATTCTTAATAAAATATCTATCCACTTTGTGATGAATGAATATGGCTGATTCCCACACTTGAGCCTAGGTACACCAAAGTGTGCATGACTGGAGACCAAGGCAAGAACTCGAGCTCTGGAATCAAATCGGGACAATGCCTTAATTGCAACTGCGATGCTCTCGTCAAGAAGACAACTTGACAACTCACTTCTGGTGAAGTGACTTTCTGAAGACTTGAACCTCATGCAGTTCCTCCAGAAACAGGCACAGGTGGAGGGCCCTGGATTAAAGAGCAGGAGCACGTGATGATAGGGCCATGCGGCACCTCAGGGAATTGCTAATCCCATATGATTTGGAGCCTCTCGCTTGGCTCTGCTCTGCTGTTTGTGTGGTTTGTAAGGTCTGTGTAATGTGAGAAGAGACAAGCCAAATAGAAAATAAAGATGGTTTCTTGCCTCTCATGCAGTGCTTATACCTTGTCCACAGGCACAGAGACACACTCGTTCAGCTTAATTTCAAGAAGGTTTATTTTGTCTCTGTATTAAATCCTCAAGAATCTCAGTTTAGGATCCCTAAACTGAAAGTGAAGCTGTCATTGGTTAGATCTTTTAATCTTGAAAACAAGTTTGGGGAAAAAAAGTCTCCTCGCCCCCACCATCACGTAGTCATGGGGATGAGTTTATCCTTAGGAAAGCCTTATATGTTTTGAAAATGTTGCAGACAAGGTCACAAGACATGAACCAAAACTTACGTATCAAAAGATGATATTCACTCTGTGTTCCTAGATTGGACCACTCAGAAATGTCCATCTGAAGAGTGGTTCCTTTTCAATAAGGAGTTGGAAAAAGCTAATCACTCAGGTGAATGGGGATTGCATTGTTTTTGTCATGTGAAAATAATGGATTCATCTTAAGGCTTCTTTCATGCCTTGTCTTATTTAATCTCAAATTGATCCGATGAGATGAGATGAGCAATTTTATTATTCCTATTTTACAGATGAGGGCATAGAGAGAGGTTAAGTAGCTTAACACCAAACTAGGATTTGACTTTGGCTAGAATCTGGCTAGAAGCTCACTATCATAACAACTATATGATAATAAGACAGTTGTGACTCAGAGTTTAAATTCTTTTATTTTCTGAAAAATCTAAAATTTAAAATTTGGAACTTTTAAAAACTTTTATTCCTAAGAAACACTGATGGTCTTCTAATTGTTTTCTCCTCTATATGAAATTTATTTTTACTCTCTCTTTTTCTAATTGAAATTAAAAATAAAATTCTTATAATTGAAAAATTCACCATTTTAATCATTTTAAGAGTATAACTCAATGTTTATATTCTCAGAATTTGTAATATTATGCGATCATTGCTAACATCGAATTCCAAAGAAGGGACCCAAAAGAAAACCCTGTGTCCATTAAATAGTAACTCTTCATTCTACCTTCCCCTTACCCTCTGGCAACCTTAGTGCACTTTATGTGTCTACAGATTTGCCTATTCTATACATTTTCTGAAAATGGAATTATATAATGTGTGGCTTTTTTAGCCTGACTTTTTTTAACTTAGCATATTTTAAAGTTTAGCTATGTTGTAGCATTTGTTAAGACTTTGTTTCTCTTATGGCTTTATAATATTCCATTGTATATATGAATATGATAGATTTTATTTATCCATTGATAAGTTATGGGCATTGGCTGTTTCTATTTTTTGGCTATTATGAGTAATGCTTATGTAAACATTTATGTACAATATTTTATGTAGACATGTTTTTATTTCTCTTAGATATATACATAGTAGTGAAATTCCTGGGTCATATGGTAATACTATGTTTAACTTTTATGTTTTTTTGAGATGGAGTCTCACTGTGTCACCCAAGCTGGAGTGCAATGACGTGATCTCAGCTCACTGCAACCTCCGCCTCCTAGGTTAAAGTGATTCTTCTGCCTCAGCCTCCTGAGTAGCTGGGATTATAGGAGCCCGCCACCGCACCTGGCTAATTTTTAGTAGAGACAGGGTTTCAGTATGTTGGCCAGACTGGTCTTGAACTCCTGACCTCAAGTGAGCCACCCACCTTGGCCTCCCAAAGGGCTTGTATTACAGGCATAAGCCACTATGCTCAGCCTACGTTTAACCTTTTGAGAAACTGCCAGAATATTTTCCAGTGGCTGTACCATTTTACACCCTCTTCAGCAATGTATAACGGTTCCAATTTCTCTAGATCTTTTCCAACACTTATTATTTTGTATTATAGCCATTCTAGTGGATGTAAGTGGTATTTCATTGTGATTTTGACTCACATTTCCCTACTAACTAACAATGTTCAGTATCTTTTCATGTGCTGATTGCTCATTTGTATATCTTCTTTGGAGAAATGTTTATTCAAGTCCCATGCTTATGTTTTAATGAAGTTGCTTGTCTTTCTTTACGTATTCTTGTTACTAGACCCTTATCAGATATATGGTTTGCAAATATTTTCTCTCATTATGTGGATTGTCTTTAGACATCTTAGTAGTGTTCTTTGATGCACAAGACATTTTAAAGAGTCAAATGTATCTCTTTGTTATTGCTTTTGCTTTGCTGTTGTAGTTAAGAAATTATGACCTATTCCAAGGTCATAAAGATTTGCATCTATTTTTTCTTGCAAGAGTTTTATCACTTACATTGATGTCTTTGATTCATTTCTGTTAATTTCTTTCCTATGGTGTTGAGGTAGGGGCTCAAATGCATTCTTTTACATGTGGACATTCAGTTGTCCTAGGACCATTTGTTGAAAAGAGTAGCCTTTCTTCATGAAACAACTTTTGTATCCTTGTTGGAAATTAAAAGGTGTATGGGTTTATTTCTGGATTTTCAATTTTATCCCATTGATACATATGTTTATCCTTATGCCAGTAACACATTTTTATTTACTGTACCTTTGTAGTAAGTTTTGAGCCAGAAAGTATGAGTCTTCTAACTTTATTCTCATTTTGAAAGATTAAAGATTATTTTAGCTATTTGGATTACCATATAATTTTATATAATATTTAGGATTGGCTTGTCCATTTCTATACAAAAGGAACCTGGAATTTTAATAGGAATTTAATCGAATATAAAGGCAAGTTTAGGAAGTATTGCCATTTTGAGAATATTAAGTCTTTTAATCCATGATTATGAGGTCCTCTTTTATTTCTGTGGACAATGTGTTGTTGTTGTTTTGATCTAAAGTTTTTGCAATTACTTTGTTACATTTATTCATAAATACTTTATTTCTTTTGATGATATTGTAAATAGAATTAAAAAATTTTTTGGTTTGTTCACTGCCATTGTATAGAAATAAATATTTGTATCTTGATCTCTTATCTTGCAACGTTGCCAAACTCACTGATATGGTTTGGATATTTGTCCCCTCTACATCTCAGGTTAAAATGTAATTTTCAGTGTTAGAAGTTGGGCCTGGTGGGAGGTAACTGGATCATTGAGGCGGATCCCTCATGAATTCTTTAGCACCCTCCCCTTGGTGATGAGTTAGTTCTTGCTCAGTTAGTTCAGGTGAGATCGGATCGTTAAAACGTGTGTGGCACCTCCCCCAACACTCTCTCTCCTGCTCTCACCATATGATAAGCCTCTTTCTACCTCCCCTTCTGCCATGATTGTAAGCTTCTTCAGGCCCTCAGTAGAAGCAGATGCTGCCGCCATGCTTCCTGCACACCCTGCAGAACTGTGAGCTAACTACACCTCTTTTCTTTATAAATTACCTAGTTTTGGGTATTACTTTATAGTAAAGTCAATGGCCTAATACAGAAAACTAGTATGGAGGAGTGGGACATTGCTATGCAGGTACCTGAAAATGTGAAAGCAGCTTTGGAACTGGGTAATTCACAGAGATTGGTAGAGTTTGGAGGGCTCAGAAGGAGACAGAAAGATGAAAGTTTGGAACTTCTTAGAGACTTATTAAGTAGTTGTGACCAACATGCTGATAGGGATATAAGCAGTGAAGGCAAGGCTGGTGATAACTCACATAAAAATGAGAAACTTACTGGGAATTGTAGTAAACATCATCTGTGTTATGCCTTAGCAAAGAACTTGGATGCATTGTGTTTATGTCCTAGGGATTTTCAGAAGTTTGAAGTTCACAATGATAATTTAGGACATATGGTGGAAGAAATTTCTAAGGAGCAAAGCATTCAAAGGCATTCGAGGTTTGGACTGGCTGCTTCTAAAGTGCTACACTCATATGGGAGCAAAGAAATGATTTAAAGTTGGAACTTACATTTAAAAAAGGGAAGCAGAGCATTAAAGTTTGGAAAATTCGAAGCCTAGTTATGTGATAGAGAAGAAAAGCCTATTTTCAGGAGAAAAGTCTGAGTGCGTTGTGGAATATCCACCTGCTAGAGAGATAAGCATGACTAAAAGGCAGCCAGATGCTCATAGTTAAGAAAATTGGAAAAAAGCCTAGGAGACTTCAGAGATCAATGAGGCAGCTCCTTTCATCAGAGGCCAATAGGCCTAGAAGGAAAGAATAATTTCAGGGGCCAGACCTAGGATTTTACCACCGTGTGTGACTTCGGGACACTGCTCCCTGTGTTTAGGCTGCTCCAGCTCCAGCCTCAGATCAAAGGTCCCCAGATACAGCTTGGGATACTGCTTCAGAGGGCACAAGCCATAAGCCCTGGTGGGGCTTACATGTGGTGGTAGGCCTGTGGGCACACAGAATACAGGAGTGATGAAAGCTTGGTGGCTTCCACCTAGATTTTAGAGAATGTATTAGAGCCTGAGCCAGGCACAGTGGCTCACATCTGTAATCCCAGCACTTTGGCTGAGGTGGCTGGATCATTTGTGGTCAGGAGTTTGATACCAGCCTGACCAACATGGTGAAACCTCATCTCTACTAAAAATACAAAAAAAAAAAAAATTAGCAGGGCATGGAGGTGCATGCCTGTAGTCACAGTTACTTGGGATGCTAAGGCAGAAGAATTGCTTGAACTCGGGAGCCAGAGGTTGCAGTGAGTCAAGATCACATCACTGCACTCCAGTCTGGGTAACAGAGTGAGACTCTGTCTCAAAAAAAAAAAAAAAAAGAAAGAAAGAAAAAAAGAAAGCTTGTTGCCGAGGCATAAGACTGCCATGGGTAAAGTCCCCAAAAAGAAACTCAATTAAGGCAACAATAATGAAAAATATAAGGTTGGAGGTCCCACACAGAGTCCCCATCAGAGCACTACCTAGTGGAGCAGTGGGAGGAAGGCCACTGCCCTCCAGACTCCAGAATGGTTGCTTCATTGGTAGCTTGCATCTGGAGCCTGGAAAGGCCTCAAGCATTCTATTCCAACCTGTAAGAGGAGCTACATGGGCTTCATCCTGCAAAGCCACAGGAATGGGGTTGTTCTTGGCCTTGGGAACCCTCTCTTCACACCAGGATGTGGGATATGAAGTCAAGATTATGTTGGAACTTCAAGATTTAATGCCTGCTCTGCTAGGTTTCAGACTTGTGTGGGGCCTATTATTCCTTTCTTTTGGTCAATTTCTCCTTTTTGGAACAGGAGTGTTTATCCAATGCCTGTACCATCATTGTATCTTGGAAGTAAAGAACTTGTTTTGATTTTACACATTCATAGGTGGAAGGAGATGAATCTCAGATGAGACTTAGGACTTTGGATTTGATGCTGGAGTGAGTTAAGACTTTGGGGGATCATTTGGAAGAGATGATTGTATTTTGCAATATGAGAAGGACATGAGATTTAGGGGACCAGGGGCAGAATGATATGGTTTGGTTATTTGTCCCCTCCAAATATCATACTGAAATGTAAACCCCAGTGCTGGAGGTGGGTCCTTGTGGGAGTTAATTGGATTATGGGAGTGGGTCCCCCATGAATGGTTTAGCATCCTCCCCTTGGTGATATGTTAGTTCTTACTCATGCGAGATCCAGTTGTTTAAGTGTGTGGCCCCCTCCCCCAACACTCTCTCTCGCTTCTGCTCTTGCCATGTGAAGTGCCTGCTCCCCCTTCACCTTCCACCATGCTGAGAGCCTAAGGAAGCTTACAATCACGGTGGAAGGTGAAGGGGGAGCAGGATTTGACTGTAAGCTTCCTTAGGCTGCCACCATGCTTCCTGCACAACCTGCAGAACTGAGAGCTCATTAAATTTCTTTTATTTATAACTTACCAAGTCTCAGGTGTTCCTTTATAGTAATGCAAGTGAACTAATGCACTTACTTATTAGCTCTAATAGTTTTTTCATGATTTTTTAAAGAAGTGTTAACTGCTATATAAGATGATGTCATCTTATATGCAGAAAAGACGTACTTTTACTTCTTTCTTCCCAGTCTGTATGTGTCTTTCATTTCTTTTTCTTGCCTAATGGTCCTGGCTAGAGCTTCAAAGACAATGTTGAATAGAAGTAGGGGGAGTAGACTTGATCTTTTTCCTGATCTTAGGGGATCTTGCTGAGTTTTGAAATCAGCAAGGGTGGGAGTCCTTGCATTATGAAAATAGGCAAATGCTACAAATCAGGGCTTGTTTTTCTCTCTTGAAGAGCTTGTTGAAGCATTCAATTTTTTCACCATTAAGTATGACATTAGCTCTGGGTTTTTCATGATGTTCTTTATTAAATTGGAGAGGGCTCCTTCTATTCCTAGTTTGCTGGGTGTTTTTATAGTAAAGGAATGTTGTATAGTAAAAGGGTGTGGTACTTTTTCTGTATTTTTTTTAACATACCCGTCGAGTGCTCCTGTTAAAATATAAAGCAGACCATGCTACACTTGTGTAGTGATGTCCAATTTTTCTTAGATTAAAACCAACGTTCTCACCATTGCTTACAAGGCACTAAAAGTTTGGTCTTCTTACCCCTCTGATACACTCTCAGCGTTCTCTTGTCAATGACCTCCTTTCCATTTGCAATGGCCTTCTCGTCGTTTTTCAAGCATTCCGGGCAAGCGTCCTTCTCTAGGCTGCGTTGCTTTTGCTTGAAGCCTTCATCCCCAGACATCCTGCTGACAAAGTCCCGCTCCTTCCTGAAGTCTTTGCCCAGTTTTCAGCTTCTCACTGAGGCCTTCTGTGATCTCTTTATGTACGTTTTGCCGTCCTCACAACATTCGTAAGCCCTCACATTCTCTCCAGCTTTATTAATAATTATCATCATCTATGTGTTGCACAATTTATTTGCTTATTGTGCTTACTGCCTACTCTCTATTTCCTCCAGTAGAATTTAAGCTCCACCAAGGCAGGGATTTCTCTCTGTTTTGCTCACTGCATGTAACCTTAATACTTAGAAGAAGGTCTGAGACATAGTAAGTACTCATTTTTTTGGGTGAATGTTCTAGGCAATAGCGTGTTGGTAAATGTTTAACAACAAACTTCAAGAGAAAAAACACGTCCTGATTTGTAGCATTTGTCAGTTTTCATGGGTGCAAATACTCTCGCCCTTGCTGACTTCAGGCTACCAACTAGATGTTACTGAGTGAAGAGTTAGGAGGATGTGAACACAGCTGGATTGCCCAGCACACCACTGGTCCTGTGCCAAGGATATCATATGAAATTTATCTCATGTGAAAACGCTGATCAACTGGCAGAGTCTGTAGAGACACATTGTTGAAAAGGATAATGAAACTTCTCCAGGGCTCTCCAGGAAAATGTGTTTCAATAATTAGGGATGCTGCATAGTCATAGGAAGGGCATTTGTCATTCCATTTTAGAAAATTTATTTGGGAAAGAGATATTGGGGATCCTGAAATGTCTATTGTTCCAGTTTGCTTTTTGCCCCTTTTAAAATGTTTTATTTTTTCTTGAGAGCCCCACATTTTCAGCTGCACCACAGATGAGAATTTTTTCCTAATGGGAGAAATTAGTCTTAAAATATTTTCAATTTCTAGGCCAGTGAAATACTCTGAGTGTCATGGTTACTGTGGCAGTATTAGTTGTACAGGAACTCTTGTAAAAGTCAAATGTTTGTGTCAAGCAACTGTCAAATAACCATCTCCATTTGTTTTGTGAGTTAGAAACATCTTCAAAAGTGCATGATCCTTCCTTTTTTCCCTTTTTCTTTTTGATGAGTAGATACCTGAAGAGCTAAGGAAACCATTTATTTGGGATCTCAGTGTACATGAGAAACCTTCAGAATAACACAATGAAGTCCTACTGTTTTGACAAATTGACTGCCCAGGCAGAAAAGAAAGCAGGTGAGACATACAAGAGATGGGCAGCACTTTAGGACGGCACTGCCACAGGCGTCAGCCAGCAAGAGATGGGCAGCACTTTAGGATGGCACTGCCACAGGCGTCAGCCAGCAAGTGGTAAAGGTGCCACCCCCGGGTCTCCAGACAGCAGATAGTTGGTTAGGAAGCCGATTAATGATCCTCCTGAAAAGACAAAGGAGAAGGGAAAGAGAAAGGGGGTGATGACAGTTTTTGATGTTATACTTTTCATCCCCAAAAGCAGAACAAATACTAAATTTGCAGTTCTTTTAAAAATATGCTTCTTTTTTCTTTTATCTTACTATTAGGAGCTGGGTATAATTTGTTTGACTCTGAGATCAGAGAGGGCTATGCATAGGAAATGATAGTGGTTGAACCCACAGTGGCTCCAACATGTTTTTCAACAAGTACTTATTCAAAAAATATTGAATGAGCACCAACACTGTGTGCCATGTACTCTTCTAGGCCCTAAAAATACCACTGTAGAAAACAGTCCAAGCTGTTAAAGAGCAAGCTTATTTAAGGTAACATTTTGAGAGGGACAGCGGTTGGCGGGGGGAGCTGGGGAGGGATAGCCTGGGGAGAAATGCCAAATGTGGGTGAAGGGGAGGAAGGCAGCAAATCACACTGCCATTTGTGTACCTATGCAACTATCTTGAATGTTATGCACATGTACCCCGAAGCCTAAAATGCAATAAAAAAATAAATAAATAAATAAATAAATAAATAAATATAAAATGAGACTGGGTCTAAGATTTTATTTAACTGATTTATTAATGAGAGAACCAATAAGATACTACAACTGGTTCAAAAGAGAATTACAAGAACTGTAAGTATAGAAGCAGTGAGGAATGCTGAAATGAATTTTCAGATGGATGCAGAATTGATCTGTCTGTAGGGAACAGCTAATTGCATTCCACGGAATGTAAATCATTTGCATTTCTATGGACAAAAATCATTTGTTTTGTTATCAGTTTTCTACAACTTACAGTTATAAACTACCTCAAAGTCAATATAAGGCAGAAAATTCCAGAAGCAGGCTCTGAAAGGACACTCAGGAATCTGCTTTTCTCCTATTTCAAAGCATGACATGATTTCTTAAGGAACACTCAGTAAATATTTGGTCAATAAACAGTGAACCAGAAACAAAGGAAGAGCATATTTCAAGAGGAAAAGGGTGATCAACTGTGTCAAATGCTGCTGAGAGGGCAAGAACGATGAGAATTAAGAATTGATCACCGATTTGGTAACATGGAGGCTTTAGTGGAATTCTGGGGGCAAAAACTCAATTAGAGTGGGCTCGAGGGCAAATGGAAACTGAAGAAGCAGAGAGAACTGGGCCTAGAAAAAGGAACAGTGAAATAAGGGTTTAGCTACAGAGAACACGTGGTCATGGGAAGACGCTTTAAAAGACGAAAGATAATTCAGCGTATAGTATGCTAGAGATAATCTGATAGAGTAACAGCAGTAGGGAGGGAATGACTGTGAGGGAGAAGCATGTGCAGCTCAAGTGGAGAATTGCCTGACGTCAAAGAATGGAAAGCTCATATGTTCTCTGGGAGTTTCCTTCTTGTCTCTGAATTTAAAAACAACACACAATAACAACAAATCTAAATTTGAAGACGATTTAAAAAGAGTCACCAGACATACCCCACAGAATTTACTAAAACGTCCCTAAACCAACTTTACATGGTGGCTGTCAACTTATCCCTACCTGGGGACTGTGCTGTCCAATATGGTAGCTACCAGCCAGATACAGCTATTTAAATAAAAATCGATTAAAATGAAACACAGCTGAAATTTTCAGTTCCTCAGTGACTCTAACTACATTTCAAGTGCTCAATAGCCACACAATGTTAGTGCTATTGCACTGGACAGTTCAAACGCAGCATTATTTTCAGCATCACATGAAGTTCTCTGTTGGAAAGAACAGAGATTAATCTTCTGTTAATAGTTTCTCTAATAATGTCAGCTTTTCTCTTTCATGGCACAGATTTTCTTCCAGGGTCTATCTACCTTTGGATTTCATTAGCATTTTAAAACAAAAAATGGAAAAATGGCAACTTGATGAATACGAATGAGACATTGTCTACTGAACTTTGGAATGAGAATAATATATAATTATGTTATTTTTCTATGGGTTAGAGGAATTGGTGGAGAATTGTATGGTAGGCAGTCCCCCAACTATTTGTAAAGTGCTATCACAATCTCCTACTCTGCTGCATCATTCCCCCCCGCCCCCACTATATATTTGGCCTGCTTTAGATTTCTTTCTCTGTCCTGGGCTGATTTGAGCAGAAAAAGAAGCTGGAGAGATGGTAGGTGGTGAGAGAACAAAGAAGTAGCAGCAAGACTACAATGGAGAATTCTTCCAATCACCCCTCACATATGGATCAGTGCAAACTTCATTGACGTATTGGTATGTGCAATTCTCTTTCAGCTTTTAATGTCTTGAATTACCTTTTCATTATGTGAGTAAATACATAAACACATTTTTAAAAATCAAATTTTAAAGTTTTTCTTATTTCTTATATTTATTGTCATTTATCTTACATAAAAAACGAATTTGAGCATCATCTTGGCATCAGAGATGAAAGTTATGGGAAAGAATGGAATCTGCTAGAAGAGAAAACTTTGCAGCCACCACCTATCTCCAGCTGCAAAGGGTGCATACCAGACCCTCTGCCACCTGTGCTTGGGCACTTCTAGGCCCTTGGCTGATATTTTGCTAACATATTACATAAAACAACAAATATTCAAGAAAAAAGCATAGCTTTATATATATATATATATTATTCTCATTCCAAAGTTGAGTAGACAATGTCTCCTCTATATTCATCAAGTTGCCATTTTCTCATTTTTAATTTTGAAATACTAATAAAATCCAAGCATAGATAAAGGAAGAAAACCTATAGCATGAAAGGGAATAACTGACATTATTAGAGAAGCTATTAACAGGAGAAAAGAGGAAATTCTAGAAACTGAAGAGCTGATGAACTCCATCATTTTCAGGGAAATTTGAAGGGAAATTTCATCCATACAACAGAAACAGGATGCTAAATGAAAATTTAACATAAAACAATAAATTGCTCTTATAAATTAATGTCTGTCTGTTAATATTACAAAAAATATTTGGAAGAATAAGTTCAGGGCATCATTTAGAACACAGCAGAAGATATGAGAGGAAAAGTAAGAGATGCAGAGGTCCTTCTAATCCACAAAGAACAGAAAAAGAAACTCTCCCTAATGATCAGAGACATTCTTCAAACTGAAGTGTTCCCCTAAACACTGAGCAAAATAAAGTCCCAATTCTATTCACATTGCTATGAAATTACAGAACATAAGAGATAACGATAAAAGCTTGAAAAGAGGGGTCACAATAAAGGAATCAGACCTGGACTATCATCAGACTTCTCACGTGCAACAAAAGATGGCAAAACAGCATGATGAAAACCCACTCGATTTCTGAGCAGTCTAGAGTTCTACTCCTACCTGAACTAATTACCAAGTGTAGGTCAAGTGAAATTTATTTTCGTCTGTATAAAGTCTTAGAAAGCTCTGAGAAAGTTATCTGAGTGTTTACCTCAAAGAGAGGGGAAATACCAAGAAATAGGGAGATGTGGTATATATAAATCAGAGGTCATATAAAAAAATTAAAAGAAAATATATCTCAAGACAGCTATATGACTTAGAATAAAATTGGTCTGCATAACAGAATGGTGGAGCCTAATAAAACTTGCTTCAAACAAATGAAATTGATTCAAGCAGTAGCTAAAATGAGTAAGATAATGAGAATACCTGTGCTACAGTGAAACAAATGATTCTTTTCTTAGGTTGTGGGATAAGACATTTACAAACTCAACATGACCCAAAGTGAACTTCTGGTGTCTCTTACACCCAACCTGAAACCCCCTCCACCCTTCCTTTCTTCATCTCACTTATTGAAAACACCATCTTTCCAGTCTCAGGCTGAAAACCCTGGAAGTTTCCTTGTGTCTTTCATTTCTTATCCCACAACTAATCTGTCAGGAAATCTCATCAGCTCTGCTTGTGAAACACATCCAGAGTGAGAGCAATTCTCACCACCTCCACTAGTTCTGCCCTGGACTGAGTCTCCGTGATCTGTAGCTCGGACTGTAGCAAGGCGCTTTCTATAACAAGCTGGTTTCTACTTCTGCCTCCCCTTACAGTCTAGCCTCAGTGTTTGTCATGCTATCTCTCTCCTCTGCTCACAACCCACCAAAACTCTGTATTTCCTTTAAAACAAATGCCAAAAAGTTCTTACAATGGCTTACAAGATCCTACTTGATCTGGTCCTCTGCTACCTATCTCCTGCTTGTTTCCCCCTCATTCGAACAGCTCCAACAACATCGGCCTTTTAACTCTTCCTCAAAAGAACATCAGACACACGCCTCACTCGATGGCTTTGGCATCAGCTATTCCTGCTGCCTTGAATGCATCTTTTTAGATAACCATGTTTTTAACTCTCATATCCCTTTTAAGCTTTTGTTCAAATGTATACTAAGTAAGGCCTATCCTGACAATTATATTCAAAATTGAAATTTTCCTCGGGCCTCATCTTTCTGAATCCCCCTTTTTCTGTTGTGCTAATATTTTATATTATTTACATATTTATTATTTATTTCCAACTTCTATTTTAGGTTCACGGGATACATGTACAGGTTTGTCACATGAGTTAATTGCGTGTTGCTGGGGTTTGGTATAGAAATGATTTTGTCACCCAGGTAGTGAGTACAGTACTTGACAGGCAGTTTTGGTCTTTACCCAGCCACTTCCTTCAAGGAAGCCCTGGTGTCTATCGTTCCCCTTTTTCTGTCCATATGTACTCGATGTTTACCTCCCACTTAAAAATAAAAGCATGCAGTATTTGGCTTTCTGTTTCTGCATTAATTTTCTTAAGATAATGGCTTCCAGCTGCATCTATGTTGCTGCAAAGGGCATGACGTTATTCTTTTTATGGCTGTGGAGTATTCTGTGGTATATATGTACCACATTTTACTTCACTGCAGTCCACCACTGATGGGCCTGTAGGTTGATTCCATGTCTTTGCTATTGTGAAAAGTGCTATGATGAATCTAGGCATGTGTGTGTCTTTATGGTAGAAAAGTTTGTATTCTTTTGGGTAGACATTCAGTAGTGGGATTGCTGAGTTGAATTATAGCTCCATGTTAAGCTCTTTGAGAAATTGCCAAACTGGTTTGCACGGCCGTTGAACTAATTTACACTCTCACCAGTAGGATAAATACTCCCTTTGCTCTGGAACCTTGCTGACATATGTTGTTTTTTGACTTTTTAAAAATAGCCATTCTGGCTGGGTGTGGTGGCTCATACCTGTAATTCCAGCCCTTTGGGAAGCCGAGGTGGGTGGATTGCCTGAAGTCAGGAGTTGTAGCTCAGTCTGGCCAACATTTCTACTAAAATGTAGATCAGTCTGGCCAATGTTTCTACTAAAAATACAAAAATTAGCCAGGCATGGTAGCACACACCTGTAGTCCCAGCTACTCGGGAGGCTGAGGCAGGAGAATCGCTTGAACCCTGGAGGCGGAGGTCAAAGTGAGCCAAGATCATGCTACTGCACTCCAGCCTGGGTGACAGAGCAAGACTCCATCTCAAATAAGTAAATAAATATTAAAATAAATATAAATAAATACAAATACTCATTCTGACCAGTGTGAGACACTATCTCATTGTAGTTTGATTTGTATTTCTGATGACATTAAGCATTCTTTCATATGCTGTTGGCTGCATTTGTGACTAGTTTTGAGAGGTAACTATTCATGTATTTTGCCTTGCTTTAATGAAGTTGTTTGGTTTTTGCTTGTTGATTTGTTTAAGTTTCTTATTTTTGTTTGAGGTTTTTTTTTTTTTTTTTTTAAGAACTGGTCTTTGAACTCAAGAGATTCTTTTTTCCTCTGCTTGGTCTATTTTGCTATTAATACCTCCAATTGTATTATAAAATTCTTGTAATAATTTTTTGAAGCTCTAGAGGATGTTTTGTTCTTTCTTAAAATGGCTATTTGGCCTTTCAGCTCTCATATTGTTTTATTGGATTCCTTAGATTCCTTGGATTTGTTTCAACTTTCTCCTGAAAGCACATGATATAATTTCAATTTTCTTAAATTTATTGAGGCTTGTCTTGTGGCCTATCATATGTTCTATCCTGGAGAAAGTCCTATGCACTGTTGAATAGAATGTATATTCTGCAGTTGTTGGCTAGAATGTTCTACACATACCTCCTAAGTTTATTTGTTTCAGGGCATAGTTTTAATCCATTCTTTGTTAACTTTCTGTCTTGATGACTTGTCTAGTGCTGGGAGTGGAGTATTTAAGTATTCAAGTCCCCCACTGTTATTTTGTTCCTATCTATGTTAGTTTGGTGAGAATGATAAATTCCAGCTTCATCCATTTCCCTGCAAAGGACATGAACTCATCCTTTTTTATGACTGCATAGTATTCCGTGGTGTATATGTGCCACATTTTCTTTATCCAGTCTATCATTGATGGGCATTTGGGTTGGTTCCAAGTCTTTGCTACTATAAACAGTGCCACAATAAACATACATGTGCATGTGTCTTTACAGTAGAATGATTTATAATCCTTTGAGTATATACCCAGTAATCGTATTTCTGATTCTAGATCCTTGAGGAATTGCCACACGGTTTTTACAATGGTTGAACTAATTTACACCAACAGTGTACAAGTGTTCCTATTTCTCCACATCCTCTCCAGCATCTGTTGTTTCCTGATTTTTTAATGATTGCCATTCTAACTGGCATGAGATGGTATCTCATTGTGGTTTTGATTTGCATTTCTGTAATGACCAGTGATGATGAGAGCTTTTTTCCATGTTTGTTGGTCACATAAATGTCTTCTTTTGAAATTTGTCTGTTCATATCCTTCACCCACTTTTTGATGGGGTTGTTTGATTTTTATTCTTATAAATTTATTTTAGTCTTTTTAGATTCTGAATATTAGCCTTTTGCCAGATGGGTAGCTTGCAAAAATTTTTTTCCCATTCTGTTTGTTGCCAGTTCATTCTAATGATTGTTTAGTTTGTTGTGAAGAAGCTCTTAAGTTTAATTAGATCCCATTTGTCTATTTTGGGTTTTGTTGCCATTGATTTTGGTGTTTTAGTCATAAAGTCCTTGCCTATACCGATGTCCTAAATGGTATTGCCTGAGTTTTCTTTTAGGGTTTTTATGGTGTTAGGTCTTATGTTTAAATCTTTAATGTATCTGGAGTTAATTTTTGTATAAAATGTAAGGAAGGGATCCAGTTTCAGCTTTCTGCTTATGGCAAGCCAGTTTTCTTAACACCATTTATTAAATAGGAAGTCATTTCCCCATTGCTTGTTTTTGTCAGGTTTGTCAAAGATTAGATGGTTGTAGATGTGTGGTGTTACTTCTGAGGCCTCTCTTCTGTTCCATTGGTCTAGATCTCTGTTTTGGTACCAGTACTATGCTGTTTTGATTACTGTAGCTTTGTAGTATCGTTTGAAGTCAGGTAGCGCGATGCCTCCACCTTTGTTCTTTTTGCTTAGGATTGTCTTGGCTACGCAGGCTCTCTTTTGGTTCCATATGAAGTTTAAGGTGTTTTTTCCCCCCATTCTGTGAAGAGAGTCAATGGTAGCTTGATGGGGATAGCATTGAATCTGTAAATTACTTTGGCAGTATGGTTGCTTTCACTATATTGATTCTTCCTAACCATGAGCATGAAACATTTTTCCTTCTGTTTGTGCCCTGTTATTTCCTTGAGCAGTGGTTTGTAGTTCTCCTTGGAGAGGTCTTTCACATCCCTTGTTAGTCACATTCCTAAGCATTTTATTCTCTTTGCAGCAATTGTGAGTGGGGGTTCACTCATGATTTGGCTCTCTCTTTGTCTGTTATTGGTGTATAGGAATGCTTGTGATTTTTGCACATTGATTTTGTATCCTGAGACTTTGCTGAAGTTGTTTACCAGCTTAAGGAGATTTTGGGCTGAGATGATGGGGTCTTCTAAATATACAATCATGTCATCTGCAAATAGAGACAATTTGATTTCCTCTCTTCCAAATTGAATGCGCTTTATTTCTTTTTCTTGACTGATTGCCCTGATCAGAACTTCCAATACTATGTTGAATAGGAGTGGTGAGAGAGGGCATCCTTGTCTACTGCCAGTTTTCAAAGGGAATGCTTCCTGTTTTTGCCCATTCAGTAGGATATTGGCTGTGGGTTTGTCATAATAGCTTTTATTATTTTGAGATTCATTCCATCGATACCTAGTTTATTGAGAATTTTTAGCATAAAGGGCTGTTGGATTTTTTTGAAGGACTTTTTTTCAAGATAATCATGGTTTTTTTCTTTATTTCTGGTTATGTGATGGATCACACTTATAGATTTGCATATGTTGAACCAGCCTTGCATCCCAGGGATGAAGCTGACTTGATGGTGATGGATAAGCTTTTTGAGGGGCTGTTGGATTCAAATTGCCAGTATTTTATTAAAGATTTTTGCATCAAAGTTCATCATGGATATTGGCCTGAGATTTTCTTTTTTTAGTTGTGTCTCTGTCAGGTTTTGGTATCAGAATGATGTTGGTCTCATAAAATGAGTTAGGGAGGATTCCATCTTTCTGTATTGTTTGGAATAGTTTCAGAAGGAATGGTACCAGTTCCTCTTTGTGCTTCACAGATGGCTGTGAAACCATCTGGTTATGGACTTTTTTTGGTTGGTGTGCTATTAATTGCTATCTCAACTTCAGACCTTGTTATTGGTCTATTCAGGAATTCAACTTCTTCCTGGTTTAGTTTTGGAGGGTGTAAGTGTCCAGGAATTTATCCATTTCTTCTAGATTTACTGGTTTATGTGCATAGGGGTGTTTGTAGTAATCTATGATGGTAGTTTGTATTTCTGTGGAATTGGTGATGATATCCCCTTTGTCATTTTTTATTGAATCTATTCAATTCTTCCCTCTTATTTATTAATCTAACCAGCAGTCTATTTTGTTGATATTTTCAAAAACCCAGCTCCTGGATTTGCTGATTTTTTGAAGAGTTTTTTGTGTCTCTATCTCCTTCAGTTCCACTCTAATCTTAGTTATTTCTTGTCTTCAGCTAGCTTTTGAGTTTGATCTTGCTCCTCTAGTTCTTTTGATCATGATGTTAGGGTGTAGATTTTAGATCTTTCCTCGCTTCTCATGTGGGCATTTAGTGCTATAAATTTCCCTCTAGACACTGCTTTAAATGTGTCCCAGAGATTCTGGTACATTGTGTCTTTGTTCTCACTGGTTTAGAAGAACATCTTTATTTCTGCCTTTATTTCATTATTTGTCTGGTAGTCATTCATTAGCAGGTTGTCGTTTCCATGTAGTTGTGCAGTTTTCAGTGAGTTTCTTAATCCTGAATTCTAATTTGATTGCACTGTGGTCTGAGAGTCTGTTTGTTATGATTTCTGTTCTTTTACATTTGCTGAGGAGTGATTTACTTCCAATTATGTGGTCAATTTTAGAGTAAGTGCAATGGGTACTGAGAAGAATGTATATTCTGTGGATCTGGGGTGGAGAGTTCTGTGGGTGTCTATTAGGTCTGCTTAGTCCAGATCTGAGTTCCAGTCCTGGATATCCTTGTTAATTTTCTGTCTCGTTGATCTAATATTGACAGTATAGTGTTAAAGTCTCCCATTATTATTGTGTGGGAGTCTAAGTCTCTTTGTAGGTCATTAAGAACTTGCTTTATGTATCTGGGTGCCTCTGTATTGGGTGCTTATATATTTAGGATAGTTAGCTCTTCTTGTTGCATTGATCCCTTTGCCATTATGTAATGCCGTTGCCTCTTTTGATCTTTGTTGGTTTAAAGTCTGTTTTATTGGAGACTAGGATGGCAAACCCTACTCTTTTTTTTGCTCTTCATTTGCTTGATAAACTTTCCTCTTTCCCTTTATTTTGAGCCTATCTGTGTATTTGCACGTGAGATGGGAGTCCTGAATAGAGCACATTGATGGGTCTTGACTCTTCATCCAATTTGCCAGTCTGTGTCTTTTACTTGAGCATTTAGACCATTTACATTTAAGGTTAATATTGTTATGTGTGAATTTGATCCTGCCATTTTGATGCTAGCTATTGTTTTGCCCATTAGTTGATGCAGTTTCTTCATAGTGTTGATGGTCTTTACAGTTTGGTATGTTTTTGCGGTGGCTGGTACTGGTTGTTGCTTTCCATGGTTAGTGCTTCCTTCAGGAGCTCTTGTAAGGCAGGCCTGGTGGTGACAAATTCTCTCAGCAGTTGCTTGTCTGTAAAGGATTTTATTTCTCCTTCACTTGTGAAGCTTAGTTTGGCTGGATATGAAATTCTAGGTTGAAAGTTCTTTTCTTCTTTTTTAACATTACTGACAATTTTATTTTTATTTTTTAATATTTTTTATTGCATTTTAGGTTTTGGGGTACATGTGAAGAACATGCAAGATGGTTGCATAGGTACACATGTGGCTGTGTGATTTGCTGCCTTCCTCCCCATCACCTATATCTGGCATTTCTCCCCATGCTCTCTCTCCCCAACTCTCCACCCCCAGCTGTCCCTCCCCATTCCCCCCAACAGACCCCAGTGTGTAGTGCTCCCCTCCCTGTGTCCATGTGTTCTCATTGTTCAACACCCACCTATGAGTGAGAACATGCAGTATTTCATTTTCTGTTCTTGTGTCAGTTTGCTGAGAATGATGGTTTCCAGGTTCATCCATGTCCCTACAAATGGCATGAACTCATCATTTTTGATGGCTGCATAATATTCCATGGTGTATACGTGCCACATTTTCCCTGTCCAGTCTATCATCGATGGGCATTTGGGTTGGTTCCATGTCTTTGCTATTGTAAACAGTGCTGCAATGAACATTTGTGTGCATATGTCCTTATAGCAGAACAATTTATAATCCTCTGGATATATACCCAGTAATGGGATTCCTGGGTCAAATGGAATTTCTATTTCTAGGTCTTTGAGGAATCACCACACTGTCTTCCACAATGGTTGAACTAATTTATACTCCCAGCAGCAGTGTAAAAGTGTTCCTATTTTTCCACATCCTCTCCAGCATCTGTTGTCTCCAGATTTTTTTAATGATCGCCATTCTAACTGGCGTGAGATGGTATCTCAATGTAGTTTTCATTTGCATTTCTCTAATGACCAGTGATGATGAATATTTTTTCATATATTTGTTGGCCTCACGTATGTCTTCTTTTGTAAAGTGTCTGTTCATATCCTTTGCCCACTTTTGAATGGCCTTTTTTGTTTTGTTCTTGTAAATCTGTTTTAGTTCTTTGTAAATTCTGGAAAGTTCTTTTCTTTAAGGATATTGAATATTGGTCCCCACTGTCTTCTGGCTTGTAGGGTTTCTGCTGAGATATTTGCTGTGAGTCTGATGGGCTTTCCTTTGTGGGTAACCTGACCTTTCTCTCTGGCTGCCCTTAGCATTTTTTCCTTCATTTCAACCCTGGTGAATCTGATGATTATGTGCCATGGGGTTGCTCTTCTTGATGAATATCTTTGTGGTGTTCTCTGCATTTCCTGGACTTGAATATTCACCTGCCTTGCTAGGTTGGGGAAGTTTTCCTGGATAATATCCTGAAGAATATTTTCCAGCTTGGATTCATTCTCTCCATCACATTTGAACACCTATTAAATGTAGATTAGGTCTTTCTACATAATCCCATATTTCTTGCAGGGTTTGTTCATTTCTTTTCACTCTCTTTTTCTCTAATCTGGCCTTCTCATTTTATTTCAATGAGTTGATCTTCAGTCTCTGATATCCTTCCTTCTGCTTGATTGATTTGGCTTTTGAAACTTGTGTATGCTTCACAAAGTTCTTGTGCTGTCTTTTTCAGCTCCATCAAGTCATTTATATTCTTCTCTAAGCTGTTTATTCTAGTTAGCATTTTGTCTAGCCTTTTTTCAGGATTCTTAGTTTCTTTGCATTGGGTTAGAATGTGTTCTTTTAGCTCAGAGAAGTTTGTTATTACCCACCTTCTGAAGCCTGTTTCTGTCAATTCATCAGACTCATTCTCCATCCAGCTTTGTTCCCTTGCTGGTGAGGAGTTGCGATCCCTTGGAGTAGGAGAGGCATTCTGGTTTTTGGTGTTTTCATTCTTTTTCCGCTGGTTTCTTCCCATCCTTGTGGATTTATCTACTTGTGGTCTTTGTAGTTGGTGACTTTTGGATGGGGTCTCTGAGTGGATGTCCTTTTTGTTGATATTGAAGCTATTTCTTTCCGTTTTTCAGTTTTCCTTCTAACAGTCAGGCCCCTCTGCTGCAGGACTGCTGGAGGTCCACTCTAGAACCTGCTTGCCTGGGGATCACCCACAGGGGCTGCAGAACGGTAAGGGTTGCTGCTGGTTTCTTCTTCTGTTATCTTCATCCTAGAAGGTTACCTGCCAGATGTCACCTGGAGATCTTCTTTATGAGGTGTCTCTTTAGATATATGGGGGTCAGGGAGCTGCTTGAGGAGACAGTCTGTTCCTTATAGGAGTTCAAGTGCTGTGCTGGTATCTCCATTGTTCTGTTCAGGGCTGCTGGGCAGGTACATTTAAGTCTGCTGCAGTGGAACTCATAACCAGCTCTTTTCCCAGGTGCTCTGTCCTGGGAAGGCGGGGCTTTATTTATAAGTTCCTAACATGCTGCTGCCTTTTTTCAGAGATTCCCTGCCCAGCAAGGAGTTAGTCTAGTCACAGTCTGATAGCAGAGGCATTGCTGAGCTGCAGTGGCCTCTGCCCAGCTGCTGTGTAAACTTCCTTGTGGTTTTGTTTACAGAGGTACAGTTAGAACTGCCTCAGTAATGGTGGACTGCCTCTGTAATGGCAGAGTGCCTTAGTAGTGGCGCATTGTCTCAGTAATGGCAGACTGCCTTGGTAGTAGCAGATTTTCTCAGTAATGGCACACTAACTCACTAGTGGTGGACTGCCTTGGTAATAGCAGATGCCTTTCCCCCCATTGAGTTGAACTGTCCCAGGTCCAGTTGCACTTGCTGTGAAACTCTCAGTTCAGAGTGTTTCAGATTGCTGGTCTTTGTTGGGGTAGGACCCACAGAGCCAGATCACCTGGCTCCCTGTTTCAGCCTCCTTTTTTTCAATTGAATGGACAGCTCTGTCTCCCAGGCATTCCAGGAGCCAGTTGAAACAGACACCTAGATTTGTGTGAGTTTTTGTGTGGAAATCCACGGTGCCAGCTGAAACAGCCATGCTTGAAACTCACGGAGCTTTTCGGCCAGGAATCTCTTGGTCTGTGGGCAGTAAAAACTCATTCAGAAATGCAGTGATCACACCCACTGTTGTTCTCACTGGGAACTGCACTCCAGAGTTGTTCCCATTCGGCCATCTTCATGCGTCAGATCTGCTCTGTATCTTTTAAGTAAAACACTTAGGCAATTTACATTTAATGTTAGTATTGAGATATGAAATATTCATTCATCATGCTATTTGTTGCCTGTACGTATGTATATGTATGTATGTATGTATATATATATATAATGTTTTTTTTTACATTGCAGTTTTTTTAAATAGGTACTATGAGATTTATGCTTTAAAGAGGTTCTGTTTTGTTGTGTTATGGGGATTGGCTTCAAGATTTAGAGCCTTTTTCAGTAGTTTTGTAGTGTTGGCTTGGTAGTAGCAAATTCCCTTTACATTTTTTTTTTGTCTGAAAAAGACTCTATCTCTTCTTCATTTATAAAGCTTAGTTTTGCTAGATACAAAATTCTTGGTTGATAATTGTTTTGCTTGAGGAGGCTGAAGATAGGGCCCCAATCTCTTCCAGCTTATAGGCTTTCTGCTGGGAAATTTGCTGTTAATCTGATAGATTTTTCTTTATAGGTTACCTGGTGCTTTTGCCTCAAAGCTCTTAAAATTCTTTCCTTTGTCTTAACTTTAGATAACCTGATGATGATGTGCCTCAGCAATGATCTCTTTGCAATGAATTTCCCAGATGTTCTTTGAGCTTCTTGTATTTGGATGTCTAGGTCTCTGGCAAGGCCAGATAAATTTACCTTGATTATTTCCCCAAATATATTTTCCAAACTTTTAGATTCCCTTTCTTTCTCCCTTTTCCTAGGAATGTGGCTTCCTGAGAGCTGAGGTATAGTGATTGTTATCTCTCTTTGGGATCTTGCCATCCAGCAAGTCTGCCAGGCTCTGGGCTGGTACTGTGGGTTGTCTGTACAGGGTCCTGTGATGCATAGCATCTGTGGGTCTGCACAGAGTAAATGCCTAGGTTTTTAGTGATAATGTCACTTAATCAAGGAGTATAAATTTAGCCAGAATAAATGTTTTAAGTTTGGGGTACATGTACAGGGCATGCAAGTTTGTTCCATAGGTAAATGTGTATCATGGGAGTTGGTTGTACTAATTATTTCTTCACTCAGATAAGCCTAGTATCCATTAGTTATTTTTCATGATCCCTCTATGTGTCCATGTGTTCTCATCACTCAGCTTTCACTTACAACTGAGAATATGTCCTATCTGGTCTTTTGTTCCTGACTTAGTTTGCCAAGGATAATGGCCTCCAGCTCCATTCATGTCCCTACCAAGGGCAGGATCTCATTCTTATGGATACATAGTATGCCATGGTGTATATGAACCACATTCTCTTTATCCAGTCTAATGAGCATTTGGGTTGATTCCATGTCTTTGCTATTGTGAATAGTGCAGCAATGAACATATGTGTGCATATGTCTTTATGACAGAACAATTTATATTCCCTTGGGTAAGTAAGTAATGGGATTGCTGGGTCGAATGGTATTTCTGTCTTTAGGTTTTTGAGGAATTACCACACTGTCTTTCACAATGGTTGAATAAATTTACACTCCCTCCAACAGTGTACAACCATTCCTTTTCCTTCACAACCTCACTGGAATGTTATTTTTTGACTTTTTATTAAGAGCCATTCTGACTGGTGTGAGATGGTGTCACACTGTGGTTTTCATTTGCATTTCTCTAATGACCAGTGATGTTGATCTTTTTTTATATGCTTGTTGGCTGCATGTATGTCTTCCTTTGAAAAGTGTCTGTTCATGTCCTTTGCCCACTTTTTAATATGTCTTCCTTTGAAAAGTGTCTGTTCATGTCCTTTGCCCACTTTTTAATATGTCTTCCTTTGAAAAGTGTCTGTTCATGTCCTTTGCCCACTTTTAATGGGTTTTTTTATTTTTCTTTGTAAATTTAAGTTATTTGTAGATGCTGAATATTAGATTGTTGTCAGATGCATGGTTTGCAAAAGTTTTCTCCCATTCTATAGGTTGTCTGTTTATTGATAATTTCTTTTTGCGGTGCAAAAACTCTTTAGTTTTATTAGATACCATTTGTCAATTTTTGCTTTGCTTTTGGTGTCTTTGTTATGAAATCTTTACCTGAGCCTATGTTCTAAATGGTATGCCCAAATCCCATTGTCTCAGCCCAAAAGCTTCTTAAGCTGATAAGCAACTTCAGCAAAGTTTCAGGATACAAAATCAATGTACAAAAATCTCTAGCATTCCTAGACATCAAAAGTCAAGCCAAGAGCCAATCACAAATGAACTCCTATTCACACTTGCCACAATTCTATCTGAGTTATGCTGAATCAATATCTCTATCTTAGATATACAAAATCAAAATAAGCTCAGGATGCTACATGGTTTAACCCACACTTCTAACACAATAGCAGGTTTTGAGAACTATTGGCTTAAAAGAAGCATTGTTACATGGACTAGGAAAGAACTTAACAGAGATACTAGAACATAGTGGTGGTATCTCTATTGTCCCCTCATAGGGAGGCCCAGAGAAAGGTCCCTGTTTCTCATCAGGACAAGTCGGGTTCTCTCTGAGTATGATGGACCTGCCACCCCTTGTCTCCCTTGCCATTCTTTCTGGATTTACAACATGTGGTTGGCATGGTTTGCTCAAAAACAGTGATTAGAGTGTAAAATAGAAATTGCTGTATGTATTATCTAGAAACAGTTTCCATCATTGGGATAAAAAGTGGTAATTGGCCATTTGTTAACACTCACTTTTGTGAGCAAATTGCTGAGTATATCTAGAACAATGAATTGACTTGCTCAGTCTTCATTTCACCCTCCTTCTAAGTTTTAGAGGTTTGAAAGCCAAACACTATTTTTTTTTTTCAGATTTCTTTGCTGTTGGAATTCTGGAAGCAACCTAAGCTTTGCTGATTAGATTGACTCACATGATGTTTGGATCATAGGAGTGAGGTGAAAGCATCTTCCTGCATACATGTTGGCTAAATCTGTTGGGAAACAAGGAGATTTTGAAGCATCTTGCCAAAAGACGACTAAGTTTTCTGGCATCACAGACATCAGTGGCTTCTTGAATTTGGGAGAACTCCAGGGGTGGTCTCTGGGCAGGGAGTTTCCCTGGTGGGTCAGTTCTGCAATGTCCCAGCAGCTGATGATTCCTGAAGCCCAGCCCAGAGTGTGCCCCTTTAGGTTTAGCAGTGACTATGTAAATGTCTGTATTAAATCCTTTCCTGCTTAAAATAAGCAGAGTGGGTTCTGTTCTTACCCCAAGCTGTAATGGATGTAAGGGTTATTTCTCTTGTAAGGTTTACTGCTGAGTTTAAAATGAGGAAACTGAGGCCAGCACAAGAAAATTAAATGCCAATTTATTTAACTCCCAGGCAAGATTCTGTGGTCCCGGGGAAAGGGGCCAGAGAAGTTGTGCCCAACTTCTCTCGGGCATGGGGTTTTATAGGGAGGGAAGGCATCCTGATTGGCTGTGGAGAAACAGGACGTGGACTGGGCAAGCTGCTATTGGTAGGTAGGCGGGATTTCTGGTGAGCGGGCTGGGTGGGGTAAAATGCTACTGGGCAGGTTTTGGCGGGGCTTCTTTTAAATTTGGTGGGTTTTCCAATGGCTGGCTAGGTGCCGAGTGCAGAGTTTAGTGTTGAGTGCAGATTCTGGTGATGTAATTTTCAGGCGTGGAGAGGTATGGGCATGTCCGAGCTCCCAGCGAGGCAACCAGCCTTCCATTCTGACGCTTTTGATGATGTAGGATGCTGCTTCTTTCTGGCTACTTCCTGCTGAATAGGGGCAGAATAGGGGAAGGGGTCAGTTGGCTGGTGCCTCGGTTTGGAGTCGGGCATGGGGTGAAGTAGCATCTGGTTTACAGCCACCCTGGAAATTTTCCTCATGTGTGCCTGTAAACATCTGAGGAAAAAGGGGGCTAGCATTAGTAGAAGACACACAACAATAACGGGGGTGATAATGGGAGCTAGCCAGGTAAGCATGGGGATTGCCGCCAGTTGAGAGATGAGGCTGGTGCGCTCTGCTTCCTGCAGAGGTCCTCTTGGAGGTGATAGAGAGTGTTGACATTTTCTTCCACAAGGCCTGTTTCATTAATGTAATAGCAGCACTGCTCCCGGAGAAACAGGCAGGTACCTCCTGTTTCTGCTGTTAGCAGGTCTAGGGCCTGTCGGTTCTGGAGAGTTACCTGAGCCAGTGACGTGATTTGTTACTGGAGGGAGGCTAAAGAGGCAACTGATGCTTCGATAGCCACATGGAGCTTGTCTTCCAGTTGAGCAGCTGAAGTGACACTGTAGCCCATGGCACCGCTCCCTATTCCAGCTGCTACTAGGGAGGATGCTAAAGAGAGGCCAACTGCTATCGGGAGGAAGACTGCTTGTTTGCTCCAGTGATTAGGGGATGGTGCGATGAGGGATAGGAACTCGGCTTGTCCGTACACTTCTAACTGTGGGACTAGTGTGACGGGCACATGGGAAGGGGAGGGAGGCATCAATAACTTTGGTTAGTGTTCTATTACACTAAATGTATCCTCTTAGAGGAGCATAAAGGGAAGACTTTGGGAATTCAAATTTTATGGCTGATTGGCAGCCTGTGGGCTGGCAATCTGCTTGGGCAAGGTGTTGGGTTTTAGCAGTGGGGCCTTCCGTCCAGGACTCCTGAAGGTAGAACCGCCAGATATAGTAGGAGTTGGCTTTAAAAGCGGACACCAGAAGGATTGTTAGGAGGGGAATTTGAAGGGTTAGGAGTTGACGGGGAGGGGTTACAGTTGAGGCGGAGGCGAGTGGGGCCCAAGGGTTCAGCTTTCCACTGATTATTTTGGGGGGCCAGTTTGAGGCGGGACACATGGTATCACAGAGTGTGGCCTAGGAGTTTGGCTGCTGTGGGGGTGGTTAGGATAACAATGTGGGGTGCTGACCACTTGGGTTACAGGGATCCTGGTTTGAATTCTTGCAGGAGAATGCTGTTGCCTGGTTGAAGAGGTGTTGCTGGGTGGAAGTCCTCTTGTCCTGGAACAACTGGGAGAGTGCGGTCTGCATGCTCCCTGACTAAGTGGCAGAGGAGAGAGAGATAGGGGAGGTAGGAGGCTAGGGGAGGTGGCTGTACCGGGAGATTATGGGAGACCAGGAAGGGCTAGCCATACAGCAATTCAAAGGGGCTGAAGCCTGTAGGCCCCTGTGGGGTGGCCTGGACCCAGGCTAGAGCAAGAGGCAGGAGTGTGGGCCAAGAGAGTTTTACCTCAATGGTAAGTTTGGCCAAATGGTCTTTGAGGATGCTGTGAGCCCTTTCAATTTTACCCAATGACAGAGGGTGGTAGGGGATGTGTAGTTTCCAGGAGATGTTGAGAGACTTGGCGACCAGCTGGACCACCTGAGCTCTAGACGCTGGACTGTTGTCTGACTGGATGTTTGCAGGTAAGCCGAAACGAGGGATGATTTCTTGAATTAAGAGGGAGGCCACCATGTCTGTGGTTTCTCTGGAGGTGGGAAAGGCTTCAATCCATCCAGAAAAGGTATCTACAAAGGTTAGAAGGTAGTGGAGTTTTTTGTGAGTGGGCATATGGGTAAAATCAATCTGCCAGTCTTGGGCTGGCAGGTGGCCATGCATTTGGTGGGTAGGAAACTGTGACCTTAAGCCTCCCTGAGACGAGACCTTAGAGCAAGTAACACATGCCTTGTGTACTTGCTCAATGGTCTGTGGCAGACCTGGTGAGAAAAAGGGGGCTGCATGAAGCGGTGCAACGCTTAGGGCCATATATGTAAGGATTGGTGGATTTCAGCATGATTTTTGGGGCCTGTTCCTGGGGAAGGGCAATTTTGTTGTCTAGGAAGATTCAGTCCTGATCAGACTCGGTCCCCCCTTTTAATATGAGGTCCTGTTTCTCTGATGGTGAGTAAATCAGCGGCGTGCCTGTGGTGAGGAAAAGGACTGGAGTGGGGGCTGGCCTGGTATTGGTTAAAACATTAAATGCCATGTTCACCAGGTCCTGTATGGGAGTCTGGGGGCCCTCCTCAGCTTTTTAAAATTTCCTTCTTATATCAGCTGCCAACTGGGAGATGAAGAGGGTGGCTAGGACTGTAGCCCCTGCTAAGGAGGCCAGATACAGCCGGGTATGGACAATCATAGCATTAGTTAATCGGTCTAGGAAGGCAGCTGGGTTTTCATCAGGACCCTGAGTTATTTCCCTTAACTTGTCATAATTAACTACCTTTTGAGCTGCGCTTTGCATGCCCGCTAGGAGGCACTGTAGCATTTGGTCTCATTGGCGGCGGCCATCTTGACTGGTTTGATCGTCCCAGTAGGGTCAGCCTCAGGGACCTTCACTGAGCCTACTGGTGTTTGATTGTTTGTGAGATGTACCTGATCAGCGTGTGCTCAGGCTGCTATAAGAATGCGGTCACGCTTATTGGGAGTAAGAGTGGAGGACAGGCTCACATAGGTGTCATACCAGGTTAGGTCGCACGCCTGGGTGAGGTAATGAAATTCTTTGGTGTAAGCAGTAGGATTGGTAGAGAATGACCCTAGGCATTTTTCAATGGCTGATAGATCAGAGAGAGAGAAGGGAACATGTACTCGGACAAGGCCTTCTGCTCCGGCTACCTCATGCAAAGGGCAGAGGAGCTGGGGGTCATGAGAGCAGGTGCGAGCACTGACAGGGGAGGTCATGTTAGGGCTTTGGGGAGGAGAAGGAGAAGAGGGAGGAGGAAGTCGAGGCCTCGCATAAGGAGGGGGGTTGGTAAAGCGGGCGGGGCAGGACAGGTCTTCTGGGTTTTCGAAGAGTGCGGAGCTGGGTGGGGCTGAGGGCAAAGGTGGGGTTTTGGCTAATAGGACTTGGGCGGAGGAACAAGAGGAGCAGAGGGTGGGTCAGGAGCACAGATACTAAAAGACTTGGACATAGGTGACCTCCGACCACTTACCATTCCTTTGGCAAAAGTTATCTAAATTTGTCAGGACATTGAAGTTGAGTGTACTCTCTAGAGGCCACTTAGACTGCTTGTCCAGAGAGTACTGAGGCCACACCATGGTACAGAGGAAAAGCAGCCTTTCTTTTTTAATGGAAAGACCCAGTTTGGGTAGATTTTGAACTAGGCATTCTAATGGCGATTTAGGGTCTGGGCGGGACTCCTGATTGCCCATAATTCACTTTCTTGTGGGGTAGTTAGGGGTAAGAAAGGAATATGGAAAGGTATTATACCCAACATGGGCAGTAGTACTCCTTTCCCAGAGGGCATGGCTGAGAGAACTTACAGGCTGCAACGATTATGACAAGAAAGAAAATAAAAAGAGACAGGGCTAGGGCTATCTGAGACAGAACCACATGTAGGATTGACGGACAAAGGGTGGGTGCCCCCCAAATGGGAGACCAGTCTGATGCCTTCCCAGCCACGTCCCTGGAGGGATGCTTCAGGGCATCTTGGCTAAGGCATACCCGTATAACCCCCAGGCCTGGTCACCTCAGAACTTTCAGTCCTGAGGTGAATCACCATTATGCCTTATGACATCCCTGTGGAACCACGGGTTGAGGCCCACACAAGCCCAGAAGCTGTTATGCCGTGGGACTACACATAAACCCGCTCACTCACTCGTGCCGGGGGTAAGAAGAGAAACTGAAAGTACAGTTACTTAATTAACAGGAGTTTATATGCCAAATGGCTGATTTGAGATAGACGTTTTAGTACCGTAAGCTGCGGATTTGGTCCTGCTGTTAGGCAGGGCCCAGGTCTGCAAACAGGGCTTCTGAACCTAAACCTCGGCTGCTGCTGTGGAGATGTTTGGAAGGCATCCCAGACTGCACTACCGAACACTGGAGAGGATTCAGGAAGATGGGGACGTCTCCCTCAAATTCCTGACCCCCGGAAACCCCTCTCGGGGAGAAGACAAGAGTGTACAGACGTCTCCTCTATGCTCAGGTCCTCGAGATGAGGCCGGGGCCCTGGGCCCATGGCGAGAAATGAGAAGGAGTCCCTGATGCGGCCGCGATTATGAGCAGGGAGTCCATGAGGCAGGCAGTGGGAGAGGCTGTGGGCAACAGAAGTCTTACCTTGTGATGTAGTGGTTCTCTGGTCCAGCTTTGGGTGGAGGTGTCAGTTTCCCCCAGGAGGGGTCTTACAACTCCTCCCTGGTTTCAGCATCACTTGTAAGGGTTATTTCTCTTGTAAGGTTAATTGCCTAGTTTAAAATGAGGAAACTGAGGCCAGCACAAGAAAATTAAATGCCAATTTATTTAACTCCTGGGCAAAGTTCTGTGGTCCTGGGGAAAGGGGCCAGAGAAGTCATGCCCGACTTCTATCGGGCATGGGGTTTTATAGGGAAGGAAGTCATCCTGATTGGCTGTGGAGAAACAGGGCATGGATGGGGCAAGCTGCTATTGGTAGGCAGGTGGGATTTCCAGTGAGCAGGATGGAAGGGGCAAAATGCTATTGGGCAGGTTTTGGTGGGGCTTCTCTTAAATTTTGGCGGGTTTTCCAATGGCTGGCTAGGTGCCAAATATAGAGTTTAGTGTTGAGTGCAGATTCTGGTGACGTAATTTTCAGGTGTGGAGAGGGATGGGCGTGTCTGAGCTCCCGGTGAGGCAACCGGCCTTACCATGGAAACAAGAATAATCAAGGGTGTGGAGAGTTCATCACTGAGATGTCTTGATTGGGTTTTAAATTTGTCAGTTTCTGACACATTTTCTTGAAGAAGTGGTAAAAGCTATGAATTTTATTAAATATTGGCCCTTAAATATGTATCTTTGAAATTACCTGCATGATGAAATGGGAAATGTGTGGAGAGCACTTCTGCTGTGCACTAAAGTATAACATTCATCCAGAGGAAAAACTGTTTTCTGGTTGTGAGGGTTATAATCTTTTTTTTTTTTTGGTTGAACGCTATTTTTCTTTGAACAAAAACTGACAGATAAGGTAAAGTTATTCAGACTTGGGTTTTGGGCATTTTCTGTAAAATAATAGAAAAGAATCTGTCTTTTCAAAGAAAACTACTTGGTACCTGTTGGTGAAAAAAATACGAACTTTCAAGCAAAAACTAGAATTGCAGGAAATGTGTATTCACCACAGTGAATTTGACGTTTTCTTCACTTAAAGACTTTCCTGATACGAGTAGTGGTGAGACTATTAAATGCATTTTTAATTTTGTAATGTAATGTAGTTCATTAACCTTGGGAGGTCTACATAACTCAGTAGCCCAGATTTTCCTGAGAGGTAATGTTACAAAATTATGCATTGGGAAATATCTCTGCAAAGTGGAAGAGAAACCAATAGATTTTAATGTAACTGTGAAGAAAAAGTTCACTGACACATTTGCAGATTTCACAGTGCAACTCAACTTCAAGAAACTATCGCTTGTCAGGTTTTCTTGTCGTATCCAAAAAGAATGAATATTTACATTACTTGAAAAAGTCTATATATTTTTGTGAGGTTGAAATTTTCTTCATAGACTCAACAGAAACAACATATTTAAATAGATCGAATGTAGAAGCATATATGAGAATGCAGATGTCTTTTCTTAAGCCCTATGCTATAGATATTCAAAATTTTAAAACAATGCATCTTCTTGTTTGGAAAGCAATATTGCCTTTAGTAATATATGTTATTCACATTAATATGTAACACAAACAGGTTTATTATTGTTATTTTAATGCATAAGAGATACTGAAATTTTCTGCTTCCATTTATAATTCTGTAAATACCGATAGATATGACCCATATGTACAGAAATTCTTTAGGACCCTCAATAATTTTTAACTGTATACAGGGATTTTAGAGACAAGCAAGTCAATACCACCTTCCACCAGGAGATGTCGCCACAAACACACTCCCTGACGGCTTAAATTTGGGGCTTCAGGTTCGGCAACACACACAGGTGACTTCCATCAGTTTAATTTTTCACCTGAGCCAATGGTGAGACGAAAACATTGGAGGAAGACCATCTCTAAGTCTTAATAAAATCCGAAATGAACTTCTGATCAGACCTAGGCAGGGAAACAAGAAAAACAAAAGGGAGGGTGATCTCAAAGCTGCAGAGAGGAAACAAGCACCATTACGGGCACGGCCTGCACCAGCGAGAGCGCCGGCCTCTCCACATCGGACCGCCAGGCTGGAGAGCACCCCTGGATTCCAAGCTGTAAATGAGGTCAGGCTTTTCCACTGCTCTGGCTGCTCTTTACACCAAGAGCAAAATTATTAACCATGACCCGCACCAGCGAGAGCGCCGGCCTCTCCACATCGGACCGCCAGGCTGGAGAGCACCCCTGGATTCCAAGCTGTAAATGAGGTCAGGCTTTTCCACTGCTTTGGCTGCTCTTTACATCAAGAGCAAAATTCTTAACCATGACCTTCAAGTTACTGTGAGACTCTGTCCTGACCCCAATCATAAACCCTCCAATATCCACATTGGATCTATTCCACCAAATTTACAGAAGTGGTTCCCCGAGCAATACTTCTCAACCATGGAGCTGTCTTATGAGCAATGTCATTTCCCTAGTACCATGAAATATGATGTAATATTATTTATGCGGTTTGGGAAATCTGAGAAACTGCATCATCCCCGAAACGTAGTGCCCAACCACCTGAAATGTAATTATGAATATTAGAGACTAAATAGTGTGGCGTCTCTGTTCCCAATTGTCCAGGGCCGTTAGCCATGCCTTAGAACATGTATATTTCCCTTCCATATTAATGTCCCCGCACTTGAAGATAATCCCTTCTAATTTACATTTGGTGTGAAATATGAAACGTAATGATATCACCATATATTCTTTTCTGATTTTTCTTTTTTTTACTGTTCTGCATGTGGATCCCTTTTGCTCTGCTGATTTGGGCTTACTAATTTTCCTCTGGATTTTCATTTCTCTGCCTTCTTTAAGGGAATCCCTGTGCCTTGTGCTGATTTCATATCCCCAGCCTTGCTCAGGCTGACTCACACTCACTCCCCTCCTACCCACTGCCAGTTGAGAAAAGGTGGTGACTCTTTCTTCATCTGAAGAAGAGGAATCTCATGCATGTATAGGAGAAGAAAGGTTAAGGCCCTGGTATGACACATTTATCAAATTGTCGTCTATCTTGCCTTCCAGAGATCCAGGTATACTGGCTTGACCATCAATGTCTAAGACCCAATCTGAAAGACTGGCTAAGAGTTTCGGGAGGCTTGCGTTCACAGGACCTTCTCAGTGTCTAGGCTTCTCATATTTCCAGTCTCTGCTTTGCCCTAGGATTTGTGAAACAGCACCTCCTTTGAGCTTTGCCTGAAGTCCACTGGCTGAAAGCATTGATGAGCATTGTGTACTTTGTGGGGGGAATTTCGGGGGAGTTCAGAAGACAGCAATGGAATCATTTTTGCAATGGAACGGCAAGCAATACTATTTTTCTTTGTCACCCTTGCCCTAAACTGGTCCCAGTCACCTTTTGCCTTGCTGGCTTTTTAAATCCATCCTTCCTTGGCTCTCATCTCTCCTCATCTTCCTGGATTGGTAAATCCTTTGCCCTCCCTTCTGCAGCTTGGCACTAGCAGGCAGAAGGCTGCAGAAGGGAGGACAAAGGACTTACTGATCCAGCCCTCAGCAGGCATTTCTTTTGGAAATTGATAAGCTGATTCTAAAATTACATGGAGATGCCAAAGGCCTGGAACAGCCAGAAGAACTCTGAAAAAAAGAACAACACATTTGGAGGGCCAGTACTCTCTGATTCCAAGAATTATTATAAAGCTGGGTGCTGTTTAGAAAACTCTGATGCCCATGCCACACTGCAGACCCATTACATTTCCATTTGTAAGTGTGGGCCCAGCAGCAGGAATTTTTAAAACTCCCCAGATTATTCCTCTGTGCAGCCCTAATTAAAAACAGATTCCCAAGCCAGTTTATTTCATTTGTCCTTTAGAGGGCGCCCCAAGCTTGTAACTGACTGAGGAATAGCAATTTGCAGCTAAATAGATGGTCACCAGACATTCTGAAGCTGACTTTATCAGACAATCAGATAATATGGGGAAAGAAGGAAGAAGAAAGACTAGAAACTGAGCTGAGCTCGGTGGCTTATGCCTGTAGTCCAGCAGTTTGGGAGACTGAGGTGAGAGGATCGCTCGAGTTCAGGAATTCAAGACCAGTTTAGGCAACATAGCAAGATCCTGTATCTACAAAATTTTGGCAAGACCCTGTTTCTACAAAATTAAAAAAATATATATCTGTGCATGTTGGCATGCGCCTGTATATTAGCTGCTAGGAAGGCTGAGGTGGGAGGATTGCTTGGGTCCAGGAGGTCGAGGCTGCAGTGAGCTGTTTGTGCCACTGCATTCCAGCCTGGGCCACAGAGCGAGACTGTCTCTAAAACATATATATGTATGTGTATATAATACATATTTGTAAAGATATAGTAATATTATTTTAATAATATTTAATATTTTTAATATATATTATACATATATGACTGATCATTACCACTGGCAGTATTATTTTTACTTTATTAAAATACTGAGTTTTATTTCACAAGTATATTTTTGTCTCCCCACCATTTCCGTGACCACCACTACTACTATGCCCATTATAACTTTCCATACGTACTTAAAACCAAGCAAAGGGTGGAGTTCCATCTTTAAAAACTGCAGGCATTTTGGACAACACATTCTTGGCAATGGAACCTGGACAACATTTATCAAACACAGTACGGAAAGTTCTCACTCTGCATTATAAAAAGGACAGCCAGATATCCACTGTTACAGAAGTGAAATAAGACAGAACATTTTTAACAAATTCTTGAAACCACTTTCTTAAAGAGACTTCCTCCACTGCCGGAGATCTGGGAGAGCCTCCTGTCAGTCATCCGGAAGCAGTTCCTAGCATAATGATGAACTTGGTTCCACTCTGGGAAGAGAACCACCTTTCCTATACTTGCTTACATTTTTGCTTTCATGTCTTCTATAGAACCAGGTCCTTTTGGTGTTTTAGGAAATTTTTCCTGTTTTTTGAAAAATTCTTGTCCTTTTGACCTTGGTGTTGATGAAGGTTTTGAGTCTTTTCCTTTCTGATTTGACTTTTGTGCTTTATTGGCTGAAGTATTGCGTATAGATTTCTTCACCGGTGCTTTTTCTTCAGTTTCCTTATCATCACAATCATCATCATCATCATCATCATCTTCATCAGCAGCAAGTTTTGCTTTTTTCTGTGGAAACTTGCTACCACCCACTTTCTAGACATACTTAAGAGTTTCACATTCTCCTCCTCTTCATCTTCTGACTCTGCATCTTCCTCCATAGCTACTAAGTGCTGTCCACTGATATGCACTGGCCCTGAACCACACTTCAATCATAAAATCACTGGCAGTGTTATTTCAAAGCCCCCAAGGAAGCCATTGGCTGCACAGAGATTTTCAAAGCTGCCAGTGTTACTTTAACTGGACTGCCTTCATAATTCATTGCCTCTGCTTCAACAATGTGCAATTCATCCTTTGCACCAGCCCCTAAACACTGTTCTTAAAGATAACTCGTGCCCATTTTCATCATTATCCACCTTAAAGTGATCATCTTTGTCCGCCTTTAGTTCACAACTGAAAAGACAGTTCTGGGGCCTCAGGAGGCTCATGTCCATGTCCATCGAATCTTCCATCGGGTGGCGGCATGCACTTGGAAGGGAAGGCGGACGGAGATAAACGACCACCGCTCAAAAGAATAGCCGCACAGGACGGAATCACAGCAGGCGGCAGCGTTGGTTTTTTTAGATACATTAAGTATATGTCATGCATGGGAATTGAAAGAAGTTCATCCGCTTTTGATTCTGTATTGATGACATCCTGGTACAAAAAGAAACACAAACTCTAGAATAATCTTTGTGGCTAATAGGACTTCAGATTTAGCCTGGCCGTTGGAGCCGTATCAGTCTTGGCTCTGGTTTAATTTTCTAAGCAAGCACGTCCACGCTCCTATGTTTTCCTTTTGTTTCAGCTGTGCTGGTCTAATCACCTTTTTCCAAACTTGAGGTCCTACTGTTCCCCTCGCCAGGTTAAGTGGCACCTCCCTAGGCTGCCTTCGACATTCCGCAACCCTAGTCTGGATGCGGATTAGAACTTGTTCACATCTTCCTGGCTCATCCATATCCCTTGTAATTCTGAATTTTTTATACCTTGACTGACTGACGACAGTGTATGCCTTCTGAGTCCCAGGACCTCATCTTTAATAACCGTGAGTGGTACTTGCATGAAGATGGTTGATCCGTATTTGCTTGATGAAAATATTCGTTCTGGTTTGATGAGCTTAAAGTGAGACTGAGAGAAGGGCCTGGTTTTACGTTTTTCCCCCTAGGTCTTAGCATCCTGCCTGGAACAGAGCAGCACTTAACACACCATTGTTGACTGAGATGTATGTGTCCATGTTCATTACCTCCTTGCATGGGAATGTGATTTTCCTTGAGCCCATTCCTTTAGGCGGAATCTTTCCCCCCTCCCTCTCTTCCTGGCCCTCCCACTTCTCATTTTCTTCTGTGTTTGGCTCTTTTAAAGGGACTCCTGTGAGTTCGCAGTATTTCCTCCCTTTGTGGTCGGGGTTGCCTTTCTTCCCTGCTTCTCCCCTCTTTTCCTCCCCTCTTTTCCAAGCAAATATGGATCAACTATCTACGTACAAGTACTGCTCATGTTTATTAAAGATGAAGGCCTGGGATGCAGAAAGCATACACTCTTGTCCCTTTAAAAGAGCTTTTTTTTTTTTTTTTTTAAAAAGAATACATTAAATAAGAGTGAGCCAGTGAGAAGTGTAAGTGTTATTTGAGATATCTGCAACAACTCTAATGCATCTGCATATATCTGTGGTTTTACTGGTGACGAAGTCATGGGAACAGACAATACCACTGTGGTTTATCAGCCTACACTCAGATTGAACAAAATGTTACATTGCATTTGAGTTTAGTGAAAATAAAAATGTACTTCTCCCTCATGAATTTTCTTAATTCTGTTCAGAAACCCATGGTGGCAGGAGAGGTTTGTGATTCCGTAGGTTAAGAACATCTCTTCTACAAAAATATGACAAGCACATGATTTATTTTTAATGGTCAAATGCGTTTCTTTTCTTTCTTTGTTCCTTCCCTCACTTCTCCCTCCCTCCCTCCCTCCCTCCCTCCCTCCCTCCCTCCTCCCTCCTTCCTTCCTCCCTCCCTCCCTCCCTCCCTCCCTCCCTTCCTTCCTTCCTTCCCTCCCTCTTTCTATTAAAACCATATACATTTTCAGAAAAGCTTCTAAGTTGCTATCTTTAAGCACCAATTCCTATGGGTCACCAGAGACCTCTCTCAGTAGTTCTCAAGCTTAAGTGTGCATCAGAATCACCCACAGGGCTTGTTCAACTTCAGATGACAGTGCTCCACGCCCAGCGCTTTGATGCAGTTGGGGCCTGACAATCTGCATGTCTGACAAGTCCCTGGTGATGCTGATGTTGCTGGTGTGCTGCCTCTTTGAGAACCATTCCCTTCAAACCTTCAAACTCCCTCGCACAGAGTTTGACATTCCGACCTGCTGGTGGTTTGAGTTGGGTAAGGGACCATCTTGGAAAAAGGACTGGCTGCAGTCATGGTGAAGCAAGAAGTACCATTGGTGTTTGATCAGGTGGCAACAGGAGGGAAGCTTGGGGCAGACCCCGCTGGGCACTGGAGGCACAGCTGGTGTGGTGGATGACAGGGGTGTTCTACCTCGCACCCCTTGTCCCACCGAAAGCATCCCTATAAGTTTTATAAAATCCGTCAAGGAAGACGGGAACAAAAATAAACCAAGCTTGCAACACACTCAGCACTGATCAGTAGGTCAGCCTGCCCTCTGCCCTGCTTCCTCGTAGTGGTTTACCTGTTGTCCTAGAATCATGTAAACTGTATCACAAGATTTTAGCTCCTCTCAACTGCTCTATAGATAACAATGTAAGCATTATGAAAGGTCAGGTTTTCTATTTGAGATATTCTTCGAGGTCCTGCAAACCCACAAAACTACAGATGCTAATGAATCTGAAGGACCTGGTGAGGAGCTGACTCACCAAAGAATGCAGTTTCCACATCCTGATGGTTTCACTCCTGTTATTCCAAGCAAGTAACAACCATGATTTTCTAGCCCTTTGCCCCCATGATCCCCGTAAAAATCCCAGCCAAGACCTCCGTGGGGAGATATGTTTGAGGGCCTCCTCCCATTTCCTGGCTTGGCCTTCCTGCAATCATGGAACTCTTTCTCTGCTGCCACCCCTGCTGTATCAGACTGTTACAGCACAGCAAGCATACATTCCTGTCAATCCTGTAACACCACCTGAGTTTGCTAGTGGCTGTGGCGGTCAGTCCTCAGCATGCTGACATTTTTCAGCATTTGGGGACTTTACCCTGTACCCCAAGAGGGTGAAATGCCCACCCATGGGACTTGTGGTGACATTCCCCAACCTTCCAGTTCTTGGTGCAGTCCACGTGCTTCCACAGAGCTGGCTTCAGACCCTGTTGCCCACAGCAATAATCACTCATTACTCTTGCTTCAGTGGCCATTTCCACCTTCCCTGCCCCATTGTCTTCTCTTTTTCTTCTCTCCTGCTTCCTGGAATTACCTGCCAAATAAACCTACTTGTTTCCAAGTGCTTGCCTTAGGAACTGACTTTCAGGAAACCCAATCAAAGATGTGTGTTCACATCCTAGCCTGTCACTTCCCTTCTTGGTGACCCTGGACAATGGATTAAATCTCTTAAGCCCCATTTCTTTGCATAGGACAACACTTCCATCTCCCAGAATTATTATGGAGACAGACTGAGATAATATTTAAGAAGGACCCTGGACCTCCTGGCCCTGCAACATACATGCTCAGGAGATGTTAGTTTCCTCTGCTCCTGAGGTTGGTTGCTTTCTGGGAGGAAGAAGGAAGAAGACAGAGGTAAGAATTAATTTGCTAGATCCACGAAACATGCAGGCAAGGGGTTTGCCTCAGGCACAGTGAGATGGATGAGTGGGCAGATCGAGTCTTCATTTCTGAAGAATGCAGCTCTTACTCTTGGAGAGTTCTGCTGACTAAGATGTTCCTGGTAGCCACAGAAACTGTGAGCTCTCCGGCTTCTGCACCTGCATTTACCAATCTTCATCTGCAACACCTTCCTTCACAAAATTGATTTGATTGTAGCTGTTGGGTTGTGGGTCAAGGGGACTTCCTCCTTGGCTCTATGACAATATTCACTTGCCCTTTTCCCTCCATCTCATTTCAGGAAGTGGTTTTGTCTTCTTTGTTATTTTCATAATTATATAGCAGAAACATTAAAGAGATGGTTGGTGTTCATTGATTTGTTTGAGTATGGGCCTCAATGTATTTATGGTTTAATTCTGTAAAATAGGAAGAGAAGTAGAGACATCTTTGAACTAATTTCAGAATTCTTTGCTCAGCAAACCTCCTTGTCCTTCACAGCCAGTAATGCAATGTTGCAATAGAATTTGAATCAGAGACACTGACGGGGAGGGGAGATTAATACAGGTTGTCTCTTCCTTCTCAACTCACTTTGTTGAGTTTCATGCAGCCTCTGTCTGTGGAAATACATTTCTAAGTACATTTGCTGCAGGCAGATATATCTAAGCAGCAGAAATAGAGCAAGACAGAGATAGATATATGAAGAAAAGATGAAATGCAAGAGAAACCAAAGCAAATACAAATTTAGAGTGGCAAATCAATTCTTTTGGCACCTAGAAATAATTTTAAAAGTCAGCTTTTAGAAATTCATATTCAAAAGAGAGCATCCTGTGGAGACAATTTTACATGTAATTTGAAGCCGGGAACTGTGAAGCTGGCCTTCTCCGGTATTCTATCCCACCACTCTGTCTCAGCCAAAAGAGCTGGCACAAAGCTGGGCTGCTCATCTTTCCAGCTCCTGGCAGAGCAGTGGAAGATGACAATGGGTCAGGAAGATCAGGGCCCATTTTAAACAGACAAATAGAATTTAAGATGCAGACCACTAAATGCTCAGGAGCTGAGGTGAATCAATTCTCCCTTTGATTGGTCACGGCAGGCTATTTCCTTAACCACGCAGACTACAGGCCACTTGTGTCCAGAATCATAATTGACACATTGTTATTTTTTGCACAGTACCACTGGGGCTTTGAAAAAGTTTTTTTCCTTTTTTTTTTTTGCAAACAGTTTTAACATTCAGATTTTATTGCATGACCCGTTGGTCTTGCATTGTGTGTGAGCACGCATGTGTATGCATGTGTATGTGTGTAAGGTGTCATATCAAATACATGCATGTGTGTATGTGCACATACACACAGTATGGGGGGCAGGGAGAGAGAAATCCTTAAACACAGAGATCAGACATTTGCATTTAATTCAATAGGATAAAGGGGTCACTGAAAGTTTGTGAACAGAGGACTGATAAAGTCAACATTTCCCTTGAAGAAATTTATACTGGTGAAGTACGGGTTAATTGTCTAAGAATTGGTAATGGTGTAGGTTGGTGATTAGGAGCAGAAAGAATAATTTAGAAGTTCTTAAAAATTGGCTGGATAAGACATAAGAAGAAATAACCCAGCAATACCAGCAATGATAACAGACATGAAGTCTGTGAGAGACATTTAAAACGTGGCATGTTTATGATGTGGCAATTCCATGTGGAAGAGAACAAAAGAAGGAGCTACAGGTGTCTCAGAAATGCAATGTATCTGTATCCACCTCTGAGTCAGAACCTCATTAACAGGCGGCTCCATCCAGTTGTTTCTAGTGTTCAATCAAACTCCAGAGGAAATTCTGCTGCCTTTTCTGATGGCTGTGTCTTCCAGCCACTGCTTTCCTAATATTCTTCCAACTGTCTAACCTGAGCATTGTCACATCCAATAGAACTTCTTCCTTATAGGCAATTGGTTTGAGGATTACAAAATTATTTTATAAAGAAGGCAGCCCTTTTATATTGACTATATTCTGTTTAATATGTAATGTGGTGAGCTGAATCATCTGACAGAAAGAAGATGGCTTCCTCATCTTTAGGATGAAATAAAAGTACTTTAGTGCACACAGAAGACCTGAACTCTGGGACCTCAGGCTCTCCTGGGATGGCAGGACCCAAGAAGAGAAGAGGGTTTCAGCGTGGATGTCTTTGATGGCTGGGCATTAAGTAGTGTGGTCTCTGAAGCAGTGGGTCCCTGGCAGTCCAGCCTGTAGTCAATGGGGAAGACACTGGTGAGAAACGGCCTAGTGGTTTTCCTGAGCCAGACTCCTTTCTTATTTTCTTGATGTCATATAAATCAGCTCTGGGTTTTTTCTGGTCTAAAGAGGGGCAGGGTAGCCTCAGTAAGGTCTAATGTTGGATATCTTGCTGTCTTTGGTGAGCAGAAGCTAGGAGCTCGGCTTACTTTGTTTTAAGGAAATAAAAAAAAATGGAGTGATTCATCTACCCAAATATTGTGAATCACAAATACCTGTTACAATGATAAAATGTAGGGCTGTGCAGTTTTATTGGGCTAGTTTTTCAGAGGTGTCTTCTAGAGCTGATTTAATTAGATTTACCTTGCTGTGAAACTCTCGGTGTCAGGGACTTGCTGATGCTGGAGAGGAAATTCAAAGCTGTTAGTGTTGTCAGTGGCCTGGGAAACGGAAGACAGGTTATGAGTTATTTTTCTGGCCCTTGTTAAAGGTGTATGTGCCTTCAGGATAACTACTTTCTGAGCCTCACCCATGATCATTCCGAGCCAGTTATACCGTCCAGAAGATTACAATTGGACATCCTTAAGAGCTGGTGGATGTCCCATGCTGGAGAAGTTCAAAGTAAGCCAGGTGGGACTAGAGACCACTGGTCATGGAGATGAACCCAAGCATGAATCTGAAGCGTGTTTCTGGCTACTGCCTAAGTGCAGGTAACTGAACCACATGGTATCTAATGAACTCTGAGTGGCTAAGCCCAGGACACAACATTCAAAACACTCTCACCCACCTTCATGCAAGGAAATGTGGCCAGTGCCTTCAGGGTGAAGTGACTCTAGCCCACCATCAGGCTGTGGGCACTGGCCACATTTCCTTTATTTTGTGTCAGGAATGCCTTCCACTTGCTGTCTCTAAGAACATCTGGGGGTGCAAGAATCAAATTTGAGTTTGCCCTATGCCTACAGAAAATGTCTTTCTTCTGATAATTTCCCTTTTGTATGTCTTCTGTATCTTTAAATTAGCATCGAATATCCATAAATGAAGAAGTGTGTTTTACACTTTATCATCTTCTATGTAGAGTCTGACATGCTTAGGACATTCCTGTTGAACTGACTGAAACACAGAGAGAGTTCGTTAAGTGTTTGAGAGGCTGTCTTTGCCAGCATAAACTCACTGCTCCCAATGTATAAAGAGCTATAATTTAAAAAGCTAATTTAAGCTTTGTCATACTTTATGAGGTTAGAATTATCACCTCTGCAAAATAAGAAAGCCACTTTTGAGCAGAAATGTATAAACAGGAATTTTTTTTAACTGAAAGAAAATAAGTTTGACAATCCCTGTACCTTTCAACTACCATGTAGTAAGATGTAGCTCTGTCCCATAGAAATGCTGTAATAATTCTTAAAAAGAAAAATGTATATGTGTGTATGTGTGTCTGCACATGTGTGTGTGTATGTGTGTGCGTGTACGCACTTGTATCTATGTGGGTGAAATGGTTTGGCTGTGTCCCCACCCAAATCTCATCTTGAATTGTAGCTCCCGTAATTCCCATGTATTATGGGAAGGACCCAGTGGGAGATAACTGAATCATGGGGTAGTTTCCCCCATACTGCTCTGGGTAGTGAGCAAATCCCACGAGAGCTGATGGTTTTCTAAGAGGTTTCCCCTTTCACTTGGTTCTCATTCTCTCTTTTGCCTACTGCCATGTAAGACATGCCTTTCACCTTCTGCCATGATTGTGAGGCCTCCCCAGTTATAAAGAGCTGTGAGTCCATTAAACCTTCTTTTTTTTAATAAATTACCCAGTCCAAGGTATGTCTTTATCAGCAGCATGAGAACAGGCTAATGCAATGGTTATGTATCCTATATATGATACACGTAATATGATACACATGTTCAAATAAATCCCTAGTCATCCAAATAGTGAAATGGTTTGCTTAGAGTCTTAACCAGGATTTCTCAATAAAACTCTTGAGACTCTGCACCAAGTCTTGGAATTCATTATGTAGATAAAAAGGTAGATCATTCTTTATCAATCTGGAAGACACCATAGATGAATGAGTAGAAATTACTCCAGAAGGTAGACCTAAATCTGATATATGAACCATCTCCCCTAAATAGATGGCATAGCTACACATTTAAAATATTTTAAAAATCCCAGTCTTCCAGCAGTCTTTATGACATAAGACAGTTTCTACCAAAAAGAAAAAATAATGCATACAAGCACAGTAAAAATGTTTGGTAAGACTGAATTTAAAATGACAATAGTGTGTTTTTCTTTCATTTTACATTCTTATGATTTGCAATATTTATCAAGGAGTCTGTATCTCTTGTGTCATGAAAATAATAATGTGGGGGGCCAGGTGCTGTGGCTCATGCCTATAATCCCAGCACTTTGGTAGGCTGAGCCGGGTGGATCATGAGGTCAAGAGATCAAGACCATCCTGGTCAACAAGGTGAAACCCCATCTCTACTAAAAATACAAAAATTAGCTGGACATGGTGATGCACGCCTGTAGTCCCAGCTACTTGGGAGGCTGAGGCAGGAGAATTGCTTGAACCCAGAAAGCAGAAGTTGCGGTAAGCCGAGATCGTGCCATTGCACTCCAGCCTGGGTAAGAAGAGCAAAACTCCGTCTCAAAAAAAAAAAAAAAAAAAAAAAGAAAATAATAATGTGGAAAAGTGAAAGGAACTTGTTAACAATTGGAGCTGTTCAAAGGTGTGGTGAATTACTAGCCAATACACCACCTCTCATCAAAGGTAATAAGTAAAAGTTAGAAGGTTAATACATAAGGACTCCATAGATGGAGAGACTTCCAATTAATTGTCAGGAGGAGAAGATGGCCTCTAACTCCCAGCTCAGTCTTAACGTTCTATAACTTGGAATTCTCATATTGGCTATGTTTTCCAAACCTAATTATAAAAACTAAGACAAGACAATCATGGCTCCTGGTCACTGAAAGTGCTAAGATATTTTAACCAGAGTAAAATACAAAATAACTGCAGTATATATTTTTTCCCTATGTGAGCAAAATGAGAAAGGTTCCAAGCTTTGTGTAGGAGCTGGCTGGTTGCATAGTCACTGTCAGCCCTCCAGATAGACCTACCTTTTTCTGGCAGCTGGCTTTCATTAGCTCTGAGGACAAGCTGAGTTAGCAATGTCATAGTGGTAGATTACTAACCCTCTTTCTTTAGAGTAAATAGCATATTTGGCAAATAAAAGGTAACCTGTATTTTCCTTAAAATATCCTTTTATTTCCCTGAAAACATTTTAAATGGTAATAATCATCCTATCCAGCCAGGTTTAAAAAGAAAAAGGAAGATTCCACACCACTGCCTGTCCATGGGGAAGCCATTAAGGGGAAGCATTGACTTCAGCCCTCGGGCTGGAGCAAACACCTTGCTCTTCTATAGAAAAGAGAGAAGCTATTTGTAGAGGATCAAAGCAGATCAAAGCAATGCATCCTCATCAGGACAAACACGAGCTGAGGGATCTCTCCGAGGGATTTTAACCAGGTCCTGGGTCACCCAAGCCTCGCATTATGGAATGAAAGAAACCTTCTGAATAGAAACACCAGCTCATAAAGCCCCATAAAGGACAGAAAAGACACAAAATACTGAGCACATTTTCCTCACATTCCTCCTAGTTTTTCCTCTTAGATGATTTGTTAGGTGGCTAAGACCTGAAGGACTGGCTGGCTTCATACCTGCAGGTCCTTTGGAGTTTGAGCTGTTCTCTGCTTATTCTGAGTAATCTATCAAAAGATAATGAGGAGGCTGGCGGTAGCTGCTGTGCAGGACATGGTCTGCAGAAAGGGGATCTGTCCTTGGGTAACCCCATATGGATTCTGGAAAAATTTTCATAAGAAAAAAAAGAGACGAAGTTCAACCAATGAGATTTTTCTTTTTTTGCATCATAGTTACTTTTGCCTTTCTTGTTATCTTTAGATGCAGAGGGGAATATGGCACAATTTTTTGTTAAATAATTATTTACAGATAATCTAATTACTTGCGTTAGGACAATTCCTGTTGAATCAATGGAAACAGGGAGTCTGTAAAAGTCTTGGTTTTACACTGGGCTTTTCAGCTACACAGGTCAGTGAGGCTTAAAAGCATGATTTTAACATAGCAATTTTAACTCTGTTCATTGATGGCCTCAAATCATAGTTCTGAACTCAACATGCAGTCCTTTAGTGAGTCTCGGTCTTTATGCCTGGTTAGTTTTCCAGTTTTTCCCCTTTGTATGCAGCGTGTTACAAAGACATCATAAAAATGCAAAATAGAAATTTTTTTAAACAAAGAAATATGACATCACAGTAACTGTCAGTTACTTTATATTGTTCTACTCTCTCTGGCCCTTATCTCTCTCTCCATTTTACATATGGATCCTATTTATTTGACAGAGGTATTTGTAGAATGCAGGATAATCTGATTGTCCAGGGTTTTATAGTCTGCTATTTTGAGTTAACCTTGTGTCATAAACACCTTCTTCCATTTATAATGGTTGTTTGTAATTGCTCTGTTACATAATATAATAGGATGTGATGCACCATAATTTCCTAAATCTTTTTTTATTATTGAATTTTTGGGTCATTTTGTCTTCACACCATTATAGATAATGATGTAACAACATGCTCTTTTTACATTTTAATAAAGACCCAACTGTCATTTGGCTCCTAAATAGGTTACTAAAGATAACACTAGCTATGTGGTTGTTCGCTAGTGTCCTTTCTACATAATTATAATGCCATTAGCCTGTTGCATTCAAGGCATACGCTTCTATGGAGTGGCCTTCTGGGAAAGCGGAATTGAAACACTGTACCTCTCAGATCTGAAAATCAAGTTCTTTAAAAAAAGCAATTTAAGAAAGTTCAAAAAGACCTTGATTGATGAGAACATTTGAGTGAAGAATGTTCAATGTAATTGAATTTCCTGATATTTGTTATTACTATTATTAGGTTATTTTTATATGGAAATTACAGGTTGAAAAACAATTTTCATGATATAATGTTTTATGTCATGTACCTTGGGATTAGTTAAAAGAAATAGCAATGTGTTTCTGTTTCTTCTTTATCCTGGTTCCCAACAATATATGTGAAATATTTGTCTCTTTGTGCCATGGCAGTGCCATAAATTATCTCTCAGAAAGATTTCGTCCCACAGAAATCCCCTCTCTTTGGAAAAGTACGTTGTGGACTCACCTGGTGTTCTTCTGAACCCTGTTATGGTATAACATTGCCCATGCTGTTGGAGTAGAGTGACTGCACTACGGTGAAATTTAAGAATGACCTACAGAACCTCAGGTACCCCTCTGCAGGTGTAACTATTTTAATAAAATTCCACATCTGAGCATTTGGATCTGCCCATTTGCTCTTCTGCATCACAGTAGATTGCCACAAAAATTCCAGTTAACTGAGGACGTCAGCACTTCAGATCCACAGAACTCCGGAACTCGTAGAGACTGTGATGATTTTGTAGGAGATAAGCTCAAAGTCCAGAAGCATTGAGAGTTTCCTTCAAGGGTCGGGACTTGACTCAAACCCCTAGTTATGGCTTCTGATCCCATGCTCTTTTTCCTCCTTCCTGGTGATATTTAAAGTTTTGTTGCACATACTCTTGGGTCTTTCTTTGAAACACCAGGAACAACTGATGGAGTATCACTCAAAACAGCCACAGAACTGACTCTTGGTTTTGCTGTCAACTCACTTCGCAAGACCGCGTTACATAATAAAGCAAGGACATTTGGGTTAGTGTCATTCTTCCACTCATTTGCTAACCTTTCATTGTATACCTACATTGTGTTAGATATTGGATATGTGCTAGACGCTCAGAACACAGAGAGGCAATAGTGCGGCAGTCCGGTACAGCACTCAGATGTCAGGGCTTGAATCCTAGCTCGGCCATTTACTAGCCATAAACTTGGGAAAATTACTTGACCTCTCTATCCATGTCAAGTGAAAGAAGAAAGCCAGAAGTCCATTTTATTATCCAACGCTCTATACTCCTCACTTTGTATACTGAGAAATATCTGAGTCCATGAGTCTCTAGAGGAGGTAGACTCAAGTTTGCCCCATCTCACTTTAAGAATATGGTAATGCTTGGATGTCTTTGATAATACGAATAGGGGGTGGAATGACTGTGGACCACCCTAGAGACTGGAGGATTCAGGAACTAATTTGAGTTCCTCTGCTGGGTAGCATTGGCCCCAAGAGGGAAATTACTTCTGGTGACAATGAAGCTACTCCTGCAGGTCATTTCCTTTCTACAAAGAACTCTACAGGCCTTTTGGACTTGTCTCGCTCTGTCGCCCAGGCTGGAGTGCAGTGGTGAGATCTCAGCTCACTGCTACCTCTGCCTCCAGGGTTCAAGCGATTCTCCTGCCTCAGCCTCCCAAGTAGTTGGGATTACAGACACGTGCCGCCAGACCCGGCTAATTTTTTGTATTTTTAGTAGAAAGGTGGTTTTACCATGTTAGCCAGGCTGGTCTCAAAGTCTTGACCTCAGGTGATGCTGCTGCCTCGGCCTCCCAAAGTGCTGTGATTACAGGAGTGAGCCAACACGCCCGGCCAGGCCTGTTGGACTTAATTGTTGTCTCATGTGAATCTAACCCAGAGACACTGCCTCTTAAAGGACTCTGGGCTCTTGACAGTGAAACAGGAAAAGTTCCCTTGTCCCCTTCACAGGGCATGCGCTGGGGATGTGACTGGCTCACCTCTTCCATGCCCAGTGGCTCAAACCCCTAGAGAGCAGGCAGACAGGCAGGCTGTGGGGCTCTGACCCCAAGCCAGTGTCTAGGGGTGAATGCTTACAGCTCCTGAGGCCCCTGGGGGCGCGTGTTACGGAGTGCTCTTTCAATTGAGGCTTCCGTAGGGGGCTTGTGTTAGTCCGTTTAATTAGATTCCCTGCCTCATCGCAAGGACAGAGGTTTTTGGTATGCCCAGGTTTCTTGCCTTGGTGTACCAGAAGAATCAGTACATATGTGGGCTTGGAGAATGAGTGCGAGGTTTTATGGAGTGGAAGTAGCTCTCAGAAGATGGGGGAGCCAGAAGGGAGTTGGAGTGAAAAGTGGTTTTCCCCTGGAGTCTGGTTGCTCAGCAGCTGAGGCTCTCCTCTGACCATCCGGCTAAACTGCCCATTGTTCTGCCGTAGATGGTGGCCTGCCTGTCACAGGCTGGTGCCTCTCAGTGTGTGTGCTCATGTCCTCTCAGCATCCAGCTGCTTGCGTCTCTGCCCAATAGGGTCTCAGGGTTTTCATAAGCACAGGATGAGGCGTGGTAGGCCAGGGTCATTTTGGGAAATGCAACATTTGATCAGGAAGATAGAAATGCCTGTCCTCAGCTAGGTCCATGGGCACAGGACTGGGGGGTGGAGCCCTAGCCAGGGACCTGCCCTTCCCTTCCCAGCACTTCCCTGCCCCCGCTTCTACATCATTCGAATTCCATCACAGCTCTTATCCACTAGAGTAGCTGGAAGTGCAGATGTATTCTTGACTTTCTAGGATTATTCTCAATGTAGGTAGAGAGGTCAAGTAATTTTTGAGCTTTTTTAAATTAAGGGAGGGTAGAAAGAATCTCATAGTCATTAGCAAATTTTTATAATTTTTATTTATAAATTTGAGAAAAACCTAGCCAAGTTAGTAAACCTTCTCAGAACCCTTTACTGTGCAGAGCTGCCCAGTAGGGTGAAGTTCAAAGCTCACAAAGGGAGTACAGGATCTCTGGGAATTGAAAGAACTGCTTATTCAAATTCCAAATTGGAGCAGCAGTCCAGGTGAACCACAGTGACTGGCCAAAATGGTCAACAAGGACATGGAACAGAGACCCGGAAATAAAGGCCGGCACAGGATAGGGCAGATGGGTCGAACCTAGCATTGACCCAAAAGTGACGTGGGGTGGGGCAGTCATTGTGGGTTCTGAAACTGGCACATGTGGTCCCTGGGGAGCAAGATTTCAAGTTCCAAGGTTATGTAATGCTGTAATTTTATAACTGTGTGTGTGTGAATGTGTAACAGAGAAGTTCTGTTTCAGGACTTTCTGCCATAGCCTACGGGAAGATATAACTAGCAACTTTCCTCATGAGGGAGCCAAAAATAGCCATGACTATCAGAGTGTAGTCTTCGGCAGGGCCTTCCCTGAGAAGGACACCTTGCCCCCTAGATCTTGAGCAGTGGCTTCTCCATGCATTTATCTTGTCACCAAGACTCAACACTTAGAAGCCATCTTACATACTCCATTTTTCTTACCTCACCTTTCAGGTACTGCTCCTTCAGTGATTCCCCTGTATTCCTTTGCCAGGGTCCTGCTGCCCTCTCACCAGGCCCATTCTAGTTACCCCTGGCTTCTCTTCAAGCCACACTTCCTCCTAATATCTGCCGTAACTTACTCAAATCCAGATATAATATAATATAATATCTTGGTAAGGAATCTGTGGCGAATCTTGACTGCCTACAGGAGTAACTCTAAACTCCTTTGTCTCCATTTTGCTCCCACTTGCTTCTCTAAACTCATAGACTGCTACTTGCCAACATTTCCTCTACCGTGCTCACAGGCAGCCTGGATTTCTACTGGGTTTTCCTAATGTGTTCTTGTAGTTCTCCACTCCTGGAGTCACCATCCTTATTTGCCTTTTAAATTCCATCTTCAGTATTCTGTTTTCCCCCAAAAGACTCTCTTCGATCTGCATCTTCCCTCTGATTTGGAAATAATCCCTTCCGCCTTCATACTCTCGTTCTAAGTTGCTTGAGCATTCTCTCCTGTAACTACTTGGCTGCAAGAGCCAAGGACTCAGAAAAGAACATCTTTGAGAGTTGTCAGCATGTAGGTGGTGTTTATGTCATGGGATTGGATGAGATTATTAATAAGAAGCATAGCTAGACAAGAGAAGTGGGCCATGAGAAACAAATAGCATTTAGAAGCCCAGGGAAACCTTCTCAAAACCCGTTGAGAAGGGATATGGCTCCGACTGTCGTCTTTTCTGATCATAGAAGTCTAGCACAGATTAAGCATAAATAAGTGACCATTGAATTGAATTAAAAATGGTGCCAGTATTTCCTGAAACTGAAGTTACAAAATGTTTGCGTTTTCCCATATTGGGGATAAGGTATCAATTATACCCTTTCTGGGGTGCTGATTCATAAGCCATGTCATTGCCCCCAACCACTGTCCTAGGGAAAAATGGCTTATTGATAGATTCATGAATTCACTCACAAACATTCAATGATTCCTTCTTTTTAAGCACGTACTGGTAATAAAATACCTAATATAATTTGAACTGATGGGATGTTTACATAGTGTGAAAAAAGTAGACACGGAAATAGTCCAAAGTTTACAATACAACGTAATAAATGCTACCACTGGGGCAAGAATGAGCCAGGTTGTCTCTCATCCAGTTACCTAGAGGAGAGAGAGATAAGCACTTTGGGTTTTATCTGGAAATTAGTATGGAAACACTATTATCCAACAGACTAGTGAAAAAAATACCCCTTAAATCCTGATGTTCAGTCTTGCTTCAGGGGCTGAGAGACATCACGGTGTAGTGATAAAAGTCTGAACACTAATCAGAGAGATCTGAGTTTAATACCTGGTCTTGTCACTTACATGTTACCTGGGATGAGTTAGTAAACCTCAAAACTCAGCTGTCATATGGGGATAATAATATCTTTTCCTTTGGGTCTAAGATGGAGATAAATTGCTATGTAAGAGCATATCTGTTAATTTTGTCATTGTTGTGTTGTTATTTCTATTCTTTTTACTTCTGGTGTAGCAAGAAGAATGGAAAATAAATTGCAGACTTTCTTAACTTCCAAGGATGTACTTTTGTCTACAAATGGAAAATTACCTAAAATCTAAGAAAGTGAAAAGAAAAAGAGCTTTTAACTCTCTCTAGTGGATTGAGAAGCAAAGAGTCTTGTTTTTTATATGCAAGCACACCCAATGCCCACTAACAGAAAGTTTTATTATATTTATATGTGAAGTTAAATGAGTCACCTCAGGAAGCAACGGGTGAAATGAATGATGGTAAGACTAGCAAACTGTTTCTGTGTACCTCTTCCTATCTTTCTATAAATGAGTCACAGAAAGGAAATATGAAACTGACTCCTCAAAGGCCAACCTGTTATATAAAAAACCCACTCAGAGCTTAATAACAACGAAAAAAGTCCCTTGTATTACTCTCCCAACTGGGAGCTCGATGACATAGTTGGGGCTAATGTTCATTGTTTTTGAAAGCAAGAAAAATTGAACTACAACCTCTTCTTATTCTCAGATAATGAAGAATGAAATTGAGGTTGAAAAGGAAGCTTTCTAAAGTCAGTCGATCTAAGTAAATGTGATGGTGCCCTGCAGATTCAGATGCTAGAGACCAGCGTCCTACCAGATTCATGAATTTGATGATTATGATTATTTATCACTAGGTGAGAATCAATCCCCAGTCTTGATGGCTTAGAACAATGAACTATCCTGCATCATGATTTCCTACATCAGGCATTCAGGAAGAGTTTAGCTGGGTGATTCTCTGTTCATGTGTCAGTGACTGAAGGCTTTTGCTAGTATTCCTCCAGCAGAAGGGCTAGTGTGGAATGTCGGAGATGGCTTCACTCATGTATCTCACACCCTGGAAAGCTGAGCTCAGATAGGACCCTGGAATGGATAACCTACATATGACATCTTCGAAAAAATGATCTCAGGCTAGTCGTATATCTCCCATAGTGGTCCAGGGCTCCCAGAGTGAGCACTCTAACAGGATGGATGGAAGCTGCAAGGCCTCTCATGACTTAGCTCCAAAGTCCTAGAACATCAATTCTACCACACTCTATTGGTCAAGCAAATCATAAGGGCATCCCAGAGTCAAAGAGAGGGAAATGAGACTTGACCTATTAATGGCAAGAGTAGCAAATAATTTGTAATTATCTTTATTCTCTTATACAGACTTACACCTGGGTTATAAATACTAGTGACACTTCAGACTAAGGTGTCTTCTAATATACTATTGTTTAGCTCTGGATAAACTCACTTCTGTATACTCTCATGTCCTATGACTTAATCGTATAGTAACCATATAATGATCAAAAGAATTATTCTCTTGGCTGCTTGCAGTGGCTCACACCTGTAATCCCAGAACTTTGGAAGGCTGAGGTGGGTGGATCATGAGGACAAGAGATCAAGACCATCCTGGCCAATATGGTGAAACCCAATCTCTACTAAAAATACAAAAATTAGCAGGATGTGGTGGCATGCGCCTGTAGCCTCAGCTACTCGGGAGGCTGAGGCAGGAGAATCACTTGAACCTGGGAGGTGGATGTTGCAGTGAGTTGAGATCTTGCCACTGCACTCCAGCCTGGCAACAGAGTGAGACTCCATTTCAAATAAATAAACAATATAATCTAAAAATAAGAATTATTCTCTTGACTTAATCTTTATTATTTCTTGTTTTAATCCTTAATTAAAAAATAACCAACAACTGAGGGAAGAACACCTGAGAGTTTTTTCTGGCCACAATATTTTTCTCAGATCACTCAAAGGTCAGGCTGGACAAGCGAGGTGCTTATGCTTGCCAAAGTGGCTCTCAGCTAATTATGGATACGAGGTGCCACACTTCCTTGCTCCTAAGGTAGGACAGCTCTAAAATCATCCTACATCTCTTTAGGATGAAATTGGATCTTTCATACTTTAAAGGGTCATTGATTTGATGTTGAATAAACTGAACCTTGCTTTTTTTCGAGGGACTTGTTCAAGGTCTCATGGTCAGTAGGTATAGCAATGTAGTAGGTATCAGACTAGAACTCTGGGTCTTCTGACTCCTGGGTCACTGTTCTTGCCTCTGCAGGTGCTGTAAGGTATTTAGCTGGTTGTTTTAGCCCTTACCCTTGCCTGTGTGTACACAAGCATGACTGGATGACACAATCAAGATGCATACTCACACATACTTGCCACCAATAAGTAGTCTGCCTTGGTTAGTTCACTGATCAAGGCTAGAGAATATCCTAAAAGCTATACAATGAAAGACTGTCTGTCTCACGTGATTCATGTTTTATTTATTTTTCTTTTCTTTTTTTAAACTTGATGATTTGTCTAGGCACACTTCTGGGTGCTTTGGGCTACTCACTGGATTCTTGCTTGGCACTGTAGTTTGTACCTACCATTGGGGACCTGTAAGTGGACATGCGTAGTTCAGTCCAGCCCATCCCATCTTGCCCCATGCCCATCTGTGGCTAAGGCAACGGAAAACTTCTCCCAATAAGTTAGGATCAAGTATATGCCCAGCAGCATTGGCCACGTCCAGCTCTTACCCAGTAACACCATCTACAGGCTTGTAGGCTGAACTACACAGCCGATATAAAACCTGCTGAAAGAAGTCCATGGGGCCATAGAAGCAAAGCTAAAAGACCTACCTAGTATTCTCTATAGTCACAGACGTTGGTGGTGGGTGGGGAATTAAGGTGAAGGGAAAGAAAAATTATAGGAAATAAAAGAAAAGGTCTTACCTGCACCAAAATAATTACAAAAATTAGAATACAAGCATCTCCAGATGAGAAGGAACCAGCTCAAGAATTCTAGCATCATGAAAAATCTGAATGAACTGACACCAGCAAAGGATGGCACTAGCCATTTTCTAGTAAATCACTATTGTTTTACAAAAGTACAAGAGCTTGACAACTGGGTTAAAAAAGTTATTCAGTTCTAAAATTGAATCAGTAGTTAAAAAAAAAACCTACTAACCAGAAAAAGTCCCATACTGGATAGATTTACAGCTGCATTTTGCCAGACATACAAAGAAGAGCTGGTGCCATTTCTACTAAAACTATTCCAAAAATCAAGGACTCCTTCCTAACTTGTTTTACAAAGCCAGCATCACCCTGATGCCAAAACCTGGAAAACACACAATGAAAGAAAAAAAAACTACAGGTCAGTATCTCTGAAAAATATAGTCACAAAAATTCTTAACAAAATACTAGCAAACTAAATCCAGCAGCACCTCACAAAGTTAATTGATCATGATCTTTTCTGGGATGCAACGTTTGTACCATATATACGTATCAATAAGTGTGATTCACCACATAAACAGAATAAAAATCATAAACCATATGATTACCTCAATATATGTGCAAAAGCTTTCAATAAAGTCCAACATGTCTTTATGATAAAAACCCTCAGCAAACTAGGCATTGAAGGAACATACCTCAAAATAAGAGACATCTGTGACAAAACTGTAGCCAACATCATATTGAATAGGCAGATGCTGGAACATTCCCCTTGAGAACTGGAGCAGGACAAGGATGCCTAGTCTCACAATACCTACTCAATATAGTACTGGAAGACATAGCCAGAGCAATCAGGAGAGAGAAAGAAAGAAAAGACACTCAAATAGGAGTAGTAGTTACGCTATCTCTCTTTGCTGATGATATGAATTATTTTTTTAATTTTACTTTAAGTTCTGGGGCACATGTTCAGGTCATGCAGAGTTGTTGCATAGGTGCATACATAACCAGGTGGTTTGGTGCCTCTATTACACCTTCATCTATATCTGGCATTTCTCCCCATGTTATCCTTCCCCACCCCCACTGTTCCTCCCCTAGTCCCCGCCGCCAACTGCCCCCAGTATGTGATGCTGCTCTCCCTGAGTCCACATGTTCTCATTGTTCAACACCTGCCTATTAGTGAGAACATGTGGTGTTTGGCTTTCTGTTCTTGTGTCAGTTGCTGAGAATGATGGTTTCCAGATTCCCCCAAGTCCATACAAAGGACACAAACTCATCATTTTTTATGGCTGCGTAGTATTCCATGGTGTATATGTGTCACATTTTCTTTGTCCAGTCTATCATTGATGGGCATTTGGTTTGATTCCAGGTCTTTGCTATTGTACACAGCGCTGCAATGAACATGCGCAGTGTGCATGTGTCTTTATAATAGAATGATTCATAGTCCTTTGGGTATATACCCAGTAATGGGATTGCTGGGTCAAATGGAATTTCTATTTCTTGATCCTCAAGGAATCACCACACTGGGACTCCTGAAGTGGGAAGAGAGGTAGAGAAGCAAGAGTTGAAAAACTATTGGGTACTCTACTCACTACTTGGGTTATGGGATCATTTGTACCTCAAATCTCAGCATCATACAATATACCCATGTAACAAACCTGAATCACAGGTACCCCCTGAATCTCAGATAAAAGCTGAAATTACTAAGAAAAAATACCAGATCATTTTTTAACTTGCTTTATTTTCAAAAGAACCACAGGAAGCTTTTTTTCTGTTATAGACAGTGACATACCCAGAAAATTTGAAGCTGGAGTAAAATATTTTTAAAAATATCTCCCCTCATCTATATGAAAAATTCATAAAAGTAACCATGTAATAATCATTAAAATAATTATTCCCTTGACTTAGTGCTTATTTCTAGATGTAGTCTTTAATTTTAAAACAACTAATAAAATAAGAAAAATAACGTTTAATTTAAAAAACAGTTCTTAAATCCAGTAAAACATTTCATGTAAAAGCTAAAATTTGCCCTTGTCAAACAAAATGACTACACTTTGCAGTTCGTGCATGGTTTTAAATTTCAACCACAAATAAAACTCCAAGGAGTCACGTAAAATGACAGAGCTGAAGTAACTCGAATTGCTTTGTCTTTACCATGATTGTGTGTCCTTGTTTATTTTGACTCTTCTGTTTATCTGAGACGTATGTGCTGCTGTGGGAGTCATATTTGTGGTCTGTGTTCAAAGCAGGCACCCAAAGGAAGCTGCAAAGGAGCGACGTTCCGAACTTGCTCTCAGAGTATATGTGTGAGAGCTGAAGGCACAGCTGAAGTTCTTTGAATTAATGTCCATGTAGAATACAATGTTTATTAAAGGATACGTAATAGACAAATGTACTTTTTGCAGTCTACATGTACATTGCCCAAACTCAACAATTACTGCAACAATTGTTTAGAACTTAGACCAAAAAAGATTTTTTTATTTTTTGCAGAGAAGAGTTTTGTATCACTGACATTGTTTAGCATCCCCTGGCAATGAATGGAAGCAAATGGACTTTTGGTTAGTTTTAGTATTGCTTTCCAATTCTCTGTAGGTAACGCACTGTTCATTGTCTGCACATGGGCAGACCTCACCCACTGTCCTGGATCTGCATTCCTTGCAGCTCTGATGGGCCACTTGTCTTTGCATAGGCTGCAGTCTGAATTTCAGCAGGGAAGTGGGAGGAGGGAGAGGAGTGGAGTGGGTAGTGGTGGGGGGCAGAGGAGGAGACTAAATCTGTGAGTTCAGTCTATTTGTGTGTTCTCATTATCTGTGAGCTAAGAGCTTGAGTAGGCAAGCAGCAGATGAGCCTGTTTCTACCAAATTCTGACACTTGAAGAAAACACTGCAATTCGATACAAGGAAAAGGTCTTAGATTTTGCTGAAGGCTTTTGAAGAAATTGCGACACAATCATTGGCGATTTAGTGCAATCTTGGAAATGAACTAGGCGGCCGAAGTGTGGATATTATATTTATATTCAGGTCCAGGAAGCACTCCTTGGACGGCGGGGTAGTTCCTGATTTCTGCTGTTTGTGGCAAGAAACAAGGTTGGGCCAATTAGCAAAGAGAAAAAGTTAATTCCATGTTTCTTAATCAGTTTACATGTTCATAATTGTTTTTTGGAGATGTGACGATTTGTTACTTGACTGATACTTCCTCAAGTTCAAACTGCAATGTCCCACATCACTTCTGTTGGTCAAGTCTTAGGCACTGCCAAGTCTTCATACACTTGTTCCCTCCCTGCTTTTCCTCAGTCTCCCCTATTACAGGCAAAGGCACCTTCCATTTCACCTTTGTGACCTCTGAACTTCCTACTGGCCACATCTAATTTGTCAGCAAGTTTTATTTGCTGCCTGTAGAACATACCCCTAGATCTGACTTTCACCTCCTCTGCTCTTATCGATCTCGTCCCATCCTTGATGTCTCCAGCCTGGACTCTGTCCACACCTTCTCTCTGGTCCTTCTGCTTCCTCCCTAACCTCCCTGTGAATTTACCACGGCATTCATTAAGAATCGAATCCCTTGCTCCTTTCTCTGGACTAATTTACACTTACCTGTAATGTACTACTGATTTTTATTCTGCCTTATGAAAGTATTTGCTTACTTGTCAGTCTCCCCTCCCGGCTGCATGCTTCAGAGCCAGGCCTCTCCCTTGCCATCTACATGTCTTGCGCAGGCCCTGCAGATGGGTGTGCAAGCTGTATGTTTCAATAAAGGATTTAACCAACGTTAAAGGGTTTTAAACATTTAAAGAAGTATTTACGTGCTATGAAAAGAACCGTACACAGGTCAGCATTCTACACAAAGATATTATTTGGCCTTTAATTCTATTCAAATGCCCACTTTTAAGCTCTGCCTAAGGAGTGTTTCATGTGTTGTAGCTTGGTGGCCCCATGCTAACCTATTTCATTTCCAGCTAAGAGGATACTGGAAGCTTAGTTTGAAAGTTCAATTAGAAAGAATTAAATTTAAATATATAATATCAAGTAAAACAATATTTTTTTCTCATTATTGAAAAGCCCAAGAGAGCATAAATTCTGTATTGATGAAAGATCTCTGCTCCTATTGACAGCCTTCTAGCTGCATATAACAAAGTTTCCTAGAACAATCTCTTATCCACAAGAGAGGAAAGTCATTCCCACACTGCATGTTTTTTGTTTATTTGTTTATTTAGCAAATCCAGAGGTTCATTTGTTATCTTAGGATCTCAAACTTCAAGTACTGAAATTAAATGCATTTCATTGGAAAGCAGGACAGAACATTCATGATAGAAGTACACAGAACCAACAAAACACACCTGCTCACAGAATCTTACATCCAGCCCAAGAAAATGATGCATCATTTAGAGCCATTGTGTGTTGTGGTTGACATATTTCTGCTGTTCTTGGTTCTAAAATGAGACATTTAAGATGTCCCTAGTTCTTTCACCTGGATTTGGAGAGAAGGTAAGCAAAGGAAATATCACATCTGCATAGTACACATGAACTTTTTTAAAAAAATAGTTTGATCTTTGAACAATCAAAGGGAGTAATAGAAGTACAGGGATTTCTTTTTCTCTTTGATATTTTCTAATAGGAAATTTCAGAAACACTATAAAGAAGGAAAGATAATTAACGTTTCAAGCTGCATTTCAATTATTTTAACAATCAACTTGGGTGTCTTTCTTTTTCCCTTGCATCGTTCTGCCTTCCTGTAAATAGGGCAGATAATTAGGTCATGAAAAAAAAAAGAAAGTCAGAGATAAAATCCATTAAATTGCAAATTTCAATATTACTGCAAGTATAAAAAGCAGCAAAACAAATATTTTATGTGTATTTCTTTTAAGCTCATGCTATTTGAGAGATAATAGCCCTCTCTATAAAATAACTTGAGACATACAGATATGCCTGAAGCTTTTATAATATCATATTTCAATTCATTTAGTTATGTTTCTAAAGCCAAATTAGTACATTTATGCTGAAGTTTAAAAAATGGCATTACCTTATTATAAGACTAATACTGTAACAATGAACACTTATTTGGAAAATTGTACTCCAAAATCAAGATATTTACAAATAATGGGATCTATGTGTAACAGAATAAGTACATATCCAGTGGGTAAAAGCAAGTTTTTCTTTTGATGACAATTTATTCCAGTACTGGTCTCACCATTCACTAACTATGTAAAGTTTAGGGTGGATTACCCAGCTTTGATTAGGGTGGATTACCCAGCTTTGATTAGGGTGGATTACCCAGCTTTGATTAGGGTGGATTACCCAGCTTTGATTAGGGTGGATTACCCAGCTTTGATTAGGGTGGATTACCCAGCTTTGATTAGGGTGAATTACCCAGCTTTGATTAGGGCAGATTACCCAGCTTTGATTAGGGTGGATTACCCACCTTTGATTAGGGTTTTCGGTTGTAAGCAGCTAAGACTCTGTGCTACTTAGAGATAGAAGGAATTAACTGAAAGGATGAGAGATGGGAAAACAGACAGGTACAGGGAAACAAGGTAGCAGAGCACAGCTGGGAACTCATGCCTGGCACATGTGTTTAAGGGCCGCTGTCACCATGCTCGGACACTGGTTACCTTTACTGCACTAGATACTACCATGGCCACCCTTGGACGTGGGTGCTATGGATGTCGTGGGCAATGGGAGCATGGGCAATGGGAGGGAGGCCTGCAGCGCTGGAGAGCCCCAGGATTCAGTCCTTGGTACTTTTCTCATCACCATCCATACAATTCCTTTGTAATGTTACTTGGTTTTAAATATTATCTCTTTGATGGTAACTCCCCAATTTAAACTTCTGTTTGTGTTTGGACCTCTTCTCTGAACCCCAGAGTCACATCCATTCAGTTGCTTACTTTGGTGTCTCCACTGCGGTGTGCCAGAGAAAACTCAACACAATATGTCCAAAAAACTTCTTTTCTTCCCTTCCTCCTCTAGCTTGCATCTGTCATCCTCACTTCAGTTGAGTCACTCCACCCTTCCCCTTCTTCACTCTTTTCTTTGCCTCACATCTCACCTCCAGTCCATTAGAAAATTCTCCTGGTTCCAGCTGGGCACGGTGGCTCACGCCTGTAATCCCAGCACTTTGGGAGGCCGAGGCGGGTGGATCACGAGGTCAAGAGATCGAGACCATCCTGGTCAACATGGTGAAACCCTGTCTCTACTAAAAATACAAAAAATTAGCTGGGCACGGTGGCACGTGCCTGTAATCCCAGCTACTCAGGAGGCTGAGGCAGGAGAATTGCCTGAACCCAGGAGGCAGAGGTTGCGGTGAGCCGAGATCGCCCATTGCACTCCAGGCTGGGTAACAAGAGCGAAACTCTGTCTCGAAAAGAAAAGAAAAGAAAAGAAAAGAAAAAAGAAAAGAGAAGAGAAGAGAAGAGAAGAGAAAAGAAGAGAAAAGAAAGAAAAGAAAAGAAAAGAAAAAAGAGAAAAGAAAAGAAAAGAAAAGAAAAAAGAGAAAAGAAAAGAAAAGAAAATTCTCCTGGTTCCATCATTAGAATGCATCCAGAATCTGACCTCTTCTCTTCTCCTTTACTGCTCCTGCGCTGATTGAAGCCACTATCATCTCTCATCTAGGCTGTTGCACTAGCCCCTTGTGAAAAGCTTCCTGCATCTATCTTTGACTCCATCCACCTCCGTCATACTCTACTTTTAGCACAGCAGCCAGAATGATCATGTGAAAATGCCAATCAGGTTTTTGTATAAAGGTGATTTTCATTTAATGGCTGGAAATGAGATTTCTGGGTTGTATGATGTGTATATCTAACATTATAAGAAACTGCCAGATTCTTTTCCGAAAATGGCCGTACATTCTGCATTCCCACCAGCAATGAATGAGAATTCCAGTTGCTCCACTTCCTCCCCAGCACTCAGTATTTTCAGGCTTTTTCTTGTCTTGTTTTCTATGTAATAAGCGGATGGCGGTAGCTAACTGGGGTTGTAAGCTGCACTTCCCTAATGACAAATGATCTTAAGCATCTTTCCTTTATGCTATTTGCCATCGTGGATCTTCTTCGATCACATATTTATTGAAATAAATAAATATTTATTTCATTTTAAATTTAAAATTTGAATTGCTTTATTATTACAGAGTTTTGAGAGTTCTTTGTATACTCTAGATATATATTTTTTATTAGACATGGTATTTACAAGTATCTTCTAGTCTGTGGCTTGTCTTTTTATTTTCTTAACAGTGCCTTTCACAAAACAGAAGTTTTTAATTTTGATGAAATTCAATGTATCAGTTTACTCTTTTATGGATTTTTTTCCTGTTATAGCTAGGAATATTCAATCAACTAAGTTCATAAAAATTTTTTCTAGAAGTTTTATAGTTTTCAATTTTACATTTAGATCTGTGATCCACTTTGAGTTATGCAAATTTTTATATCAGCTTTATTCATAATTTACATAACTAGAAACAACCCAATGTCCCTTAACTAGATGATGGAGAAACAAATTGTGGTATATCCATACAATGCATTTAAAAATGAAATAAGTATTGCTGCATGCAATGGAAGAAATAAATTTTAAATGTATTATGCAAAGCAAAAGAAATCAGGCTCACAGGACTGCATACTATGTGATTCCATTTATTTTATATTCTGGAAAAGGTAAAGCCATAAAGATGGGGAAAAGGCCCTTGCCGGGAACTAGAAACAGGGCAGAGGGGTTGAGTATGAAGAGAGACAGGAGAATTTTTGGAATAATAGAACTGTTCTATATTTTGATGGTGGTGGTGATTACCCAACTGTGTGTGTTTGTCAAAACTCACAGAATTGTACACAAAAAAGAATAAACTTTACACTATGTAAATTATAGCTTAATAGAAAATAACTGAGTTGTACATTTGTTACAACTAATGAACGCCCAATGACACATCATTATCACCCAAAATCCTTAGTTTACCCATAGTCAAACACATAGGGTTTTTCTTGGTGGTGTATACAGTCTGTGGGTTTAGACAAATGTGTAAGGAAAGTAAGTTCATCAGTTGTAACAAACCTACCAGTGAAGGATGTTGATAATGGGGGATGTCATGCACAGGGGAGGCTGAGTGTAGATAGGGTATCTATGTACCTTTGTCTCAATTTTTCTGTAAATCTGAAACTGATCTAATAACTATAGACTTTTAAAAATAACTAAAGTAAATCATTATTTGGTAAATAATATATAGCAAATCAGATCATTAATACCTTGCTTGGCTCAAGACATTTCTTCTGGAAATGAAATTTCAAAAATTAAAAGGAAATACAGTAGCATCTGCTGGACACATCATAAGCTACTAGATTAAGGTAGTTAATAGTTTTAGCATTAGACTGTGTGACATTCCTTTTAATGACATTACAGTTTTGCAGGGAAAAGTACAGTCTTAGAAATTAACAAGCAAGCTCTGCATGGAAGTTAAAGTAGACTAGGAAATGAGAGGCGCAAGGTGCAATCTGATTTGAAGAGTCAAGAAGTTGCGTGTTGCCCAACAGGGCACCTGTCAACCTTAAATAATGAGTTTCAAAAAATGTGATTAAGTATGAAGTTTATTTGAGCACAAAGGTTGAGAATGGCCTCTGCAGAAACACCACTTCCAAATAAATAGAGTCAACATTCCTAAGTGGAGAAGTTAAAGTTTTACTTCTATAGGCAGAGACAGGGAAGTTCCAGCAGGATAACATTTTTTTTAATTTTTTGTTTTTAAAACGGAGTCTTGTTCTGTCACCCGGGCTGGAGTGCAGTGATGCAGTCTTGGCTCACTGCAACCTCTGTCTCCTGGGTTCAAGTGATTCTTGTCCCTCGGCCTCCCGAGTAGCTGGGACTGTAGGCACACATCACCATGGCCGGCTAATTTTTGTATTTTTAGTAGATGGAGGTTTACCAATTTGCCCAGGCTGGTCTCTAACACCAGACCTCAGGTGATCCACCTGCCTCGGCCACCCAAAATGCTGGGATTACAGGTGTGAGCCATTGTGCCCAGCCAGGATTACATTTTCTATACAAGGTCAGTGCATATGCCATGGTGATTTGATTGGTTATAGATTGCAACATTCCAAGGAAGATTAGTTTATTACTCCATGAGGAGGGGCAATGATCTAAGGAGGTCTCTTATCTCTGGTATAATTTAATCTTAATTATTTGCAGGAAATAAAAAAGGCAGAGGGTGCAACCATATGCCATGTGACTTAGAAATATATCTAGGAGGTGAAAGACCTCTACAAGGAAAACTACAAAACACTGCTCAAAGAAATTATAGAAGACACAAACAAATGGAAACACATCCCATGCTCATGGATGGGTAGAATCAATACTGTGAAAATGATCATACTGCCAAAAGCAATCTACAAATTCAATGCAATTCCCATAAAAATACCACCATAATTCCTCACAGAACTAGAAAAACAATTTTCCCCTTTAAATTGAGATCTTTCAAAGAAAAGATTGTAGATGAACTCAAATGCTTTTGGCTCCTTTTACGTTCAGGAGCTTAGTCTATGTCTTCAGGAATGCTCGTTTCCAGTGTCATGTTTCAGAGTTGGGGATTGGGAGAGAAGGGGAATTTTCAGGCTGTAAAGCTGACAAGATATAGATCAAATTTAAAGTATCAGAAACGAAGTGACTTTGTGATCTGAGTCAGGCTACATGGCTGCATCTTTCATTAATGCCATTCTTTGAGTGACCATTATTTTTGTTTGTTCATTTGCATGTTGTGTGTTAACTTATGCAACAGCAGCAATAAAGATGAAAACAGAACAAAACACAACTCATAATTACAATTCTGAGAATAAGTAACAGCTAGTGCCACCAAGTTTTGCAAGATCCAAATGAACTTCTTAGCCAATCATTTAGAGAAGTTGTTGGATCTGAAATGTCAGTTATTTGGGCTTCTGTATCAGCCACTGATTTAGTGATGCTATCTGATTCATCTAGAATATAGATGTAAGACTCAGTCTTTATGACAGTACAGGCTCTCCTAGGGCTGCAGTGAGGATGTCTAGCATGATACAGTTCTGTCATACTGCCTTTCTCATAAGAGCAAATTTATTTTTTAATAATGAATGAGATACCCACGTAGCTATCATTTAGGGTCTTTTGTTGTGTAATTGGTTAGTCCCTCTTATGCTAGTTGTGTCTAAAAGATCATCTCAATGGAATATATAACAAACCCACTGAAACTGTAAGTCTGGACAATTTGCATGCTTTAACAGGGTATGAACTATTTGGCTTTGTGCTCAGGCAAAACTCAAAAGAATACATTCCTAACATTATTTCATATGACATCTGATACTTTCTTAATTATGTAAATATTCAATAACCACTCTGTCTAATGGCCCATTATCGAGAGCCAGCAGCTGAAATGCCAATTAGTACTGTGTACATACTGTCCCTTGGGTAAACTATTCCACATCTCTAGTGCTATTGGGCCATGTATTTTTGGGCACAGTTCTTTTGTTTCTACCATTAAAAAAAAAAAGATGACTAAGCTGACCAAAAGACGTGGTAAGCCAGATACAACCATTTGTGTTATCTTACCCATTTGTGTTATACCATCCCCAGATTGAAGTGTCTTATCTCTCAGTTGGGGCGGTGCCAGCGTTAAAGCTAACAAACTGGTCTCTTTTACCAAAAAGCTCTTCTCGTGCCATTTGCTTTGTAAAGAGAAATCAATAGGGCAGTGACGCATGCCATCCTCAGTCATACTAGTGCTAAACATTGGTGACTCTTCTTGAGAAACACAGATATATTTCTGATATTTTGTCCTATCTTGTCTTCGGAAAAGAGATATGTACATAGCAGGACAGAACCACTGAAAAGGGGCATGAGGTTGAATATTCAAAAAGTGACTTTAAAATTTTTTTGTTTTGTAATTATTAGTTTTTTGAGACAGGGTCTTACTCTGCTGCCCATACTGGAGTGCAGTGGTATGATCTCAGTTCACTGCAGCCTTGACCTCCTGGGCTCAAGTGATCCTCCCACGTCAGCCTCCCAGGTAGCTGAGACCACAGACGCACATCACCATACCTGGATAATTTATTTATTTTGTTTGTTTGTTTGTTTGTTTTTGTAGAGACAGGGTTTTGCCATGTTGCTCATATTAGTCATGAACTCCCGGGCTCAAGCAATCCACCCACCTCGCTCTCCCAAAGTTCCGGGACTACAGGCATGAGCCACCGTGCCTGGCCAAAAAAGTGCTTTTTTGTTTGGCAATCTATTAGCACAGCCCGGAGTCCATTGCCAGAAGAGGTTGACTTAATGGGCAACAGCTGGTAATAGCAGCAACAAAATATAAGAACTGGGATGAAAAGAAAGAAATTTAGTGGGAATTTGCACAGGAAGACTTTCTCCATCTATTAACAAGTATTAATATTAAGCAATACTTTAGATACTGGTATAATCTGGTGCCTTGGGAAAGCTGACTACCTCAGATGTTTTCTTCTCATCCTTGTTACTTCTGTAGAATTTTAATTTTAGATCACTTGTTTGAGATGAAGTCCAAATTGGTGAAGTAGCTCTCTTTAAATGGATGATGGGCATACAGGAATTGATACCTTTAGCTTAATGACAAAAGAGTTGGTTAGGAGCAACTGATAAAGTCCCTTTCACCTTAATTGGATGGAGTCCTTTAAAAGACATTGTTCCCAAAAGACAAAATCTCCTGGGTGGAGTCTGTGGCCTTTGAGTTTTTGGTCTCCCGGGAGCTCATGGTGGAAAGAGTCTTTTACTTAATTACAGTTTTGTTGTAATTAAGTAAAAGACTCTTCAGTAATAACTAACTTACTAAGCCACTGCAATAATACAACATATCTCCTTCAAATATCATAGATTCATAATTTTCTAGAGACTGTTTTATAGGTCTGCCTGTTGTAATTTCTTTTTTTTTTTTTTTTAATTGCATTTTAGGTTTTGGGGTACATGTGCAGAGCATGCAATACAGTTGCATAGGTACACACAGGGCAGTGTGTTTTGTTTGCTTTCTCCCCTTCACCCACATTTGGTATTCTCCCCTGGCAATCCCTCCCCACCTCCCCCTCCCACCGGCCCTCCCCTTTTCCCCCTATAGATCCCAGTGTTTAGTACTCCCCTCTCTGTGTCCATGTGTTCTCATTTTTCATCACCCGCCTATGAGTGAGAATATGTGGTGTTTCGTTTTCTGTTCTTGTGTCAGTTTGCTGAGAATGATGTTCTCCAGATTCATCCATGTCCCTATAAACGACATGAACTCATCATTTCTGATTGCTGCATAATATTCCATGGTGTATATGTGCCACATTTTCCCAATCCAGTCTATCATTGATGGGCATTTGGGTTGGTTCCAGGTCTTTGCTATTGTAAACAGTGCTGCAATGAACATTCATGTGCATGTGTCCTTCTAGTAGAACGAATTATAGTCCTTTGGATATATACCCAGTAATGGGATTGCTGGGTCAAATGGGATTTCTATTTCTAAGGCCTTGAGGAATCGCCACACCGTCTTCCACAATGGTTGGACTAATTTACACTCTCACCAACAGTGTAAAAGTGTTCCTTTTTCTCCACATCCTCTCCAGCATCTGTTGTCTCCAGATTTTTTAATGATCGCCATTCTAACTGGCATGAGATGGTATCTCAATGTGGTTTTGATTTGCATCTCTCTGATGACCAGTGACGATGAGCATTTTTTCATATGATTGTTGGCCTCATATATGTCTTCTTTCGTAAAGTGTCTGTTCATATCCTTTGCCCACTTTTGAATGGGCTTGTTTGTTTTTTTCCTGTAAATCTGTTTGAGTTCTTTGTAAATTCTGGATATCAGCCCTTTGTCAGATGGGTAAACTGCAAAAATTTTTTCCCATTCTGTTGGTTGCCGATTCACACTAGAGACTGTTTCTTTTGCTGCGCAGAAGCTGTGGAGTTTCATTAGGTCCCATTTGTCTATTGTAATTTCAAATGGATACAGCTGGTATTTATCAAAAGGGGCCACTGTTAGGTTAAGCAAAACCAATAAAAGACTGGCAAAAAACTTAGAAACCTCAGTTAACTTTGCCAACTGAATCTTGATTGTTCCATTTTTGTGTTTCACCAATTCAGATGACTGGGGGTGATATGTGCAATGGAAATGTTAGAGAAGGGGCCAGGTTTTGATTGTCCGGTAAAATGAGTATCTCTGTTAGTATGAATACATTATTGATACTTGGGAATAAAAAATTATTCCCAAGTTGGATTATTTTTTCTTAGATAATTTTACTTACTGCTAAGGTTTTCACTATTCTGCATGGATAACTTCTACTCAAAGACAAAACATGCAAGCAATCACTAGACTGTACTTGCATTCTTGTGAAGGTGGTAGCTGGATAATACCTAGTCATCATGCCCCAAAAGGGCCTTCTTATAAAGGAAGATGGCCTTGAAAACTATGTAAAAGTTTCCATAAATTATGTTTTGGGCAGATGTGGCATCGATTTGTGTACCTTACGAGCAACAGTTGGAGAAGATTTCCAATAATATTGTTTCAATAAACAATAATATTTCCAACCAACAATATTATAATCATCTTATAGGGGCTCCTATGAATTAATCGATGCATGTAAGTTAGAACAGACTACTGTAATTTGGTTGAGAGTATGGATGAACCATTTGGTGTTTACCATAGCCCAGTCTCAGAGGAGTACCTTTGCCCGATTTTTGGAGCTTTGGATTGAGCTAATTGTTTATTAAAAAAGCAAGTGCTGGCTGGGCGCGGTGGTTCAAGCCTGTAATCCCTGCACTTTGGGAGGCCGAGGCGGGTGGATCACGAGGTCGAGAGATCGAGACCAACCTGGTCAACATGGTGAAACTCCGTCTCTACTAAAAATACAACAAATTAGCTGGGCACGGTGGCGCGTGCCTGTAATCCCAGCTACTCAGGAGGCTGAGGCAGGAGAATTGCCTGAACCCAGGAGGCAGAGGTTGCGGTGAGCCGAGATCGCGCCATTGCACTCCAGCCTGGTAACAAGAGCGAAACTCCGTCTCAAAAAAAAGCAAGTGCTTCCTTAAAGATAAAATGGGTTGATTTTCTTATTCAGATACATTTACAGCAGCCCTTTCTGTTATACTATCTGCCAATTGATTTTCTTTGCCTTTTGTCTTTCTGGGGTGTTTTACTTTGAATGGCCTGGAAGTTGACAATGACTGATGATTTTGGCAACAGTATGGCTTCCAATAATTCTGAAACAAGGTATCCATTTTTAGTGAACTGGTTGGAAAATGCTAAAATGCTCCTTGTTTTCATAGCATTCCAAAGTCACAAGCATATCCAAAAGCACGTCTGCTCTCTGTATAAATATTGGCAGTTATTTCTTTTGCCGGTCAACAGGCCCTAATTATATTGATTCTGCTTGCTGAATCAAGTTTGTTCCTGAAAGATAAGCACTTTCTATTTCTTCAGTCAAAAATTCCATAGCATAACCTGCATGAAAAAATCCAGATTCATCCTTTAAGTAAGAGCCATCTGTAAACCCAATAACATCAGCATTAGTAAGGGGGGATTCTTGCAGATCAGTCCTAGAAGAGAAGAGCTGGTTGGTTAAGATTATGCAATCATGTAACATTTCATCTGAAAGCAGCGTAGAAGTGTGGCAAGACTTACATTGTTACATCTGGAGGCTGTAATATGGAGAGCAGAAAGAAGAACAGCATGAGAAGCCAATATACTGAGTGAGTAGTGTGAAGTGTGGTGTAAATTTCGAGGCACTTCTGTAGAATATGGAGAAAAGGCAGGGAGGGGAGATCTTATCACTATTTCTTCAGTTGCTTTTATTCCTAATGTAATAATTATTGCTTTCATGCAAAGTGGCAATCCTTTAGCCACAGTTTCAGTTGTTAACTATAGCTACAGTTCTATTTTGATCTCATGTTTTTGAGTCAAAATGCCTAAGGTATTTCCCTGGGTTTTCATGAACAAACAATGAAAATGAAATATTATAATTTGAATGTCCAAGGCTGGGGCATCTATAAGACTTTTAAAATTTTTCCTTTGATGTCAACTGATTTTTCTCTGCCCATTCCAGGGGTTCCGGCTTGTCTCATTTTAAAAGATTATTTATTTATTTATTTATTTGAGACGGAGTTTCACTCTTGTTACCCAGGCTGGAGTGCAATGGCACGATCTCGGCTCACTGCAACCTCCGCCTCCTGGGTTCAGGCAATTCTCCTGCCTCAGCCTCCTGAGTAGCTGGGATTACAGGCACACACCACCATGCCCAGGTAACTTTTTGTATTTTTAGTAGAGATGGGGTTTCACCATGTTGACCAGGATGGTCTCGATTTCTTGACCTCGTGATCCACCCGCCTCGGCCTCCCAGAGTGCTGGGACTACAGGCTTGAGCCACCGCGCCCGGCCTAAGGAGAAATTTAGAATCCGATTTCTGCCGTAGTTGTCCAACACCAAAAATTTTCTCAGTTGCTTCTTAGTTTTGGGGGTAGAGAAGACGAATATTCCTTTTATTCTACCCATATTAATGAAAAGGGCTTTTTCTCGTATTGGATGACATAAATATTTTACTTGTTTTTCATAGAACTTGAATCACTTTAAAGCTAATTGTTGTTTTTCCATCCTCTGTGGAGGCTTTCTTATCCCCTGAGCAGAAAAGTAAATTGTCTACATACTGTAACAAGGTGGATTTCTTAGGAAATTGACATGATAGGTCTGCTTTTAATATTTGTAAAAAATAAGTTAGGCTGTCAGTATATCACTGAGGCATAACCTCCATGTGTATTGTCTATTCTTCCAAGTGAAAGCAAAGAGAAATTGACCATCTTTGTGCACAGGAATGCTAAAGAAAGCACTACACCACTGGATATTGAGGAATGGCTATGTTATTACTTTCTCTCAGGTTCTGTACAAATATCCACCTTCTACTATTTGGCTTTCTTATGGGGAGAATTGAAGTGTTACATAGGCTTGTACAATGAATAATTAAGCCTCTGTTTATGTAATTCAAAATTAAATGTTTTTTTCCCTTCCAAGACCTCTGAGAGGGTATTGTTTAAGGTTTGAAAGAGGTTCTGATGAATTTATTTACATTTTAATTGGTACAATTTTTATTTTTTGTAGAAATAGGAGCTTGCTGTGTTTGCCCAGTCTGGTCTTGAGCTCTTGGCCTCAAGCAATTATCCCACCTTTGCCTCCCAAAATGCTGGGAGGTATGAGCCGTCACACCTGGTCTATCAGATACTATTTTTAAGAGCGTTTGTCATTCTTCATTACTTAACAATTTAATTTCCTCCATGACAATATGAATTGCAATTTGTGAATTAGAAGAATCAAATTTCAAAAATATTTTTGAAGCTAATAATTCTATTTTATCTTCTAATTCTGAATACATTTTCCCCCTTTTGAAAGAAATAGATGTGGATATTTATTCATAAAATTCTAAACAAGTCTTCACCTATCAGATGGATGGGGTCTGAGGAAACCAAGAGGGAAATATGTGTTTAGGAGACCTAACTGAGAAATTATAGTTTGAGATTTTTATACAGATACAGTGGTATTTATTAAAGCTACCACTTGTATTGTTTTTTTACTCCAAAGAATGGGACCTTGTAATAAGGTAGGATTTATCACTGATAATGTAACCTCAGTATTAATACGAGCTGGTGTTCAGTTCCTCGCTTAAATGAATTTCAATTTTCCCAAGGTATTACTGAGGATAAAAGAGGAAGCCCCTTTGATTTCCTTGGACCATTCCTATCCCTCCCTTCCTTTGATCTGCTGCTGTTCTATTTTAATTTTCTATAATCATTTTGAAACGTTCAGACCTTTTTTCAGTATTTGCAAAGTGAGGGATTAGGTCAGCTTTGGAACTTACTAGGCTGTGTAGGGGTTGAAAATTTGCTGGACAATTGTTTTAGACAGAAGCTCATTATCTTATTCGCTTCTCCTTTCTGTTTGACCTCCCCTTCCTTTCCTTCCTTGGTTAGGGTACACAGTACTTGATCAGCAAAATTAACTAGATCATGAATTTGAGCAGTAGCCCAGTGAGAGACGGGCTGTTTATTATAGTGGCCAATCCTTCCTGTAATCCATTTATGACAGTATCATTTTGATAGTTAGCATAAATTTCTTCTGATAGATCTGAATATTGTTTAAATGTTGTTTTCAAATATTTTATAGTGTGATATCACCAACTCATCCAGATTTTGTCAACATCGTTGCATTTTGTTCCAATCAACTACTCTTTGGAAAATTAACCCATCATGCCGGGGGTTGCAGTTTTTTGAATCTTTGCATGAGACAGAAATCAGACCTTGGCAATGACCTTGAGCAGCAGAATATAAAAAAGTCCCACATGCTTAACGTTCAAATAATGGAACACTAGGTATAAGTGGGTTAAGGGGATAATGTGTAGTGATGTTTTGGCAGTCTTGCAGGTCCATTCATAATCTGCTTCAGAAAATTCACGTAAGTCCTCTAAAGGATTTCTCCAATTTTTCTTTGTTATCCAATCCTTGGCTTTACTTAGGACACTAATCTGTGAACCAGTTGATATAAATCGGAGAATCTGAGGCCATAAGTTTAAGTGTTTAATTCACATTCTCCAGAAAATTATTTAGGGTCTGGAAGAGAATCTGAAAATTCTTTAATTATTCCTTTAACAACAACAACAAACCATTAAAAAGTGGGCAAAGAACATCTACAGACATTTCTCAAAAGAAGACATACACATGGCCAATAAACATATTTAAAAAAACACAACATCACTTATCAGAGAGATGCAATTCAAAACTACAGTGAGATACCATTTCACATTGGTTAGAATGGCTATTAATAACAAGTCAAAAAACAACAGGCGTTGGCAATGTTGTGGAGAAAAGGGAACATATTTACTCCTGGTGGGAATGTAAATTAGTTCAGCCACTGTGGAAAGCAGTTTAGAGATTTCTCAAGTACCATTTAATGAAGCAATCCCATTGCTGAGTATATATCCAAAGAAAAATAAATCATTCAACCAAAAAGACAACTGTACTCTTATGCTTAATGTAGCACTATTCACAACAGCAAAGTCATGGAATCATCCTAGGTGCTCATTCTTTATAAGGAAATTAAGTACATATACATGGTGGAATACTATGCAGCCACAAAAAAGAACAAAATTATGTCCTTTTGCAGCAACATGGATGCAGCTGGAGGCCATTATCCCAAGTGAATTTATTGGTTAACGCAGAAACAGAAAACCAAATACCTAATGTTCTCACTTTGAATTGGGAGTTAAACATGGTTACACACAGACATAAAGATGGCAACAATAGATACCAGGGACACCAAAAGCGGGAAGGGAAGAAGAGGGTAAAAGCTAAAAAAACTACCCATGGGGTACTATGCTGACTATTTAGGTGATGGGATCAATACAAGCCCAAGCCTCAGCATCATGCAACTGACCCATGCAACAAATGTGCACATGTACCCTTGAGTCTAATACAGCAACAGCAAAATGCCTTTAAGTTCTACTTTTGACAGTAGTTGGTAAACCAAGGCAGATTCTCCCTACTCCACACAGAGTATTCCTAAAATAGAGCCAGAACAGCAGAAGGAAGAAAAGGAGGAGGGGAAGGTAAGTCTGGAGAAAGAAGTTCTGACAAAACTTCTGAGGAGTCTAAATAGCCACGGTTACTTTTTAACAGAATGGGTATGTAAAATTAAATAGTTCGAACTTAAAGCTGCTGGAACCTCAAGATTTGCACTAGAATACACTCTATAATGAACCACATTTTCTGAATCTTGTTATTTAAGGCCAGCCAGAAACACAGACTCCAAATGAATGGAGCCAGTATTTCTAAGTGGAGAAGTTACATCTTCATTTATATAGGGAGAGACAGAAATTTTAGCAGGATTACATCTTCCATAAAAGACCAGCGCATATGCCATGGTGATTTAACTGGTTACAGATTGCTACATTCCAAGGTAGATTACTTTACTACTCTGTGAGAAGAGAAAAATGGTCTGAAGGAGTCCTATCTCTGGTGCCATTTAGTCTTAATTATTTACAGAAAAAAAAAAAAGGCAGAAGTAGTAGCTGCATGCCACATGACTCAGGTCACGTAGCCATATTCCTCTCAAGGCTTAGAATAATTTAAAGTTCCAGCAGCATTAAGTTGAGCTGTTTAATTTTACAAACCCATTCTGTTAAAAAGTAATTGTGCCTATTTAGCCTCCTCAGTCTTTTGTAACTAAGGAGTGGTGGTGGTATGACTAAGGAGCATGATTAGTGTCAACTCATCATTTTAATTCATAAAACAGGGACTTTTCCAGACGTAGGAAGTGGGAAGAGACACTGAATAGCCAGAATAAAAGAACAAATGTTCGCATCGCGATGTAAGCTCTGCAAGCTTCAGTTTACTCTTAAAGTGGAACTACCAGTAGCACCTACCTTTCAAGGGTATTTTGAAAATGAAATGATCTAAAGCCTAGAAAGCAGTTAGCTGAGTGCCACGTACTCAAAGTGCTCAAGATCATCCAAACAGGTATCTTATTTTTAAGACAAAAATAAACCAACTGAAATGTATAGGAGCCGTAGATTGTTGAATTCATCAAGAAAAAGTCTAATTGTAATTTTTTATAATTAAAATTATATTCAAGAAAACTTACATCTCATACACACCTCAGCTACCTTCAGAGGTTAACTTTTCATAAAGTCCTTAATAAATTAGAGTTTAATTTCATTATTTGTTGAGTGTTCCCTTAAAGTGAAGAATAAGGCCATCTCTCTCATTGAACCTCTTATTATCCCAAAGGGGTGATAATGGATACAAAAGGTAGAATCTGATTGAGCGCTCATGCATGCCAAGTACAGAAGAATAAGAAATCAGCTTGGGCTGGGAGGGTGGAAAAGGTGTCAGTGACAAGCTCATTCTTAAGCTGACTCCTGTATCTAATACTGTGGGAATTTGGGGATACTGATTTTTAAGGTGGAAGGGAATTTATAATTTAGTGGTGTGTGTGTAAGTTGTGTTATAATTTAAGGTGTGGGTAGGAATTTATAACGTAGAAGTTAAAAGGGAAGCCTGAGAATGTCAGCAGTTCACCTGTTTGTCTTCTGTATACATTCTGGTTAATCCTGAATTACTGACTTCCTTTTTTTTCCCTGAGATGGAGTCCCATTCTTGCAGTCCAGGCTGGAGTGCAAATGGTACAATCTCGGCTCACTTCAACCTCTGCCTCTGGGTTCAAGTGACTCTTATGCCTCAGCCCCCCAAGTAGTTAGGATTACAGGCATGCGCCACCATGCCAGGCTAGTTTTTTTTTTTTTTTTTTTTTTAGTAAAGATGGGGTTTCATCATGTTAGTCAGGCTGGTCTTGAATTCCCGTTTTTTAAAAACAGCATCATCACTTTCCTGGTACACAAAATTGTCACAACATAACATTTAATTTGATTGGTATGACTTCAGGGCTACTATTTGTCTCATCTATCTTTCCTTGCTCTTCAAAAGGTTTTTTTTGGTGTGTGTGTAATATTTAGAATTGTGATGAATTTTCTCTTGCTCTATCTAATATTCTACTTACTTCTGTTCTTATTTTACCCCCATGTTCCTTGAAGGCAAGGATACCCATGAACCTGCTGAAATACGTGGTAACTGTCTTGTCTGTGTTTGATGCTCAATAAGAATTTTTTGGTTATAGGAGAATAATTTATTACAGCCTTTTTTTGTTGGCTGCTTTCTCTCCTTTGTGCTATTTTCAGAATTTGCACCTCTACTTATTTTGCTGTTGCATTCTATCACTTCCTAATCCAGAGCTTTGCTAACAAGATTCCCAGCTTCTTTAAAAAATGCTTTGAGTAAATGCCAGAAGGTACAAGTGGCATTTACTCAGAAAATATTTTTAGAGCAGCTGATGGTGTTTACAGTTTTAGCGATAATTGAAGGCATCATTTTCAATTCACAAGCAAGTAAACAAAAGGGTCTTCTCAGCTTGAAATGTGTTGTCTGTTTAAAACATTTGTCTAGCCTGGAGGAGAACAGCAGTATTAATGTGTTCTCACCCCCCACCTTCTACTTGACACCATGAGCCACATTCTTACTTAGAAGAAAAGCACGTAGTCAAACAGTTTGAATTTAATTTGCTTTTTTTATTGATTTTTTAAATTAAAAAATGTTCTTAGTAGGTAACATATGAGCATGGAATAAATAAAAAAAGTGAAAGATACTATACAGGGAATAATAAAACTATTTTCCACCGTCTTCTATCAATCTAGTTTCTTTCCCCTGAGATAACCACTATTAGCAGATTCTTATATATTCTTTCAGCTAAATTTTAAATATACACACATATGTATAGGGTGCATATTTTACCCAGATGGCACACACCACCATGCTTCTTGCTTCTTGTCAATTAATGTATCTTGGAGAGCCTGCTACATCTTTATATGTAGACCTGGTTTATTTTTGCAATGCTGGTGCTGTCTTTCATCATGCAGATAAATTCTCATTTATTGGATCTATCTTTACTAATAAACATTTATGTTGTTTTACAATTACAAGCAATGTTGCAATTCACAACCGTGCACACATGTCATTTTGCATATCTATAAAATATTTAAAGATGCATTTTAGCATCTATTTCTGAGTCAATGTCATGTGCCTTTTTAGTTTTAATAGGCAGTCAACACACATCCAGTAGGTACTGTACTCCTTAGCATGCCCATTAGCAGAGCTGTTTCTCTACACCTCCCACAGACTTGTTATCAAACTTCTTACTTTACTGATCTGATAAATGAAAAAAATGGAATTTTATTGTAGGCTAGTTTGTATTTTTGTTATTGTGAATAAGACTGAACATTATTCATATGCTTATGACTTCTTCCCCTTTTGGCTCACATCCGTTTTCCATTTTTATATGGATTATTCCTTTATCAACTTGATATGTAGCAATTCAGAAAATGAGTTCTATCTGTAATATGTGCTGCCATTTTTTTTCATAGATCATCATTTGCATTTTGAATTTTTTTAATTTTTCTTTTTTTTTAATAGGGTCTTGCTCTGTTACCCGGGCTGGAGTGTGGTGGCACCATATTGGCTTACGGCAGACTCAACCTCCTGGGCTCAAGTGATCCTCTCACCTCAGCCTCCCAAGTAGCTGGGACTACAGGCACATACCACCATGCTTGGCTAATTTTTGTATTTTTTTTTTTTGTAGAGATGGGGTTTTGCCACATTGCCCAAGCTGGTCTCGGACTCCTGGGCTCAAGCAATTCATCATCGCTCTCAGCTTCCCTACATGCTGGGATTATAGGCATGAACCACTTAGCCCAGCCTCATTTGGACTTTTTAAAGAATATTTTTGTGTTGCTGAAATTATGATTTTTGTAATCTTCCCTCTTCCTCCTCTCTTTTTCCTCCCTCCATCCTTCTCTTCTTACCCTAATGCTCTCTCCCTTCCTTTTCTTTATTTCTTTGTGCTTAAAAAGACTTTCCTTATTTCAAGATTACAAAAAAATCATGTTTTAGTTTAGTGCTTTTGGGGCTCTGTTTCTATATTTATATTTTTTATTTTTCCAAAATATATTTAGCACAGGCAGAGATGCAGATACATATCTTTCCTCAGAAGCTGCTTAGTTGTTTCTGCATTACTCAATGGATAATTTATCTTCCCTGCTGATATGCAGAATCGTCTTTGTCATATACGAGCTGCCAGTAAAATTTGGGTTTACTCTGTAACTCTTTTTCTGTTTCACTGGGTTCTAGTATTTGAGGGCTACATTAACCCTACAAAACATATTGTAGTATCTGGTTTAAATAGTTCTTCATTCATATACTAGTTATTTTTGCTTATTTATTTATTCATATAAACTTTAGAATAAGTTTTAAATATTCAGACTTTATTCTGTTAAAGAAATTCTATTCTCTTCCAAAAGAAAATTTGCTTTTAAAATTTATGTCTTATATTTGTAAACTAATTAATTTTAATTTTATCAATTCAATTTCTTTATTCTTATTTCTTTATTGTAGTCCAGGCTGCAGTGCAAATGGTACAATTAGTATTCGTATTTTAATGAATTAAAATGTTACTGATCCTTTCTACCTCGAAAGAGAATGTACTTTTTTTCATTTTCTCATGTAGCATTTTAATGTTCTCTTCATATACATGCTGTACATTTGTTGTATATTTCTATCCACTATTTCTTCTATACTCAACATATATTACTGTTTTAATTGAGATAATTTCTTCCTCATAACTTCTGGTTTGGTGTTATTTATGGAGGAGTGGAGTACTGATTTTTGCATATTAATGTCCTCAGGCAGTTTCCTAATTCTGGTTCTAATTGTTTTCCACTTTATTCTCATGGGTTTTTCAGGTATACAGACCATATCATATACAATCCACAATAGTTTCACCACCTTCTCTCCAATTTGAAAATATTTATTTCTTCCTCTTGCTTAAATGCAATAGCTAGGCCCTCCAGAACAGGGTTGACTGACAGCAGTGGTTGTGGACATCCTCATCTTGTCACACATTTATTACTTCTCTGTCAATCAGACGGTTTCTGTGTTTGTCTGAGGTAGATAATAATATTAATGAGGTAGTCTTCTAATTTCATTTAGTTAGGAGGCTGTTTGCTTGCTAATAAAATAAATATTGAACTTTATTAAATGCTTTTCAGGGTCAGAGACAGTCATGTTTTCCAGTCATATCTATTAATATGTTGGAAGGTAGTCTTAAATCTCCTAATATTGAAGCAACCTTGAATTCCTAGAGTGAACTCTACCTATCCTTGTGGTGTTGCTATTCAAATGTGCTGTCAGTTTCAATTTGGCAATATTGTATTAGGATTTATGCATCTGGTTTTGGCAAACAGTTCTTTGTAAAAAGAATTTAGAATGTTCTCTGCTTTTTCAATGGCTTGCAATAGTTTACATACATTTGAGCTATCTACTCTTGAATGTTTTGGTGGAATTCTTCTGTGAATAGACCAGAGCCCTGCACTTTTTGGAGATAGCATAATTCTTTGATGTTTTTCTCAATTGTTTCTATAGTGCTTAGTCTGCTTATATTTTTTACTCTTTTGGGGTTACTTTTGACAATTTATATTTTTTAGAGATGTATCGGTATGTTTAAGAACTGAACAAAGTAATCTCTCATGATTCCTTATATTTCCTTTCATTTGTGTTATTTACCTACTCTTATTTCTTATTTTAAATATTTGTATATTCTTATCTTCATTCTGGATGGGGTTAGCTAATGGTTATTTATTTTATTATGTTCTCCTCCAAAAGAAATTTGCTTTTAAAATTTATGTCTTATATTTTTGAATTAATTAATTTTAATATTATTATTTTAATTTTTTCATTCTTATTTGCTTGGTATTATGTTTTTTCTTTTTAAAAATAATGCTCAACTTTATTTACTTATTTCAGTAGGGGAAATAGGTGGTATTTAGTTACATGAAAAAGTTCTTTAGTGGTGATTTTTGAGATTTTGGTGCATGCATCACCTGAGCAGTGTACACTTTACCCAGCATATAATCTTTTATCCCCCCACCCTCTTACCATCCTTCTCCCAAGTCCCAAAAGTCCATTGGATTGTTCTAAAGCTTTTTGCATTCTCATAGCTTAGCTCCCATTTATAAGTGAGAAAATACGATGTTGGGGTTTTCATTCCTGAGTTACTTCACTTAGAATAATGATCTCCAACTCCATCCAGGTTGCTGTGAATGCCATTATTTCGTTCGTTATTATGGCTGAGTAGTATTCCATGGTGTGTGTGTGTGTGTGTGTGTGTGTGTGTGTGTGTATAGAGAGAGAGAGAGAGTGAGCGAGAGAGAGAGAGACCACATTTTCTTTATCCACTCATTTGGGCTGGGTCTATATTTTTGCTATTGTGAATTGTGCTGCTATAAACATATGTGTGCAAATGTCTTTCTCATATAATGACTTCCTGTCCTCTGGGTAGATACCCAGTAGTGGGATTGCTGGAGCAAATGGTAGATCTACTTTTAGTTTTTTAAAGAATCTCCATACTGTTTTCTACAGTGGTTGTACCAGTTTACATTCTCATCAGCAGTGTAGAAGTATTCCCTTTTTGCCACATCTACACCAATATGTATTCTTTTAAATTATAGACATTCTTGTAGGAGTAAGGTGGTATCACATTGTGGTCTTGATTTGCATTTCCTGATAATTACTGATGTTGAGCATTTTTTCATATGTTTGTCAGTCATTTGTGTATCTTCTTTTGAGAATTGTCTATTCATGTCCTTAGCACACTTTTTGATGGGATTATTTTGTTTAATTTCTTGCTGACTTGTTTGAGTTCCTTGTAGATTCTGGATATTAGTCTTTTGTTGGATGCATAGTTTTTGAGGACTTTCTCCCACTTTATGTGTTGTCTGTTTACTCTGCTGTTTATTTCTTTTACTGAGCAGAAACTTTTTAGTTTAAGTCCCATCCATTTAGCTTTGTTTTTGTTGCATTTGCTTTTGGGTTCTTGGTCATGAAGTCTTTGCCTAAGCGAATGTCTAGAAGAGTTTTTCCAATGCTATCTTCAGAAGTTTTATGTTTTCAGGTCTTCTATTCAAGCCTTTGATCCATCTTTAGCTGGTTTTTGTGTATGATGAGAGATGAGGATCCAGTTTCATTCTTCTATATATGGCTTGCCAATTATCTCAACACCATTTGTTTAATAGGGTGTCCTTTCCCCACTTCCTGTTTTTGTTTGCTTTGTTGAAGATCAGTTGGATGTAAGTATTTGGGTTTATTTCTGGGTTCTCTATTTTGTTCCCTTGGTGCCTAGTTTTATATCAATACCAGGCTGCTTTGCTGACTTTAGCCTTATACTATAGTTAGAAGTCAGGTAATGTGATGCCTCCAGATTTGTTCTTTTTGCTTAGTCTTGCTTTGGCTATGTGGGCTCTTTTTTGGTTCTGTATATATTTTAGGGCTTTTTTTTTTACTAGTTCTGTGAAGAATGATGATAGCATTTTGATGGGAATTGCATTGAATTTGTAGATTGCTTTTGGCAATATGTCAGTATGGTCATTTTGACAATGTCGATTCTACCCATCCATGAGTGTAAGATGTGTTTCCATTGGTTGGTGTCATCTATGATTTCTTTCAGCAGTGATTTGTTTTCCTTCCTTCTCTTCCTTGGTTAGGTATATTCCTAAGTATTTTATTTTATTTTTTTGCAGCTACTATAAAAGAAATTGAGTTCTTGATTTGATTCTTAGCTTGGTTGCTGTTGGTGTATAAAAGTGCTACTAATTTGTGTACATTGATTTTATATCCTGAAACTTTATCAAATTCATTTATCATATCCAGCAACTTTTTGGATGAGTTTTTAGGGTTTTCTAGGTATAGGATCATATTATAGGTGAACAGCAACCATTTGACTTCCTTTTTACCAATTTGGATGCCCTTTATTTCTTTATCTTGACTGATTGCTCTCACTAGGATTTCTAGTACTATGTTTAATAGAAGTGGTGAAAATGGGCATCCTTGTCTTGTTCCACTTCTCAGGGGGATGCTTTCAACATTTCCCCATTCAGTATAATGTTGGTTGTGGGTTTGTCATGGATGACTTTTGCTACCTTAAGGTATGTCCCTTCTATGCTAATTATGCTGAGGGTTTTTTATCATAAAGGCATACTAGATTTTGTCAAATGCTTTTTCTGAATCTCTTGAGATAATCATGTAATTTTTGTTTTTAATTCTGTTTATGTGGTATGTCATGTTTATTGACTTGTGTACGTTAGACCATCCCTTCATCACTGGTATGAAACCCACTGATTATAGTGGATTATTTTTTTATATGCTATTGAATTTGATTAGCTGGTATTTTGTTGAGGATTTTTGCATCTATGCTCATCAGAAATATTGGTCTACAGTTTTCTTTTTTTATTATGTCCTTTCCTGGTTTTGATATTAGAAAGTCACTGCCTTCATAGAATGATTTAAGGAGGATTATACTTTTCTCTGTGTTTTGAAATAGTTTCAATTTTCATAGGATTCATACCAATTCTTTAAATGTCTGGTAGAATTCAGGTATGAACATGCGTGGTCCTGGAGGTTTTTTCAGTAATTTTTTTTATTACCATTTTAATCTCGCTGCCTGTTATTGGTCTGTTCAGAGTTTCTGAATCTTCTTGTTTTAATCTAGGAGGGTTGTATATTTCCAGGAACTTACCCATCTCCTTTAGGTTTTCCATTTTGTGCATGTAAAGATGTTCATACTAGCTTTGAATAATCTTTTGCATTTATATGGTATTGGTTGTAACATCTCCCATTTTGTTTCTAATTGAGCTTATTTGAATCTTCTTTCTGCTTGGTCACTCTTGCTAATGGTCTATCAATTTTCTTTATCTTTTCAAAGAATCTGCTTTTTGTTCCATTTTTCTTTTGTATAGTTTTGTTGTTTGTTTAATTTCATAATTTCATTTAGTTCTGCTCTGATCTTTGTTTGTTTGCTTTTCTTGTTGCTTTGTTTTGTTTGTTATAAGAATAGCTACTCCTGCTTGCTTTTGGTGTCCATTTGCATGGAATATCTTTTCCCACTCCTTTACCTTAAGTTTATGTGAGTTGTCATGTGTTAGGAGAGTCTCCTGAAGATAGCAGGAACGTGGTTGGTGAATTCTTACCCATTTTGCCACTCTGTATCTTTTAACTGGAGGGTGCATTTTGGCAATTTACATTCAACATTAGTATGGAGACGTGTGGTACTATTCTACTCATTGTGCAATTGGTTACCTGAATACCTTTTTTTTTTTTTTTTCATTATGTGATTGTGTTATAGGCCCTGTGAGATTTATGCTTTAAGAAGTTTCTATTTTGGTGCATTTCACTGCTTGATTTCAACATTTCGAATTCCTTTTAGCAATTCTTATAGTGCTGGCTTGGTAGTGATGAATTCTCTCAGCATTTGTTTGTCTGAAAAAGACTATCTTTCCTTCATGTATGACGCTTAGTGTCACTGGATACAACAGTGTATCTGTTAATGTTAATCTGATAGGTTTTTCTTTATAGGTTACCTGATGCTTTTGCCTCACAGTTTTTAAGATTCTTTCCTTTACCTTGATAACCTGATGACTACGTGCCTAGGTGATGATTTTTTTGTGATGAATTTCCCAGGTGTTCTTTGAGCTTCTTTTAAGACCAGGGAAGTTTTCTTCAACTATTACTTCAAATAAGTTTTCCAAACTTTTAGATTTCTCTTCCTTCTAGGGAACACTAATTATTCTTAGGTTTGGTCATTTAACATAATCCCAAACTTCTTGGAGGCTTCCTTTTCTTTGGTTGTTTTTTCTTTGTCTTTGTCATATTGAGTTAATTCAAAAGCCTTGTCTTCAAGCTCTGACGTTCTTTCTACTTATTCAATTGTATTGTTGAGACGTTCCAGTGTATTTCATGTTTCTCCAAGTCTTTCATTTCCTCAAGTTGTGATTGCTTTTTATTTATGATATCAATTTCTCTGGAGATTTTTTTTTGTGTTTTTTGTTTATGCTATCAATTTCTATGGTGATTTTTTCATTGATATTCTGTACAAACTGCTAGAATATTACATTGTTTAAATGTACACTGAATTATTTGTAATGTTTTCCCCTGTAGGTGGACATTAAGTTGTCTCCAGTGTTTTACAGCTATAAAAAATGCTGATGTATTTTTGTTTCTAATATTTTAGTGATGGCTCTTAACTAAAAAATACACCTACACCTAAGTGGTTCATATCTTTTTTCCTTTCCTGAACAAGCAAGTACTTTCAAAGGCCTTACTCTGATCCCATCCTCATGACATATGTGATGCTGTGCTTAATAATTTCTTTCCAATGTTTTTTCATCCCCAAATTTAGCCATTGTTGTTCTCTTTTTATAAACTAATGCTTTTCAGATTTCCCCCATGTTCAATAATACTTTCTTAGATTTACCACATGTTCAGTAACTTCTTTTCTCTCTATTTATTCTTACATTTTATTTCTTCTGATCCATTTCTCTTTTTTCTGGAGTTTATCCTTTAGTAATTATTTCAATGACCAACCACTAGAGAAGCATGAAGCATGTGAAACCACACAGCTTCCTAAGTCACTTTCCAGAGTCTTACCCATACTTTGTTTTCAAACTTTATTCCTTATCCCTAGGAGTTCATGATATTTCCTTTTCTTCTACTTAATAAAACTCAAGTTGAATTGAGTTGGTGCCTGTTCTTTGAAACCAATCTTCTTTCTAGAGAAAATGACATATATATCAGAACTTTTTTCAGTGTATACAACAAAAAAACCTAAGTCAAATATGCTTATACCAAATGGGAATGTGTGGTTTCAGAGGACACATTTGATCTGAGTCAAGTAATACTCTTGACTTAGTTCTCGGCTTTTTCTTGTGTCAATTTGCTAAGTGCTGGCTTTGTTCATGGGCAACTATCAAATATGGGGTTTCAAGATGACTTCCAGGTTTAATGCTGGGAGAAGAGAAGACAATTTTCCTGCAATCTTCATAAAGTCTCCCTGTATTTCATCAGCTATGATTTTGTCACTTGCTCTTTCTGAACTGGTTACTGTGGTCAGAGAATAAAATACTCTAACTGACCAGACCTGATTTCCTGCCCACTCTGGAGGCAATTCCACTGAACCCAGAGTGGATTCAATTTCACTGGGAATTCACGAACTAAGAGGAGGGGAGAAAGTGAGTTTCCAAAAGGAAAATGGGATATAGGTTTCAAAATGAATTCATGCATGGACTTGGGAAGAACCACCAAAAGGTGAAGATAAAGCAAACATAACAGATGTCTCTACCATCTAGAACTCTGCTGAGCACTGTGGAGAGAGATGGGCATCCTTTATACAATCCCTACTTTGAAACAGTAAAAACTTGAAAGACCAGAGTAGCAAACACTGTTGTTGCTCATTCCATGTCTTCTCCATCCACTGAGTTAACTGCAACTGCAGCCCACATCTTCCATCAAGCTAAGAACTTCTCTCTTTGAGTGTCTTCTTTTCTCTTTCTCCTGCTTGAAGGTTTTCTTCATCCTCATTGTACAGGGGAGTTCCTGAAAGGTGAGAGGCTGACTACCTTCAGGGGCAACTTTCAGACAACAGGGCACAGAAGTTGATGGATAACACCCCAGCTTCCCCAGCCTCTATACAGTTGGTTTCACACAGTATCTCAAAAAGTCCGTCGCAGCTCAGAGCCTCAGTTTTCCACAGAAGTAACCCACTTACTAACACACTTTTTCTTGGCTTTGCTCCCCACTGTTTCACTCTCCCCTCACCCCAATTTGCACTTCTAACGTTATCCCCATCTCATACAGATTTCGTGCAACCAGTTCTGTCTTGGTGTTTGATGTTGAGATAAATCAAGATAAGAACAAGGTGTCCTGTGAGAAACCACTGGAGAGTAATCTCATGTAGGATTTGCTTTTCATAGAAGGATGGAAGTAAATACTGGCTGGCAAAAGAAAGAAGAAAGTACTTAGAATGACTAGAAGCACTAGAAAAAGGGGCAAGGGGCAAGAAAGAGAGAGAGAGAGAGAGAGAGAGAGAGAGAGAGTGTGTGTGTGTGTGTGTGTGACAGATTGATTTAGCTGTTAGCTGTATCTTAGCAGCTGAGAAAGAATATTCCAGAAAGGCAGAATAGCATTAACTAGATGGAATAGCAGCAGGATTGTGAAATGCTAGGAATGGGTGAAGTTACTCAGAGATTAACACATATTGATTTGTTGAGGGCATATCAAATGTCAGGCCTTGTTCTAAATGCTAGGCTACAGTGGGGAGAAGTCACAAAATCTCTTCCCTTTTATGTCTGCATTCTAATATGGCAGAGGGGCAGGAGAGGGTGAACATCAAGTTCAAGAGTTAATCCTATCTGCTACCCACCTCCACTCCAGTGACTTCATAGCTACTTCTTGTAGAAAGAACATTGGTAGTGTGGGGGACTGCAAATATGGTTGTCATCTTGTCTTTGCTGGACCTTGAAGGGTATTAAAATAATCCAGCTTCCTGGGCTAGATGATGGTCACTTGTCAACAGCCTTTAAACGTTTGGACAAAGAAATGCACAACATTATGCCTGTAAAATTCTTATTAAAAGCTTATAATCTTAAACTAATCACTAGGAAACATTAAACAAACCCAAAATGAGGGACATTTGACAGCTGTCTTGTCCAATACAGTAGCACTAGCCACATGTAGCTATTTTAATTAAAATTAAATACAATTTAAAATTCAGTTCCAAGGATGCAAAAATTTTAGGTGGAGAGGAAGAATTTTTTTAAATTGTATTGCAGAACATGGTAAATATAGTTAATAATGGAGTGTTGCACATTTCAAATTTGCTAATAGAGTAAATTTTAAATGTTTTCACTGTGAAAAATGTTAAGCATTTGAGATGATGGGTATATTAAATAGCTTGATTTAATTATTCTGCATTGTATTTATAAATCATTATGTTACTTTGTATTTCATAAATTTATCAAATTATAAATTGTCAAGATCATCAATTTCTAATAAAATTTAGTTAAATAAAAATTGAACTTGGTATAGTGGTACATACCTCTAAATCCCAGCGACTCAGGAGGCTGAGGCAGGAGGATTGCTGGAGCCCAGGAGTTCAAGTCCAGCCTAGGCAACATACCGAGACTTACTCGCTATGAATAGATACATAAATAAATGAAAGAATTAATTAATTCAATTTCCAAGTCCCACTAGGCACATTTCAAATGCACCACCCTCTGATGAATGGCTGTCACACTGGTCAGCACAGATACAGAGCATTTCTATCACTGCAGAAAGTTCTACAGGATGGCGCTGACGTGCAGAGTAGCTTTTCCAAATGTCAAGGTCAGAAAAGACTGAGCGACTGTTCTGTAGTAAAGAGGAGCAATGTGACATGATAACTGAATACAAAGTGAGATCCTGGGTTAGATCCGGAACAGAAAGAAGACATCAGTGGGAAAAATAGAGAAATCTGAATAAGACTTAGATTAGTTAACAATACTCTATCAGTGTTAATATTTTTGGTTTTGATTATTATACTGTGGTTATATAAGATGTAAACATTTGTATTATTTTTGCAACTGTGCTGTAAGTCTGAAATTATTTCAAAATTATAAAGTAAAATAAAATAAGAAATCATGTACTGGCCCCATCTGGCTATTTATATTATTTTATCTTTTATTATTTATTGCAAACCACTGTATTTTATGAGTGCAATTCATTGATTAGTCCATTTATCAGTGGGGTGAGTGATCCACTCCCTGCTTGGCAATGAGGACCCTATGCTGGAGATGGGCAGAGCACTCACAGTCCCCAGCATGTCATGCTGCAGTGGTACAGTTGTCAACATTTTATTATTAGTGACCTGGAGTGTGGTTCTTGAGCAAAACACTCAAGTAGGTGCAAGATGTCAGGCATCTGAGAAGCACAGAGAAAGAAGTAATTTTAACAACTATGGAATTGAATGCTACTTGCTAAGTACAAATGATGCATTGGAGAAATTCAGTGAAAGGTCAAGAATGATTAATCATCAATTTAAGGCAAAATATGAAAGTCAGAGGGCCTCCTTATCATTGCATAAAGTAATTCTCATATCCTGCAGCTGGAAGATGGCAAAAAATATGAGAACCAGGCCTAGGATGTAATTAAGCGGGTAGCGGAGCTTCAGAGAAGTTCGTCGAATTAGTCATCTTGACATCCTTCAGCACGCTGGTCTAATATATTGATGATGTCATGCTGGCTTGGCTAAATTAACAAGAATTAACAGGTGCACTAGAGGTCTTGGTAAGAGACATGTTCCAGAGAATGGGAGTAAACTCTGCGAAGATTCCTACATATATGAAATTTGGGGGAGGCCCACTAGGGGATGCTAGATATTTCCTCCAAGTATTGGGCCTCCTACCTTTGACCACCAGGAAGGAAGTTTGATTCCTGGTAGGACTCTTTAGATCCCAGAGGCAGTTATCCATACTTCACATACTTCTCTGGCCCATTTACTAGGTGACATGGAATGTTGCCAGTTTCAAGTGGGTTCCAGAGCGGGAATGGACTATTGATCTAGGTTGTGGTGTAAATAGCCCTGTACTTAGTCCACATGCTCCATCAGACCCTAAGGTGTTGGAGGACTTATGTGGGCAAAAGACACTATCTGGGCCTTGGTAAACCCTAATAAGAAAATAACTTTAGACCTAGGGTTCTGGGGCAAGGCCACACCATCTTCAGCAGAGAATTATACACATGGAAGACAGTTCCTTGCATGTTACTGGGGTTGGTAGGGAATAACACCTAAGTAATAGGCCATCTCTGTCTATTTCTGTCAAATCTACCAAGTTATCGGGTTGTGTGGGCCCAGCAGCAACCCACATTAAGATGGAAGCCATATGATAATATTGGCTATAAGCAGTGACAGAAGCTTAAATAAGCTGGATGAGAAAGGGACTCATGCCATTCAGCACTACTGCACCAGATCTTCTCCTGCAGCTCAAACCCACAGCTGTGTGGATGTGGATGTGCGTGACTCATATATAACCAGACCAGTGGACAGAGGAGGCAAACAGTAGGACTGGTGACCCTGAATGACAGCTATGAGCATGAAATCCTCCCAGTGGGCACAGATTTGGGTAGTGGCCTTGTTATCTACTTTCCATAGAAAGAGAAGTGCCCCAACATAATATTTATCTTCTGTTACATACATTCAATTCATCAGCTATGGGAATGGATTTTCTGGTAGGTCTGGGATCTGGGAGGAGGAGGATTGGATGACCAGGGATGAGAAGGTCTGGGTAAATGTATGTTAATATAAAGATGAAATAGGCACAAAGTGTGAAACTTTTTGTTTTGGAAAGAGTGTTCTCTATGGAAGAGGTACAAAACAACCAAGTGAACAGAGTGACTCAATCAGTGCAAGTCGGCCAGCCTCTGACATTGGCCACTCCACTGTCAGCATGGAGAGCACGTGAACGGAGTAACCAAGGATGGAGAATATGGATGGACCCAACAGCATGGAGTCCCACGTGGCAGCTTATTGGAAGGTGTCCATTGTACAGCAAAAGAGCTGCAGTAGTGAGTCCATGCCCTTAGGATCCAAGAGTCCTATCACATATCACTTCACCCAGAGGCTACAAGCCTCTTACAGGCATCTGAAGAGATAGCTGAAGATTGAGCTTAGAGATGACGACCCTCAAGCAACGGCATTGTCTTCCAAGATGCAGTACATAACCTCAATCAATACTCATTTGATGCTTCTGTGTTCCTCATGGGCAGAACACATGAGCTGGAAAATAAGAGGAGGACACAGGACTGGCCCCTCTTTGCCATCACTCTGAATAATTCATTTGGAAGATGCATGCTTTTTGTCCCAACCCACATCTGCAGTTTCTGTGGGCTTATTTCCCTAAGGGATAATGCTTCTACCAGGAGATAGAGTTCCATTAAATTTTCAGGTGCTGCTGTAATTTGGTCAATTCTGACTCCTTGTGTCAAACAGCAGGCAAAAAAAATGAGTCCCCACCTTGACAGGAATAAGTGACTTTGATTATCATAGGATGTAGGGCTGCCATGACACAATGGGGAAAAATACATTTGGAGTTCAGGTGATCCTGTGACTGCACCCTAGACCCTGAATTCTTTGGCTCTTGTGTAAGTAGAAATTAATGTAATTATCAGGCCAAATGGAGATTTTTCTTAGGCAAGGTTGAATAGGCTTGTGCCTCCAGCACACAGGGGACCAGCACATAGGGAAGGGATCCTGATACCAGCTCACTGAGGGGCTCCACTCTTATCATTTTAAGGCAGTTGAGACAGGAAAAGGAATGCTAAGGTGTGGAGGTCTTTCCCGCACTTGTGCAGTGGGACGTTATGTTCTAACACACATCACATCAGCAGAAAATGGTGGGTAAGCCCCTCCCTCGGCAGATGTTTTAGTGTGAAATGAGATTATAATAAGGAAAAAGTCAGTGAAGGGTCATCTCTGGAGTCCGCTTTGTCTTCAGGCAGCTGGATCTGCTCAGGTTCTCATCAGGAATGCCAGAGTCTTGCTTCAGTGACCTTAGAAGGTGTTACTCAAAGATATAAATGGTTAGGTTCTTCAACGGTTAGGTTCTTCTTTTGTTTAGGCATTAGGCCTGGTCAGATAAATTAGGAGAGGCCCCCCCTTCCTGCTTTATGTGACTTGGGTCAGCTCATTAAGGGAGGCACAAAGGTAGGGGAGGAAATGTGCCTGGACATGTAAGGCCCATCAGGACCCGGGCTACCATGCCGTTTTCCTTGTGCTGCCTCAATCCTATGGAGTGTCTCTTGGCATACTCTGCCCATTTGTGGCTATGAATGGAATGGTATAACAACACTGACCTCAGAAGGGCACATACCCTTCAAGGACATGCTAGACCATCAGCGATACTAACCGATGATGGGGAGAGACTGGGTAGGGGTGGGAAGTAGAATAGGCAGTAGAGGAAGGATACGATATCACCTGTGTGTCACTAACCTGCATCCTGCATGTTTTTTTTTTTTTTTTCCTCAAGAGAATCTGCTTCTATAACTAGGAGATGCAGGTATTAAAAGGCTAGCCCCTTACCTCATTTTGGGACTTTTCTGAAGGTACCATCCAAGCTTTAGGACTCCCCTGGGGTCAGCCGAGCACCGTGAAGACTGAATTGGCATTCATCTTCTCCCTCTGCCCATCCCTGCTTCCCTTACTCTCTGTGGTGGCTTTTAAGATCTGTCCACACATTCTCTTGTGCTCCTTCCCGCTAGAGATAGAGTTTCATTTCTCTCCTCTTGTGTGTGGGCTGAACTTAGTGACTCATTTTAGTGAATAGCTTACGGCAGGCATGACAAGATGTCACTTCCTAGATGCATTGATAGAAAGACGGTGGCATCTGTCTTGGTGCACTCCCTCCCTCACTATCTTGTCACTCATTCTTGGGAAAGCCAGCTGCCATGTCACGTGAACACTGTTAAGAGTCCAGTGTGGCGAAGAACTGAGTGCTGCCAACACCATTCCCTGAGCTCAGGGAGTGGATTCTCCCTTGACTGACAGTGTGACTGCATCTTCATGAGGGACTGGAGCCAGAACCAGACAGCTAAGCTGCTCCTGGATTCCTGACCCCCAGAAATGGTGTGAGATAATGAATGCTTATGGCTGTAAGCTGCAGAGTTTTGAGGTAATTTTTCACAGAACAATAGGTAGCTAATATGTTCCCTTACAACTGGTGTCCTGGACAAAACTCTCCAATGAACTTCCTCCCTGAAAATCTTCACCTCAGAGTCTATTTCCTGGGAAATCCATCCCAAGACAGAAAGCAAAGGCATGTATTATAGAGGGTAAAGGCTTTGCTTTTTCTGTGGGAGGCTGAAGAATGTTTTGTTGTTGTTGAGTAGAAAGACAAACATATGGCCATAGAGTTTCTCATAAAGAGAAAGTTTTCTAAACCAGGATAAGGAGTTACAACTTCACCTTTGCCTTGCAGGCAAGTGGGAGCCTGCCAACTGTTTTAGGGCAGAAACAGCATTCTGGCAACCGAATGAAGAATGGATGAAATGGAGGGTCTAGTAATAGGGAGATAAAATGGGAGTTTGCTATGCTCTACAGACAACAAATAAAAATCAGGGACTACCTCTAATCCCCGGTAGGTGAGACTAATAAAATCGAGTTAATAACAGTACTTTATAAAGGAGTTGTTAGGGTCAATGAGCTAACAGTCGCAAAAGGGCTTAGAACAATGCCTGGTATGTAGACTCACTATGTAAGTGTTGGTTAAAGAAGTATGTGCTAAGTTGGTGGCACCTCCAGGGCCAGAGAATTTACTAGTCAATATTGAAACAGCCACGGGTTGGAGAGAAATGGAAGAACATCCCAAGTGGTTCAGTTCGGCAGACAAAGGAGAATTCACAAATTCTCATTAAGTGAATTTCTGTTGGATCCGTGGCCATCATTCTGAGTTCAAGGCCTTACTTTCTCTCTCAAATGTGGTTCGTGCTCTTGATGATATGGGCAACTGTCACGAAAGGGAATAACCAATCACCATGAGAGTGAAAATAAACTCAAGCTCACGCTCTGCTAACATCAGATCAGCAAATGCAGTCTCCTGAGAGAACCTCTAGGAGGAAGACTATACCCTGCCCCCCACAGCCTGTACTTGGCTCACAAAGTGGATCCATTAAGAGAGACTTCTAATGCCGTCAGGACTTCTCTGTTTCCTCTGTGAATAGGAGAATAGACATTTGATGCTGTAATCTGACAAGTTCCTGCTACCCCATGGTATAGGTCACAATAGATTATTTTTCTGAAAGGCAATTTCCCACTTGCACAGGATCTAAAAGGCTTTCTCTGATATTTCAGCTGCTGGCTCTAGATAATGGGCCGTTAGACAGAGTGGTTATTGAATATTTATGTAATTAAGAAAGTATCAGATGTCATATGGCATAATGAAGAGGACATTTGTAGCCAAGAAGACAGGATGGCCCAGTGCTGTATGAATACTCACTCAGAAATAAGGCTCTTACCCCAAATAAGGGCAGTGTCCTGAAATAAAGCTCCTCACCTGGTTATCACCACTGGGCTCCAGAATCTTGATTCTAAAACTTTAGGCAGAGTCTGCACACCAAGATTTTATATGCGAAACCACTTAATGGAAGTTCTTTAACTTGGGACTTGTGGAAGATGACAGCGAAATTTTTGGAGAACCACTGAGATCACAGTTGTCTTAGCTTGGGTGACCTCCCTGAAGGAGAGCCTGAGTCAAGGGCTTTTGAAGAGAAGGTTTATCTAGGAGAATGGGTCCAAAAAACAGGAATGGGGGCCGAGAAGAGTACACATTTCCAGCATCAGTATAGATGCTTCTGCACTGTACTTTTTCATGGCTGCAGCCACAGGGATATGTCATAATTCATTTAACCACCTTCCTATTGTTTGGTATTTAGGGTACTCCATTTCTTTGCAAACATAGCTATTTCCCAAGAATAAATTGTGACACTGAAGTGCTGAGTCAAAGGCTTTTGATGCGTATTGCCAAATTTTCCTACAGAAAGTTGTACCGATTTACATGTTCACCAGCAGTATATGAGAATGCTTGTTTCTTCGCAAGCCAGATATTACTATTTTAAAAAATCTTTCCTAGATAGAAAATAAGATCTCATTTTGTCACATTTTTTTGAGGTATAGTAATGCTGAACAGTTAAAATATATTTATTGGTCATTAGAGTTGCTCTTATTGTGAATTATCTATTCATATCTATTGTTCTTTTTTTCTAGCAACTGTGCTACAATTTTTATATTTACTTGAACAAATTATTTATATTTTAAGAATGCTATTCCTTTGCAAAAAAATGTATGTGTATATATTTCACCAGCTTGTTGTTTATTTTAATATTTTGTTTATAACTTAATGTATGTAAGTTCACAAAGCTTATGATATAAAATCTATCAGATTGGGTGGCAGAGCAACATGGCTGAATAGAAAGCTCCACCAATTGTGCCCCACTACAGGAATGCCAAATTTAACAACCATCTAAGCAAAAACAAACAAACCAAAGAAGTATTTATACAAAAGGAAAATAGGAAGAAAAAAGGAAGAGAAGATCATGAGACAACCAGAAAACAAATAGCAAAATGGCAGGAGTAAGTCCTTACTTATCAATAATAACATTGAGTGTAAATAACTAGACTCCCCAATCAAAAGACATAGAGTGGCCGAATGGATAAAAAACAAGACCCAATTATCTGTTGCCTACAAGAAATCACTTCACCTATAAAGACACATAGACTGAAAATAGAGGGATGAAAAAAGATATTCCATGCCAATAAAAACCAAAAAGAGGAGGAATGGGTATGTTTATATGAGACAAAATAGAGTTCAAGACAAATACAATAAGAAGAGACCAAGAAGATATTACATAATGATAAAGGGGTTAATTCAGCTAGAGGATGTAACAATTATATATATGCATCCAACACAGGAACATACAGATACATAAAGCAAATATTATCAGAGCTAAACAGAGAGATAAACCCCAACACAATAATAGCTGAGACATCAACACTCAACTTCCAGCATTCGACAGATTTTCCAGACAGAATGTCAACAAAGAAACATCAGAGTTAATCTGCAATATAGACCAAATGGATATAATAGATATTTATACAACATTTTACCAAAATCTTTGGAATACACATTCTTCTCCTCAGCACATGGATAATTTTCAAGGATAGACTATCTGTTAGGTCACAGAATAAGTCATAAAACATTCAAAAAATTTTAATATAATCAAGCATCTTCCTTGACCACAGTGGAATAAACTAGAAATCAATACCAGCAGTAATTTTGAAAACTATACAAACACTTGAAATTAAACAACATGTTCCTGAATAACCAGGAGTCAATGAAGAAATTAAGAGGAAAATTGAAAAATTTATTCAAACAAGTGATAATAGAAACACAGCAAACCAAGACCTATGGGATATAGCAAAAGTAGTCCTAAGAGGGAAACTTATAGCTGTAAGTGCCTACATCAAAAAAGGAGAAAAACTTCAAATAAACAACATAAAAATGTATCTTAAAGCCCTAAAAAGCAATAGCAAACCAAATCCAAAATTAGTAGAAGGAAAGAAATAGTGAAGATCAGAGCATAAATAAATGAAATGGAAATGAAGGAAACAACACAAAAGATCAATAAAATAAAAAGTTGTTTTTGGGATTTTTTTTTTAAAGACAAGTTCTTACTCTGTCTCCCAGGCTGGAGTGCAGTGGTGTGAATTCCCAGTAAAGAAAAACCCAGGACCTGATGACTTCATTGCTGAATTCTACCAATGATTTAAAGAACTAATAGCAATCTTATTCAAACAATGCCAAAAAGTAGAGGACAAAAGAGTACTTCCAAACTCATTTATCTCACCTCAGCCTCTCATGTAGCAGGGATAATAGGTGCAAGCCAACGTGCCTGGCTAATCTTCTGATTATTTATAGAGATGGTATATTTCTATGTTGGCCAGGCTGGTCTTGAATTCCTGATCTCAAGGGATTTCCCTATCTCAGCCTCCTAAAGTGCTGAGATTATAGGCATGAACCACTATGACTGGCTGAAAAGTTGATTTTTTTTGAAAAATTAAACAAAATTGACAAACTTTTAGTGAGACTAAGAAAAGCAGAAAGAAAACCCAAATAAAACAAGAGATAAAAAAGGAGACATTATAATTGATACTGCAGAGATTCACAGGATTATTAGTAGATACTATGTGCAACTATATGACAATAAATTGGAAAATCTAGAAGAAATGGATAATTCCTAGATTCATCCAACCTACCAAGATTGAACCGTGAAGAAATACAAAACCTGAAAATACTAATAACAAGTAATGATATCAAAGCTGTAATGAAAATTTTCCCAGCATAAAAAAATAGCCCAGGACCTGATGACTTAAATGCTGAATTCAAGCAAACACTGAAAGAAGAACTAGTATGAATCACATTCAAACTATTCCAACAAGTAGAGGAGGAGCGAGTACTTCCAAATTCATTCTGTAAGTATTACACCGATACCAAAACCAGACAGATACACCCAAAGAGAGAACTACAGACAAATGTCACTGATGAATACTGATGTGAAAATTCTCAACACAATTCTAGCAAACCAAATTCAACAACACATTAAAAGTATCATTCATCATGACAAAGTGGGATTTATCCCAAGGATGTTAAGGATGGTCCAACATGTGCAAATCGATCAATATGATACATTATATTAACAGAATTAAGAAAAAAAATGTGATCATTTCAATTGATGCTAAAAATGTGTTTGATAAAATTCAACATCCCTTCATAATAAAAACCTTAAAAAAGCTGGTAGACAAAAAACATACGTCAACATAATAAAAGCTGTATATGACCGCTCCCCAGCTAGTTTCATAATTCATGGGGAAAAACCAAAGGTTTTTCCTCTAGGATCTGGAACGTCAAAAATCCCCACTGTCACCATCGTTATTCAGCGTAGTACTGGTAGTACTAACTAGTGCAATCAAACAAGAGAAATAAACTAAGGGCATCCAAATTGGAAAATAAGAAGGCAAATTACCCTTCTTTCCAGATGACATAATCTTATATTTGAGAAAAGCCTCAAGACTCCACGAAAAACCTATTAGAACTGATAAACAAATTCAGTGAAGTTGCACGGTAAAAAATAAATATACAAAAATAGCAGCATTTTTATAAGCCAACAGTGAGCAATCTGAAAAATAAACCAAGAAAGGAATCCATATGCAATAGATGCAAATTAAATAAAATATCTAGGAATTAACTAAAGAAGTGAAAGATCCTTACAATGAAAATTATAAAACACTGATGCAAGAAATTGAAGTGGATACCAAAAAATGAAAAATGTTCATGGTTTGGAAAAATCAATCTTTTTAAAATGTCCATATTGCCCAAAGCAATAAACAGATTCAATGAAATCCCTATCAAAATACCAATGACATTCTTCACAGGCATAGAAAAAATCATAACATTTATGTGGAAAAACAAAAGACCCAGAGTAGCGAAAGTTATCCTAGTCAAAAAGAACTTTAGGAATCACATGATCTGACTTCAAATTATACTACAGAGGTCTAGTAACCAAAATGGCATGATACTAGCATAAAGACAGATACATATACCGGTGGAATAGAATTGAGAACCCAGAAATAAATCCATGTATCTCTAGTAAACTCATTTTTCACAGTTGTGCCAAGAGCGTACATTGGGGAAAGGAAAGTCTCTTCAATAAATGGTACCGCAAAAACTGGATATCCACATGCAGAAGAATGAAACTATAGTAAAGAATGAAACTGTCTCTTGCAATACACAAAAATAAAATAGAAATAGATTAAAAACTTAAGTCCAAGACTCCAAACTATAAAACTGCTAAAAGAGAACATTGGGGAAACTTTCCAAGACATTGGTCTAGGCAAAGATTTTTTGAGTAGTATCCACAAGTACAGGTGACCTAAGCAAAAATGGACAAATGGAATTACATCAAGTCAAAAAACTTCTGCACAGTGAAGGACACGATCAACAAGGTTAAGAGGCAATCCACAGAATGAGGAAAACATTTGCAAAATACCCATCTGACAAGGGATTAATAACCAGAATATAGAAGGAGCTCTAACAACTGTATAGGCAAAATATCTAATAATCTGATATAAAAATTGGCAAAAGATTTGAATAGACATTTCTCAAAAGAAGGCATACAAATGGCAAACAGGTATATGAAAAGGTGCTTAACATAGTTGGTCATCAGAGAAATGCAAATTGAAGCTACAAGGAGATGTCATCTCACCTCAGTTAATATGGCTTTTACTCAAAAGGCAGAGCTAACAAATGCTGGCAAGGATGCGGAGAAAAGGGAGCCCTCGCACACTCTTAGTGGGGATGTAAATTGGTAAAACCACTATGGAGAACAGTTTGGACATTCCTCACAAAACTAAAAGTAGAGCTACCATATGGTCTAGCAATCCCACTCCTACAAATTTTGGGTATATACTCCTAGGTATATATACCCGAAAGAAATGAAATCAATATGTCAAAGAGATATCTGGAGTTCCATGTTTATTGCAGCACTATTTACAATAGCCAAGAGTTGGAAGCAACATCAGTGTCCATTAACAGTTTAATGGATAAAGAAAATGTGGTATATAATCAAAATGGAGCAATGGAGTACTGTTCAGCCATAAAAAGAATGAGATTCTTTCATTTGCTACAACCTGGATGAAACTGGAGGTTGTTATGTTAAGTGAAAGAAGCCAGGTATGGAAAGACAAGCTTCCCGTGTTCTCACTTATCTGTTGGAGGTGAAAATGGAAACAACTGTACTCATGAAGATAGAGTAGAAGGATGGTTATCAGAAGCTGGAAAGGGTAATATGAGGTTGGGGGAAGTAGAGATGGCTAATGGGTACAAAACCAGTTAGAAAGAATGAATAAGATCTAGTACTCGCTAGCACAACAAAGTGAATATAGTAAAAAATAACTTAATTATACATTTAAACATAACTAAAAGAGTATAATCTTTGTGTTTGTAACACAGAATAAATCCTTGAGGTGATGTGTACCCATTTATCCAGTTGTAATTATTACTCATTGCATGCTTCTATCAAAATATCTCATGTTACCCATAAATATATCTGCCTACTATGTACTCACCAAAGTTAAAAATTTAAGGAAAGATCTCAAGAAAAATAAGATTTATCAGATTAAAAATGTTAAACTTTTCTATTATAACAGGTAAATATTCACCTTATATTAAAAATAATTACTTTTCTTCATAAATGGATATTATTGCTTTCTGAGGCTACTATCCTTTCTCCATGGATCTGAAATGTTATTTTTATTATAAGCTCAATGCAAACATTTGAGTCTATAAAATAACCACAAAGGAAGAAATAGGAACATTTTGAAAATGTTTTTCAAAAACTTCATATAACTCCATGGAGATAGATGTGTAAATATTATTCAAACGGACAATTTTATTAGTCAGGGTTCTTCAGAGAGACACAAGCAATAGGAGAGAGAGAGAGGATTTCATATGGAACTTGGCTCATCTGATTATGGATGCTCAGAAGTCTCACGATAGGCTGTCTGCAAGCTGGAGAACCAGGGAAGCCAGTAGTGTGGCTCAGTAGTCTGAAGGCTCAAGAACCAGGGGAGACAACAGTGTGATTCTCAGTCCTGGGGGAGCTACTGGTGCAAGTCCTAAAGTCTAAAGTTCTGGACGTGGAGTCCTGATGTCCAAGGGCAGGAGAAAACAAGTGTTGTAGCTTTTAGGGTAGAAACAGCAAGTTTGCTTGTCCTCACCCAGACTGTCTGTGCCTCAGCTGATAGATAGTATCCACCCACAATGGGTGAGGGCAGATCATCCTTACTCAGTCCACTGATTCAAATGCCAGTCTTTTCCAGAAACACCCTCAGAGACATACCCAGAAATAATGCTTTACCAGCTGTCAGGGCATTCTTTAATTTAGTCAAGTTGACACTTAAAATTAACCATTACAACAATGTTCCATGAGAGCATGAATTTCCAAAGTTAATTCAAATGGAGAATCTTAACAGACCAATAACCATTTCAGAATTTTAAAAAGTTATTGAATAATCACTTATTTAATAACAAACTATTAGAAATCACAAGCTATACTTTTTTTGAACTTAACATAAATTTTATTTGGTTTTAATGTAATGGGTATGTGTGTAATTTAGTTTCTTCTTTAAAATTTTTATTTTATTAGAAGTTCTGGGGTATATGTGTAGGACATGCAGGTTTGCTACATAGGTAGATGTGTGCCATGGTGGTTTGCTGCATCTAGCAACCTATCACCTAGGTATTAAGTCCAGCATGCATTAGTTATTTATCCTGATGCTCTCCCCGCAGTGTGTGTTCCCCTCCTTGTATCTATGTGTTCTCATTGTTTTCAGCTTCCCCTTATAAGTGAGACCACGTGGTGTTCGGTTTTCTGTTCCTGCCTTAGTTTGCTGAGCATAATGGCTTCCAGCTCCATCCATGTCCCTGCAAAGGGTGGTATCTCATTTTTTTTGTGGCTGCATAGTATTTCATGGTGTATATGTACCACATTTTCTTTATGCAGTCTATTATTGATAAACATTTGGGTTGATTCCATGTGTTTGCTGTTGTGAATAATACTACAATGAATGCATGTATCTTTATAATAGAATGATTTATATTTCCTTGGGTATATACCCAGTAATGGGATTTCTGGGTCAAATGGTATTTCTGGTTCTAGATATTTTTAAGGAATTGCCAAACTGTCTTCCCAATTAGGTTAAACTGATTGACATTCCCATCAACAGTTAAAAGTGTGCCTATTTCTCCACAGCCTCACCAGCATCTGTTGTTTCTTGACTTTTTAATAATCACGATTCTAACTGGCATGAGGTTGTGGTTTTGATTTGAATTTATCTAATGATCAGTGCTGTTGAGCTATTTTTCATATGTTTGTTGGATGCATAAATGTCTCCTTTACCCAGTTTCTGATTTTTTTTTTTGTAAATTTGTTTAAGTTCCTTATAGATTCTGGATGTTAGGCTTTTCTCAGATGGATAGATTGCAAAAATTTTCTCCCATTCTGTGGGTTGCCTGTTCACTCTGATGATAGTTCCCTTTGTTGTGCAGAAGCTCTTTAGTTTAGTTAGACGCCATTTGTCAATTTCAGCTTTTGTTGCAATTGCTTTTGATGTTTTTGTCGTGAAATATTTGCCCGTGCCTAAGTCTTGAATGCTATTACCTAGATTTTCTTCTAGGGTTTTTATAGTTTTGGGTTTTACATTTAAGTCTTTAATCCATCTTGAGTTAATTTTTGTATAATGTATAAGGAAGGAGTCATTTCAATTTTCTGCATATGGCTAGCTGGTTTTCTCAGCACCACTTATTAAATAGGGAATCCTTTCCCCATTACTTGTTTTTGTCAGGTTTGTAAAAAATTAAATAGGGAATCCTTTCCCCATTGCTTGTTTTTGTCAGGTTTGTAAAAAATCTGATGGTTGTAGATGTGTGGTATTATTTCCGAGGTATCCATTCTGCTCCATTGGTCTATGTGCATGTTTTGGTACCAATACCATGCTATTTTGGTTGCTGTAGCCTTAGAGTATCAATTGAATTTAAGTAGTGTGATGCCTCCAGCTTTGTTCTTTTTGCTTAGGATTGTCTTGGCTATACAGGCTCTTTTTGGTTCCATATAAATTTTGAAGTTTTTTTTTTCTAATTCTGTAAAGAATGCCAATGGTAGTTTAATGGAAATAGCATTGAATCTATAAATTACTTTGGGCAGTATGGCCATTTTCACTGTATTGATTCTTCCTATCCATGAACATGAAATGTTTTTCCATTTGTTTGTGTCTTCTCTTATTTCCTTGAGTAGTGGTTTGTATTTCTCCTTGAAGAGGTCCTTCACTTACCTTGTTGGCTGTATTCCTAGGTATTTTATTCTCTTTGTAGCAATTGTGAATGGGAGTTCCTTAATGATTTGGCTCTCTGCTTGACTATGGTTGGTATATAGGAATGCTTGTGATTTTTGCACATTGATTTTTGTATCATGAGACTTTGCTGAAGTTGCTTATCAGCTTAAGGAGCTTTTGGGCTAAGATGATGGGGTTTTCCTAGATTCAGGGTTATGCCATCTGCAAACAGAAACAGACTAACTATAACATTTTGATGCGAGTACAAGATTTAAAAGATAGAATATAGGGACTGGAAAGAATATTCAAGGTAAGCTATAGACAATGTATTTGACTCCAAGAGAGCCTCAAGCTACTACGAGAATTCCAAGTAACCACTGAATTGTTTCAGCCTTAGAGCAAGGGCTTTCTTGTTTCTATAGAAGGCACAGCAACAGTAAACACAAATCTACCTGCAGAGGAAGAATTCTGCATTTTCCTATATATTGTATATACAGAGATCTCTGGAAGAACCCACAAGGAACTGGTAACAGTGGTTACCTCTGGGGAGGCAACCAGGTGACTAGGCAGAAGGGTGTGAGAGAGACTTAATTTTCATCTTACATGTTTCTGCTTTTTGAATTCTGAACCATGTATCTATATTATCCATCCACAAAATAAATAAAATATACCCTCAGTGAAAGAAAATAAAATTTAAACCACAGGCTATAAGAACTAACACACACACACACACACAAATGTATAAATATGTACAGACAGCTTCTGATTTATGATGGTTCAACTTACAATTTTCTAATGTTATGATGGTACCCATACAACTATTCTGTTTTGACGTTCAGTAGGGTATTCACTAACTTACATGAGACATTCAATGCTTTATTATGAAATAAGCTTTGTGTTAGATGATTTTGCCCAATGGTAGGCTAATGTAAATGTTCTGAGCATGCTTAAGATAAGCTAGACTAAGATACGATTGGTAGATTAGGTGTATTAACTGCGTTTTGACTCAGAGAATTTTCAATTTGTGACAGGTTTATCAGGAAGTAACCATACTATATGTTGAAAAGCATCTGTATTAGGTATACTGAATATAATATGTATTGAAATATATACCATGTATACAACAGAGTAAACAATTAAAACTCTATTTATAGGCAAACTATTTAAAAAATGTTGAGACTCAATGAAATATTAGTTAGCAGTGGCAATAAATGGGGTAGATACACTTGTACATAGAAAAATCACCTACAGTTAAGGGAGCTATCCAGGTTGTCGAGCAATGTATTATCATACGTGGCAAGCAGTTCTTCACACAAAACAAAGCTATGCCTATCTATATAGAGCTGTACATGTGCAAATAGTTCCAGAAGTTGTGGAAAGATTCACATCGAAATAATAGCAGTTATCTTTACAGAGGGTACTAGGATTGAGATGAGCTTTGATTATGTATTTTGAAAATGTATATTCATGTTTTACTTATACTATAAAAATAAATAAAAAGTTTAAAAAATAATACATCTTTGCATTTATGTTTAAAATGTTCATTGCTGTTATTCATGATGGTATAAATATTGGAAACAAACTGTCATCAGTGAAAGAGCAGCTAAATAGACGAGGCCAGATCTGTAATATTTAATCACATGCCGCTACTAAAGACAATGAGGTAGATCTCACCCTGATTACATGCATGTTTAAATGTATTGAAATTAAACTGTCAACACACCAAAATATTGGCAATATTTATCTTCAGAAAGAAGAATAGAAATGAAGGTATAAATTAGGACTTGATGGTTTGTTTTTAATATATACCCGTACCTGTCCCTGTAGTGTTTGAACCTTATAATAACATTGTTTTTATTTACTATTGTCTAATTTAAAATCTATATTAACAGAACATAAGATCTGTAGTAATAGAATAATAATATATTTGTGTCTCTAAAATGAGAAAACAATATTTGCATTCATGATTGATATGGCTGACGCCCTCCATTGTTATTCTTACCTGTTGACATCCATTCAAACTTTCTCTCATTTGATTGATGCCACTATATTTTGACTCTCCCTTTTCTTTTTTAAGACAGAGTTTCACTCTTTCACCAAGGCTGAAGTGCAGTGGCCTGATCTCAGCTCACTGCAACCTCCACTTCTCAGGTTCAAGTAATTCTACTGCTTCAGCCTCCTGAATAGCTGGGACTACAGGTACCCAGCACCACAACTTACTAACTTTTGTATTTTTAGTAGAGGCAGGGGTTCATCATGTTGGCCAGGCTGGTCTCAAACCCCTGACCTCAGGTGATCTACCTTCCTTGGCTTCCCAAAGTGCTGAGATTGCAGGCATGAGCCACCACACCTGGCCTGATTCTTCCTTTCATAAACCAAAGGTTGAATTTCCTAATCTCTCTACTTTTCTTTTTTAGTCAGTTTCAAATGGGTTAAAAATAAGGGCTGCTTGCTAAAGATTGCACTGACCAAAAGAACTATAGAAGTTGCTCTATGTCTCAAAGAAAGCACCTGTTTGTTGGCTCTCCAGGAAAAATTACCAGGTGGTTGATACTGTAGGAGGCAGGAGACTGTCTGCTATATTTTTTAGAGTTGGGTGCAGAACATTCTTGTATTGTCAAGTGTAGGGGCAAAGGGGGTGTCTAGTCTCATGTTATCCTCAAATCTTAAAGACCTAGAGAGTGAAGGTAGTTCTTTTAAATCATTTTACCAAAGTAAGTTCTCATTTGTTCTGCACTGACAACCTCACATGATTAAAAGAAAGGAAATTTCCCCAATATTCCATCTGTCACTTCTGAAAGGCAGATTCTCTAAACAGCTAACTCACAGGTTTATCTGGGCAACCAAGTCCATCACTAACTTTGCAGCTTTGAATATTCCAGTAAAAGATGTAGGGTAGTACTGCAAGTAGTTCTAACCCTGCTATCCAAAGTTTGTAACATTTTATTCAAGACCTTGGTTTTCCTACTGAATTTCCCTTGAAGCTTAAACCCCATTCCCTGTAGTGCAAAATTTCCATTAACAATGAGACCCAACTGCTTAAATCACTGAATCTGTGTTACTTTCTTGCTCCTAAGCACAAAGAATGCTTTGAATATTGCTAAAGGGCACATGAATATTTTCAACATCCTTGGGTAACATTTGAAGAAATACTTGTACATAGGATACAGTAGTATTTCATGTTATTAAGATGCAAGTGAAGTGGCTTAGTGAGGAAGTAGTTCAATTTGTATTTGTTGGGAGTTTGTCTCAGAATGCCGGCCCAGATTTTTAGTAGAACTGAACTGGCAAATAGAAGCACGAAACTGATCTCCAATTTTAGCACCTGATATGGTTTGGCTGTGTCCCCACCCAAATCTCATCTTGAATTCCCATGCGTTGTGGGAGGCACCCAGTGGGACGTAATTGAGTCATGGGGGCAGGTCTTTCCCATGCTGTTCTTCTGACAGTGAAAAAGTCTCACCAGATCTGATGGTTTTATAAGGGGGAGTTTCCCTGCTCAAGCTTCTCTTCTCTCCTCTTGTTTGCTGCCATGTGACACATGCCTTTTACCTTCGGCCATGATTTTGAGGCCTCCCCAGCCACATGGAAATGTGAGTACATCAAACCTTTTTCTTTTGCAAATTGTTCAGTCTCAGCTATATCTTTATCAGCAGCTAAAAACAGACTAATACAGTACCTATATTAAAATATACATGTGTCACAATTTTGACAGTTGGCTGCAGTCAGCGTCAGCTGGAATGTGCACAAACACACACATGCACACGCATATTTACACCATACATTTATAGATACATAAATTTAATCCTGTATGATTTTCCCTCATAAAATCTTGCTGAAAACTGTCACTTATATTTAGCATTTTTTTAAATTATAAAAGTGATTCATGTTCAGCACAGAAAATTTATAAAAATCAGAAAAATGCAAAAGAGCAAATTCAATATCATGAATTGTCTTACTATCCAGAGATAACTACAATTTAATAAATGCAGAGATCAAAAGCAAGATATAAAACTACATATAAATTATGATTTCAATTAGGCAATATGCATTTTGCTTTTCTTATCTTGAAAGTTACAGCATTAACATTTCTCTGTCATTTAAAAATTTAGAAAACCAACCCATCAGTTAAGGGCTGAAATGTGCTTTATTGTAATGCTATGGTTTCATTAAACATATTATTTTCTTATCACTAGATATTTAAGTTGTTGCTAATTTTTTCTATATTGTATGCAATGCTATGATTAACATATTTTCTGTCAACCTTTACTGCACCTCTGATTATTTTATTATTGTAGGTCCTTAGAGAAAATATTGTTGGGTCAGAGAATATGTTTTTATATTTTTTTAAATGTGCTTTTTCAGGAGTCCTTGAAAATTGGCATGTAGCAGGTGGTCAGTAAATATTTGTTAAATGGGTATGCATATTTCAAAGCTCTGATTCATAGTTCCAAATTTCTGTTCAGACAAACTGTATTCACTTACATTTCCACCAATTAAAAAAAAAGTTTCATGGCACATTAATCAATATCTGTATTTTAATTTCCTTTTTCCTTCCTTCCTTCCTTCCTTCCTTCCTTCCTTCCTTCCTTCCTTCCTTCCTTCCTTCCTTTCCTTCCTCTCTCTCTTTCTTTCCTTCCTTCCTCCTTCCTTCCTTCCTTCTTTCCTTCTTTCCTTCTTTCCTTCTTTGATGGAGTCTTGCTCTGTTGCCCAGGCTGGAGTGCAGTGGCATGATCTCAGCTCACTGACACCTCCACTTCCTGGGTTCAAGCAATTCTTCTGCCTCAGCTTCCTGACTAGCTTTGGCAAGGACTTCCAGTACTATGGTAAATAGGAATGGTGTAAGTAGGCATTCTCATCTTGTTTCAGTTCTTAGAGGAAGGGCTTTCAACTTTTTCCCATTTAGTATAATGTTAGTTGTGGATTTGCTGTATATGGCCTTTATTATTTTGAGGTATGTTCCTGGTATACCCATTTTTTTAGGATTTTTGTCATTAAGAGATGTTGAATTTTATCGGTGCTTTTTCTGTGTCTATTGAGATCATTTTTGTCCTTCATTCTGTTTATGTGATGTGTCATGTTTATTAATTTGCATATGTTGAACCATCTTTGCATCCCTGGTATAAATCCCACTTTACCATGGTGTATTATCTTTTTGACGTGTGGTTGCATTTATTTTGCTAGTGTTTGGGGAGAATTTTTACATCTATGTTCAACAAGAATATTAGCCCGTAGTTTTTTTTGTTGTCCTTTTGTCCTTGTCTAGTTTTGGTGTCAGGATGATGCTGGCTTCATAGAATGAGTTAGGGAAAATTCTCTTCTCCTTTACTTTTTGAAATAGTTTCAGGAAGGTTGTTGTTAGTTCTTCTTTGTATATTTGGTATTATTCAGCTGAGAATCCATCTGGTCCTGGGCATTTTTTTGTCAGGAGACGTTTTATTACTGATGCAGTCTCTCTACTCATTATTCATCTGTTGAGGTTTTCTAGTTCTTTTTCTGATTCAATCTTGATATGTTTTATGCTTCCAGAAATTGATCCATTTCCTCTAGGTTTTCCAGTTGTCAGCATATAGTTGTTCATAGTAGTTGGATGGTTTTTTACAATTCTGTGATATCAGCTGCAGTGTTCTCTATTTTCATTTCTGATTGGGTTTTCTTTTTTTCTTGGTTACTCCAGCTAGTGATTTACCAATTTTATTATCTTTTTGATGAGCCAACTTTTCACTTTTTAAAATCTTTTGTCTTGTTTTTGTAGTCTCTATTTCACTTGGTTCTGCTCTGATCTTTATTATTTGTTTTCTTCTGCTAATTTTGGGCTTGGTTTGCTCTTACTTTTCTAGTTCCTCGAGGTGCATTGTTAGATTACTAATTTGTAATCTTTCTACTTTTTTGATGTGGGTGTTTATTGCTCTAGCCTCATTCTTGGTATTGCTTTTACTATATTCCACAGGTTTTGTGATGTTGTGTTTCCATTTTCACATTTCAAGACATTATTCCATCTAAATTTCTTCACTGACCCAGTAAACATTCGAAGCATTCTGTTTAATTTCTATGTATTTGTATAGTTTACATAGTGTCTCTTGGTGTTGATGTCTAGCTTTATTCCATTGTGGAAATACTTGATATTATTTTGATTTTCAAAAATTTAAGATTTGTGAACTAACATATGGTCTATACTGGAGAACATTTCATGTGCTTACAAAAATAATGTATGTTCTGCAGTTATTGGATAGAATGTTCTGTAAATGTCTGTTAGAACCATGAGTTCTAAAGTCCAGTTTAAATATGATGTTTTTTGGTTGATTTTCTGTCTAACTGATCTGTCTAATACTGAGTAGGATGTATAAGTCTCTACTCATTATTAGAGTATTATTATATTATTATATGTATATTATATTATTATATATAACTTATATATTATATGTAATATATATATTATATTATATTATCATATATAACTATTATTATATTACAGTTTAACTCTCTAGATCTAGTTTAACTCTTCTCTTTATAAATCTGTGTGATTGTGTGTTGGGAGCATATGTATTAAGAATTTTACTTTTTCTGGCTGGTTTGATTTTTTTTTTCATTATATAATCTTCTTTGTCTTTCTTGTGTCTTTTGACTAAAAGTATCTTTCATCTGATATAAGCATAGCTACTCTTGCTCACTTTTGGTTTCTGTTTATGATGTAATATCTCTTTCTATCCCTTTACCTTCTATCTGTATGTGTCTTTACAGGTAAGGTGAGTATCTTGTGAGAGCATATAGCTGAATCACGTTTTTTAGCTCGTACGCCAGTCTATATATTTAAAGCGAGTAATTAAATCCATTTATGTTCAAGATGATTGGTATGTGAAGCTTTGTTCTTGTCATATTGTTTACTGTTTTCTGGTTGTTTTACATATTCTTTATTCTTTTCTTTTTCTCATATTGTTTGTAACTGTGGTCTGGTGAATTTCTGTAGTGGTACCACTTGATTTCTTTATCTTCCTTCTTTTTATGATCATTTTACCAGTGAGTTTATATTTTGTATTTTTTTATGATGGTAAATGTTATTCTTTCACTTCCAGGTTTAGGACTCACTCAAGCATTCTCATAGAGCTGGTCTAGTGGTGATGAATTCTCTCAGCATTCTTGTCTAGAAAATATTTCTTCTTCATGAATGTTCTGAATAATAATTTTGTTTGATATATAGTATTCTTGGTTGATAGTTTTTACCTTTCAGCACTTTGAATATATCATCCCATTTGCTTCTGGCCTGTAAGGTTTCTCCTAAGAAATTCACTGTTAGTCTGATGAGGTTTCCTTTATAGGTAACTAGGAACTTTTCTCTTGGTGTTTTAATAATTTGCTCTTTATCTTTGACTTTAGATGATCTGATTATAATGTGCCATGGAGAAGTCCTTTTTATATACTGTCACTTGGGACCATTGAGCCTTCTGTATCTAGATGTCTAAATCTCTTTCTAGAGTTGGGAAGTTTTTATCTATTATTTTGTTGAATAAATTTTCTAATCTTTCAATTTTTTCTTTACCATCTGGGATACTAATAATTCAAATGTTTGATCATTTATGTTGTCACAAATGTCACAAAGAGTTTGCTTATGCTTTTTAAAAAAAATTTTTGTGTAATTGAGTTATTTCAAGACCTGTCTTCAAGTTCTGAGATTTTGTATTCTGCCTGATCTAACCTATTGTTGAAGGTTTTATGTGTATTTTGTGTTTCCTTCAATGAATTATCTGATTCCAGAATATCTATTTTGTTCTTTTAAAAAAAATCTCTTTGGAAATTTTCTGATTCATAACCTCAATTGTTTTTTAAAAATGTTTTAGATTGTGTTTCAGAATTATTTTATATTTCACTGAGTTTCTTTAAAATTAACATTTAAACCAAGGCAACATGGCAAAACCTTGTCTCTACAAAAATTACAAAAATTAGCTGAGCATGGTGGTACATGCCTGTAGTCCCAGATACTTGGGAAGCTGCAGTGGGAAAATCAATTGAGCACAGGAAGTTGAGGCTGTAGTGAGCAGAGATTATGTCACTGCACTCCATCCTGGGTGACAGAGTGAGACCTTGTCCCAAATTTTTTTTTAATTCAAATATTTTTTTCTCTTTATAGGTATTGAAGAGATTTCTTTTTAAAGAGCTATTGCTTGAAAATTATTGTGCTTCCTTGGAGATATCACATTTCCTTGTTTTTCATGTTTCCTGTATGTTTATGGCAATATTTGTGCATCTGATATAATAGTTGCTTTTTAACTTTTTCCTATTTTTGAATTTACTTTTCATGTAGGAGAGGATATTTTCTTATTTTTTTTTATTTTTATTTTTTGAGACAGAGTCTTGCCTTGTCACCCAGGCTGGAAAGCAGCAGCATGATCTTGGCTCATTGCATCCTCTACCTCCCAGGTTCAAGTAATTCTTGTGGCTCAGCTTCCTAAGTAGCTGAGATTGCAGGTGTCTGCCTCCATGCCTAGCTAATTTTTTTTTTGTATTTTTAGTAGAAATGGAGTTTTGCCATGTTGAGCAGGCTGGTCTCAAATGTCTGACCTCAAATGGTCCACCTGCCTCAGCCTCCCAAAGTGCTGGGATTACAGGTGTAAACCACCATGCCTGGCCTTCCTGAAAGTGTCTGTAGTATTGGTTGGGTAGGGCAATTTGGCTTCACTTCTGGGTGCATGCAGTAGTATAGTCTCCGTATGGTTTATTTGCCTATAAATGGTATTAGTGCTTTTTGGTGACTTCATCAGAAGGTTAGCATGTGGTTATTAGTGAAAGATGTGGTGAAGTTGTCCTAAATACTGGGAAGACAGGTGGGCCAGTCTTCAGGTCCCAGTAATGTCAGCAGTGAGCTGAGCATGTCTGTCTTTGTGTCCCAAGGCAACATATGCTGGCATCCATGTTAGTGTTTACTGGCAGGCCAATTGGACCTCCAAGTGGGTTGCTTGAATGCTAGTAGAGGCAGCAGTGGGTCAGAATGGTGATCAGGTTCTCAGATCCCTGAGAAGCAGCAGTGGTGGGATGTCCCTTTGGGTTATGAGTAGTGCAAGTTTATTAGACAGTTTTATAATTTTTGCTTCAATTGTCAACTATGATTTAGAAGTTACAAGAGAAAAAGGTCTTGTATTTACCAATATTTTTGCTTATCATGGTATTGGTAATGGTCATTGCACAAGGTCACCTCCAACAAACCCAGATCTGCTGCTCTGAGGCCCTCTTGCTCTCTGCAGCAGTAGCATCCAAGTACCACACATGATGGAATAAGGGCCCCTGCTTATAGTTTGATCCTGGGCATGGTAGTCACAATTCCAGCACATTCATAGTTGCCAATCACTGCCCCAGCCAGGTAACCCTCTGGCTCACTGGCCTCAGTCTCTGTCAGCAGTAGGAACAGGTATGCAAAGAGGGAAGAAGGGTTATGTTCTCTACATGGGAGCTCTAGCACAGAGACCACTCTGCCAATGGGAGGGGATTTCACTCTTGGCTTGCAAAGCTGATCACAGAGATTGAGCCACTGCTTGGGGCCAGAGTCACAGGCTCTGAAAAGATCACACTTTGCTTTCCTTTGTCCTAGGGTTGGGGAGGGGATGCCTTCTGTTGCACTGCACACCCTTTACCCCAAGATGTAGTACTTCATATAGCTAAAATACTGGGGACTCTGCAGCACCTTTGGGACCAGTAAATGCTGTTCTATCAAAGCCTCTGTATGGACACTGGGGAATGTCATCAGGAGCTCCTGAGATGTGGAGATATGTGGACTGTCGTTCCCACCACAGGATGCAGTACCATGACGCTATGCTACCAAAAGGCTCCCTGCAACAGCTGTTTGGATCTTGGAGGGGTGACCCAGCACGAGTCCCCTGTCTAGGGCAATGTCCTCATGGGGTCTCCAAATCACTGCCCACATTAGTGTCAGGGGTTTGTGTGGGTAGAGGAGCTCTGTTTGTATGGGTTTTGGATTCTAGCAGGCCACAGCAGGAATACGGAACACTGAAGTCATTTCATTTATCCTTTCTCCATAATACTGAGTCCCTGGGGGCACCCGGCCATTCTTGGCTAAGCTGGCTGCTGGCTCTCTTTTCCTTCTGTGCCTCAAGATGTTTCCCATCAGTTTTCCATTGGACTCTAGTGTTCTCTCCAAGATGTTCTGTTCAAAGTACTTTCTCTTAATTTTTCTGGAGAGAGCAGATGTCTGAGATCTTTAGCCAGCCATCTTGAATGAGGATCTATAAACATTGTTTCTGAGTTTATCTTTTTATATTGTTTTTTGGTGGTTGCTCTAGGTATTATGTTATATACACCTGTTTCTCACATTCTACTGGTGTTGTCATTGGACCAGTTCTAGTGAAGTGTGCAAACCTTACCTCTCTTTATATTCTTTTGCCTTTTCCCAATTTATAATATAATTATTGAAATATTTCCTTTACCTATACTTGGGACTATGTTAGGCAGTTTCATAATTTTTTCTTTAATTGTCAACTGTAATTTAGAAGTTACAAGAGAAAAATGTCTTATATTTACCAATATTTTTGCTTACCATGTCTTTATTCCTATTATTGTTTTATTTCCATTTAAAGAACATTATTGAGCCATTCTTTCAAGATAGGCATGCTTCTTACAAATTCTCATTTCTTTATTGGAGAATGTCTTGATTTGTCCTTCATTTCTAAAGGACATTTTTACTGGATACAGGATTCTGTGTTGACAGTTCTTTTATCTAGACACTCAAAAAATGTATTACCTTTGGCCTTTATGGTTTCAAATGTCAATCAAATTGTTTTTCCCTTATAGATAAGTTTTCATGTTTCTTCCACTGCTTTCAGAAGTCTATAATGTTTCTTGATGAGGACTTCTTTAAATTTATCTAATTGAGTTTTACCTGTCCTTTTGTCTTTTCCCAATTATGGACAGTTTTCAAACATTGTTTCTTCGAGTACTTTTTCAGCCCTGCTTTCTTTTTTTTAATCCTTCCAGAACTCTGGTGACATGAATGTTAGATCTTTTTTATAGTTCCACAAATCCCTGTGGGTGTGTCAAAACTTTTTAGTTTGTTTTCTCTCTGTTGTTTATATTGAGTAATTTATGTTATTCTGTCTTTCAGCTTACTTGTTATTTCCTTTGTCTCCTCCAGTCTGTCACTGAGTCTAGCTATTGAGTTTTCTTTTTATTTCAGTTATTCTATCTTTTAGTTTTAAAATATTGACTTGGTTCATTTTTGTATCTTCTGTTTCTTTGCTGAGAATTTCTACTTTTTCATTTGTTTCAAGTTTGTGCATAATTGCTTTCGGAAGTGTTTTTATGATGGTTTCTTTAAAATCTTTGTCAAATAAGCTAACATGTCTGTCAAATCCATGTTGACATATAGTGATTGCTTTTTTTACGCAATAGAATGCTTCAGGAAGAAAATGCTCAAGGTGCAACCATTAGCTAATGAGGAAAGGAGTCACTGGAAAAATATTGGTGCTTCCTCTCCTTCAGCTGTGTTTCATGTAGACTCTCAGAACATCTCTAATGAGATTGACTTTCATGGTCATAGTGGTAAACTGCTAATTATCTTTTTATATTAACTGTTATTCCTTCCTTGTCTCACTTTCGCAGTTTCTTACTATCCTTCCAGTGACCACCTCTCAAATAAACAATGTATCTTAAAGTCTGTGTCTTAGATCTCCTTTCATTTTTTCAGTGGTGGCATAGGTGAAAGATGAGGGCAGATGAAAGTGAACAATAAAACCCCTCTATATTCCCTTTTTAATACAGACAAAGTATATGCAGTCAGGACATAGACATAATGTTTACATACTGATCTATATAGCATTCCCCCACATATGGATTTTAATTTCATAATACTTTGTCCATTTCCCATTGAAGTCACTTTATCTGTGATATAACCTACTTTGCTTTGAGAGGGGCTCTGTTTTCAGTGTCCAGCTAAGCAAAATCAGAATTACATGTATTTTATATTCTCAGTTAAAATGAACATAATGGGAGGGGGCCAAAGTAGCCAACTAAAAGCAGCTGGTTGTCAGGGAGAGGAACAGAAGGGGCAAGTAAATACAGCATCTTCAACTGTAAATCCAGAACCTTCAACTGAAACATCCAGGTACTTATATTGGGATTGATCGGAGAAATAGCTCAACCCACAAAGAATGGAGAAAAGCAGGGCAGGGTGACGGCCCAACAAGGAGTGACACGGAGTCAAAGGAACACATCCAAAGGCCAACAACCACAAAGACTGAAGGGAGATAAACCACAAAGATGAGAAAAAGCCAGTGCAGGAACACGGAAAATTCAAAAAGCCAGAGTGCCTTCTTTCCTCCAAATAACCGCATCACCTCTTCAGCGAGGGTTTGGAACTGGGCTGAGGCTGAGATGGCTGAAATGACAAAAGTACAATTCAGAATGTGGATAAAAATGAACTTCACTGAGCTAATGAAACACATTGTAACCAATGCAAGGAAGCTAAAAAAAAAAAAAAAAAAAAAACCCGTGATAAAACATTGCAGGAGTTGACAGACAAAATAGCCAGTATAGAGAAGAACATATCTGACCTCACAGAGCTGAAAAACACACTACAAGAATTTTGTAATGCAATAGCAGGTATTAATAGCAGAATAGACCAAGTGAAGAAAAGAATCTCAGAGCTTAAAGACTGTATTTTTGAAATAAGACAGGAAGACAAGAATAGAGGAAAAAGAATGAAAAGGAATGAACAAACCCTCCAAGAAATATGGGATTATGTAAAAAGACTGAATCTATGACTGGTTGATGTACCTGAAAAACATGGGGAGAATGGAACCAATTTGAAAAACATATTTCAGGATATTATTCATGAGAATATCCCCAACCTAGCAAGACAGGCCAACATTCAAACTAAAGAAATACAAGGAACCCCAGTAAGATATTCCACGAGAGGATCATCCACAAGATACATAATCATCAGATTCTCCATGAAATAAAAAAAAATAGTTAAGGGCTGCCAGAGGTAAAGGCCAGGTTACCTACAAAATGAAGCCCATCAGACTAACAGCAGACCTCTCAGCAGAAACCCTACCAGCCAGAGACAATTGGCAGCCAATATTCAATATTCTTAAAGAAAAAATTTCCAACCCAGAATTTCATATCTGACTAAACTAAACTTCATAAGTGAAGGAGAAATAAGATTCTTTACAGACAAGCAAACACTGTGGGAATTTGTTGTCATCAGACCTGCCATACAGAAGTTCCTGAAGGAGGCACTAAATATGGAAAGAAAAAAATATTAGCAACCACTACAAAAACACACTAAGATACACAGTCCAGGGACACTATAAAGCAACCACATAAACAAGTCTGAAAAATAACTAGTTAGCATCATGACAACAGGATCAAATAACAACACTAACCTCAAATGTAAATGAGCTAAACCCCCCTAAATAAAAGACACAGAGTAGCAAGCTGGATAAAAAACCAAGACCCTTTGGTGTGCTGTCTTCTGTAGACCCCATCTCACAAGCAATGACACATGTAGTCTCAAAATAAAGGTATGGAGGAAAATTTACCAAGCAAATGGAAAACAGAAAAAAGAAGGGGTTTCCATTCTATTTCTGACAAAACAGACTTTAAACCAACAAAGATAAAAAAAGACAAAGTACATTACTTAATGGTAAAAGGTTCAATTCAAGAAGAACTATTCTAAATATATACACATCCAGCACAAGAGCACCCAGATTCATAAACCAAGTTCTTAGAGATCTACAAAGAGACTTAGATTCCCACACAATAGTAATGGGAGGCTTTAACACTTCACCCACAATATTAGGTCATTGAGAAAGAAAATTAACAAAGATATTCAGGACCTGAACTCAGCTCTGGATAAGGTGTATTTGATAGATATCTATAGAACTCTTCACCTTAAACAAACAGAATATACATTTGTCTCACTGCCACAAAGCAAATACTCTAAATCAATCACATAATTGGAAGTAAAACACTCCTCAGCAAATGCAAAAGAACTGAAATCATAACAGTCTCTCAGATCATAGCACAATCAAATTAGAAATCAAGACTAAGAAATTCACTCAAAACCGTACAATTACATGAAAATTTAATAACATACTCCTGAATGGCTTTTGGGTAAATAATAAAATTAAGATGAAAACCAAGAAGTTCTTTGAAACTAATGAGAACAAAGACACAATGTACCAGAATCTCTGTGACCCAGCTAAGGCAGTATTAAGAGGGAAATTTATAGCTCTAAATGCCACATCAAAAAGTCAGAAAAATCTCAAGTTAACCTAAAATCACAACTAAAAGAACCAGAGAAACAAGAGCAAACAAATTCCAAAGCTAGCAGAGGACAAGAAATAAACAAAAGCAGAGCTGAACTGAAGGAGATAGAGACACAGTAACCACTCAAAGGATCAATGAATTAAGGAGCTGGATTTTTTTTGAAAAAAATTAATAAATAAGAAAAGAGAAGATTCAAATAAACAGAATCAGAAATGATAAGGGGAATATTACCACTGACCCCACAGAAATATAAACAACCATCATTGAAGATTATAAATACCTCTATGCACATAAATTAGAAAATTGACAAATTCCTGGACACCAACACCCTCCCAAGACTGAGCCAGGAAGAAATGGAATTCCCGAATAGGCTAATAAAGAGTTCTGAAATTGAGGCAGTAATAAATAGCCTACCATTCAAAAAAAGCCTAGGACCAGACAAATTCACAGCTGAATTCTACCAGCTGTACAAAGAAGAGCTGCTACTATTTCTGCTGAAATCATTCCAAAAAATTGAAAAGGAGGGGGACTCCTCCTTAATTCATTCCATGAGGCCACCATCATCCTAATACCAAAACCTGGCAGAGATATAACAACAACAAAAGAAAACTTCAGGCCACTATTGATGTATGAACATCGATACAAAAATACTCAATAAAATACTGGGAAACCAAATGCAGCAGCACATCAAAAAGCTTGTTTGCCACAATCAAGTAGGCTTCATCCCCAGGAAGCAAGGTTGGTTCAACATACACAAATCAACAAATGTGATTCATCACATAAACAGAACTAAAGACAAAGATCACATGATTATTTCAACAGATGCAGAAAAACTTGATAAAATTTAACATCCCTTCATGTTAAAAACTCTCAATAAACTAGATGTTGAAGGAACATACCTCAAAATAATAAGAGCTACATGTGACAAACCCACAGCCAACATCATACTGAATGGGCAATAGCTGGAAGAATTCCCCTTGAAAACCTGCACAAGACAAGGATGCCCTCTCTCACCACTCTTATTTAACGTAGTATTGGAAGATCTGGCCAGAGCTATTAGGCAGGAGAAATAAATAAAGGGCATTCAATGAGGAAAAGAAGTCAAACTATCCCTGTTTGCAGATGACATAATCTTATATTTAGAAAACCCCATTGTCTCATTCCCAAAACTTCTTAAGCTGATAAGCAACTTCAGCAAAGTCTCAGGATACAAATTCAATGTACAAAAATCAATAGCATTCCTACACACCAACAACAGTCAAGCCAAGAGCCAAATCATGAGCAAACTCCCATTATACTTGCCACGAAAGGAATAAAATACCTAGGACTACAGCTACCAAGGGAGGTGGAAGATATCTACAAAAAGAACGATAAACCACTGCTCAAAGAAATCAGAGACAACACAAACAAATGGAAAAACATTCCATGCTCGTGGATAGGAAAAATCAATATTGTTAAAATGGCCATACTGCCCAAAGCAATTTATGAATTTAATGCTATTCTAATTAAACTACCACTGACATTCTTCATAGAATTAGGGAAAAAATTATTTAAAAATTCATATGGAATTAAGAAAGAGCCCAGATTGCCAAAGCAATCCTAAGCAAAAAGAACAAAGCTGGAGGCATCACCTTACCCAACTTCAAACTATACTATAGGGCTACAGTAACCAAAACAGCATGATACTGGTTAAAGAATGACACATAGACCAATGGAACAGAACAGAGATCTCAGAAATAATACCACACACCTACAACTATCTGATCTTCAACAAACCAGACAAAAACAAGAGTTGGGGAAAGGAGTCCCTATTCAATACATGGTGTTGGAAGAACTGGCTAGTCATATGCTGAAAATTGAAACTGGACTCTTTCCTTATGCCAAATACAAAAATTACCTCAACATGAATTTGTAACTTAAATGTTAAACCCCAAAGTATTAAAAACCCTAGAGGAAAACCTAGGCAATATCATTCAGGACACAGGCATGGGCCAAGATTTTATGACAAAGATGCCAAAAGCAATTGCAACAAAAGCAAAAATTGATAAATGAGATCTAATTAAACAAAAGAGTTTCTGCACAGCAAAAGGAACTATCAGTAGAGTAAACACACAACCTACAAAATGGGAGAACGTTTTTACAAACTATGCATCTGACAAAGGTCTACTGTTCAGCATCTGTAAGGAACTTAAAACACATTTATAAGAAATAAACAACTTCATTAAAAGGTAGGCAAAGGACATGAACAGACACTTCTCAAAAGAAGACATACACGTGGCCAGCAATCATAGAAGGAAGCTCAACATCACTGATTATTAGAGAAATGCAAATCAAAAACAATATAATACCATCTCACACTGGTCAGAATGGTGGTTATTAAAAAAATTTAAAAAGTCCAGGCACAGTGGCTCATGCCTGTAATCCCAGCACTTGGGAGGCCAAGGAAGGTGGATTGCTTGAGTTCAGGAGTTTAAGACCAGCCTGACCAAATTGGTGAAACCCCATCTCTACTCTAAAAATACAAAAATTATCTGGGCATGGTGGAGGGTGCATGTAATTCCAGCTACTCCTGAGGCTGAGGCAGGAGAATCACTTGAATCTGGGAGGTAGAGGTTGCAGTGAGCCAAGATCTCCCCATTGCATGCCAGACTGATGACAGAGTGAGACACTGTCAAAAAATAAATAAATAAATAACAGATGCTGATGAGGTTGCTGGGGCAAAAGGAATGCTTATATACTGTTGGTGGGAGTGTGAATTAGTTCAGTGGTTATGGAAGATAGTGTGACGACTTCCCATAGATCTAAAGACAGAAAACCATTTGACCCAGCAATACCATTCCTAGGAATAAAAGGAATATAAATTTTTCTATTATAAAGACTTATGCACATATATGTTCATTGTAGCTCTATTCACAATGGCAAAGACACTGAATCAACCTAAATATTTATCAATGACAGACTGAAAAAAGAAAATGTGGTACGTATATACCATGGAATACTCTACAGCCATAAGAAAGAATGAGATCATGTCCTTTGCACAGACATGGATGGAGTTTGAGGCCATTATTCTTAGCAAACTAAGGCAGGAACACAAAACCAAATACCTCATACTCTCATTTATAAGTGGGAGCTAAATGATGAGAACACATGAACACATAGAGGGGAATAACGCACACTGGGGCCAATCAGAGGGTGGAGGGTGAGAGGAGGGAGAGGATGAAGAAAAATAACAGATGGGCACTAGGTTTAATACCTGGGTGATCAAATAATCTGCACAATGAACCCCCATGATACATGTTTACCTATGTAACAAGCCTGTATTTGTACCCCCCGAATTTAAAATTAGTTAAAAATGAATATATGTTGGTAACATGACTTTATGAAGCTTACTGTCAAATGTTATCAAGTCGAATCACTAGGAACTCACACTAACCTCCATTTCAGTCTGTGACTCTTCAAGGTCACCTCATTCTCCTCCTTGAGCTCTGAATTTTTTGAGATTTATAAAAATTCTGACACTATCACAGGGAGATGATCATGCTCTGAGTGGGAATTTGAGAGCAAAACAAGCTGCTGCATAAAATCAGAGTAAGTGCTTCTCAGAGTTGGTTCTCCTGGTACAGCTTCTGCCCAGTGCTCTAGGAAGTAAAACCCTCCTTGGTTAGGGGGAAAAAAGTAACCTTTTTTTTTTTTTTTTTTTTTTTTACCAGTGCTAGTTCAGCATAGGTTATTTTGAAAAGGACAGATTTGAGTAATTCTGGGTTATGGAGTGAAAATGACACATTTTATTTATTACCTCAATTGGCGATAAAATACACCACCGTAAATACAGCTCAACGTTCCTGCAGGGCAGCTGCAGAGAAAGACTGCACATTTTCAGCATATTCTCAAGGGTCCAGTTATATTACGAAACCAAAAGAAGTGATAAATATAAAATTAAGCAAAGCAACATCAGAGATATGAATCCTAATTTCTAAACTCAAGTGTATAGTAAATATATTTGATTTGTTTTACCATGACTCAAATTAGTATTTTAATCCTATTTCTGCCAGAATGACAGAAACTGAGGATACAGCACTTCTGTTTCTAGGAGAAATTTCTGTCAAGAAGTGAGAAGAAAGAAAGAAATAGATAAAACAGATGGTGAAGAAGAAATAAGAGGGTGGTCTGCAGGACCCAAGCACTCTATTCTGGGCATGTCTGGGACAAGAAGGGATAAGGTGGGTACCTCAAGGACTACCCTAGGGCAGAGAGGCTGCTGAGAGACCTGTAGATGATCCAGCCTTGGAAAGCAGCAGCACCAGCCTGGACTCCCAGCTCTGAAAACCGGTGGGTTGGGCTATCTGAGAGTTGGCATTTGAAGCCACCATTACCACTTTGATCCCTATAAAGCACTGACTGGCACTGTCAATCTGAAGAATTTGCCTAAAGGAGCTATAATATTTGATGTCATGGATTTATCATTTGACCCGATCCTGATTACATCACCACCCTATTGTGGATTACAGTTTTCTCTCAAGTATCCTTTAGAAAATCATCGAATGTAAGAGTTGGAAAGTGGCAGTTGTGGTTCCAAGATTTTCAATCTCTTTCTCTCAGTTTAGTTACTGAAATCCCACCCAGAACATCATTCTATAAGAAACATGGAGGTTGAGCTGCTCTGTGTGAAGGGAGGAGAGGATTGTACTTGGGAATTCAGACAAGCTAGAAGTTAGGAGCTTCGGGCTCCTGTGTTGGTTCCTATGGAACCTCCCATGGGTGGGCATTTTATAAAGTGCTTTCACGTAGAGCTACCCCCTTTTATTTTCTTGTCAGTCCTAGGAGAGAGCCAGGCAGGGCCAATGTTGAGTTCTACCTGAAGCTTAAGAAATCATGTTGCCTTTTTGTGTTCAGAAAAGACTTTCTGCAAAGAACCCTTCCCTATAAGACTTAGAAGAGCCTCCTGGATGCTCCCTTGTTTACTTGTGGCATGGTCAGGCACAGACCCTCCAAATTCCCTTTCTTTACCTCAAAAGTGATTAGATGAACTGCTTGTCTTCACTGATTATCAGAAAAAAAATACATCTTAATCAAACTTTGATTAAGCTTCTCTTCATCCCCCAGTTCTCTCGACTTTGGCCCACCCTCAGCCTGAGCCAGTGCAATCTCCACCTAAGAGTCTGTCCTGAAAATAGACCAGCCTCACGGTAGAATATTCGTTGACTTACCCTCTGATCTCGCCTCCTGCCATCCCACTTCCCCACACTGCATTCTTTTTAGCCTAATTTACTGCTTTATAGAAGAAACCCTCTTTGTCTAACCCTTGAGATGCTTGCAGACCTTACGTTCACAAGGTTCGCCATATTGCAATAATAGGGAGATAACACTCCCCATCCCAAGCTGCGGTAATCCTTTGAATAAAATCTTTCCTTACTGGGTACAGGTTTGTCATTAGTTTGTTTATTTTCAGTTTGACAGCAGGTATCTTGATGCACATTCTTTGGAAGGAGAAATTGAGGTTTGGCATGTGTCCCGGATCTGGCTGTCAGGTTCCTGGGCAGTGGCAGAAGTTGAATTCAAACTCATGTCATCTTAGACTTAAGTCCTGGAACTCTCCATACTGCCGTGTGGATTCCTTCTCAATGCATGGGCAAGAGTCTTCACTTCTGTAAGGCTGGAAGAGAAGTTCCCTTCAGTTCCACTTGATTTAGGGATAAGACTGAGAGGGCCAAAACTCCAGGTTACTGTCCAAAATAGCTGCGTTGAATGGAAGGCCCAGAGATTGGGCCACCTGGGGTTCTCCCAGGGTGGGCTGTCTGGGTAAAAAAGGAGATTATAGGCTCACCAGAGGCAAGGGAAATGAATTTACCATCCATCCTGAAATCTAAAAGTACAAATCCATTTGCTAAGGTTTCATATAAAAGAATATATCAAATGAAATTGTATCCAGGGTATATCCTGGCTTGTTTATCCTATCATCGAGGTTTGCATATGACTCACTCTGGATGCCTGAAATTATCTTCTGTCTGTCCTGTCAGACTGAATTATTTCTAAGGAAAATCCAGAGAAAACATAAGCAGAGTCTCTGAGTCAAACGAAGGAGATTGAGGCAGCGCAGCATGGTCCATCAGGGGCAGCCGTAACAGCAGCATCACTTTGAAACCTGTTAGAAAGGCAGATTCTCAACTGCATCCAGACCTCCTGAATCAGAAACTCTTTGTAGCCCCAGCCTCCTGTGTTGTCACAAGCCCTCCAGGTGATTCTAATCACACGCAGGGTGACCTGGCGTCTCAGGTGGGACCTGGACCAGGGAACACTCCTGAGACTGAGGACGACTCTGCTATTCCAGACTCTTCCTTCCTCCAGCAGCTATGCCCTGTAGGCAGCTACTCCTCACCCTCTCTCAATTCCTCTCCTTTCCCAGGTGTTGTTAATAACTGGGTTGTTTTTTTTTTTTGGCAGTTCCTGTATTCAAAGAAAGAAATCAAAATGTATTGAGTCTCATGAATGTGCCAGACACTTGGGCTTGGCACTTCTGATGAGTTATTTATGTGATCTTCATAAAAACTCAAAGAGGAGAAAAACATGTCTTGTGTTTCATACAGAGGGATGTTTGAGTTTTGTTAGTGGAATCCTTGAAAGCCTAAAAGACTTTATGACCTGAAGGGATTTCTATTGGTGGATTTTCCTGCACTTTATGGCGATGGGAGTGATATTTGTATTGAGGAGGAAGGCAGGGATGGCATGTGCTGTAAGGGGACTGCGCTTCTGAAAGGCAATCTGTCAGGACTCTGAAAATGGAAGTTCGTTCCTATCATATAACTCAACAATTCCACTCTGGGTCATGGTTTCCAGATAAACTCTCCCCAAGGTCTGCAGAAAACTGGAAAGATGCTCCTGCAGCATTGTCTGTGGTGCTGGTGGGTCACGGGTTTAAAGATCATCCACATGCCCACCACCACGGGACAGATAAAAAACACGATGATGCCGGCTTCTGGGAGCAGAGGTCTGGAGGTGCCTCCAGCGACACAGGGAGCTTACAAATATAATGTGTTGTAAAATGAGACTTACAAGCACAACTCCATTTATGTAAACATAAAAACATTTCTTGCATCTTACAAGAACACATACAAACAAAACAATAAATACCAAACCATGAGGATGTTTGCCAATGATGTGGGATAGGGAAATGAAACTGGGGAAGTAGGACGAGGGGAGATTTAATAAAACAGGGCAAGGGTTTTGCACCACCAACAAAGAGAGTAGCCATGAAATCAGGAATACTGGTAAAGAAAGCAAGATACAGAGAAGTAAAGGAAATCACAAAACCAATGACAGTCCCCAGAGAGCTTCCTGATGTGCCTTCCGGGGCTGGGACCAACATGAAGAGGTGGTAGCATCTGCAGGCTCAGGTCCAGTGGAGCAGCATGTCCTGTTGCTGCACAAAAGTCAGCTATGGCTTCTGAAGACCTCATAGCCGAATATCTGTTCTGATAGCACTAAATTTAGTGTCTTTTTATCTCCCTGCCTCAGGGTAGATCTGGGATCTTTAGGCAATAGCAGAACAATTTGCCTGCTCCCTCTCCTGGAAAATCTATACATAGGCCAGATTATTTACTGGCACCAAAGAAATCTTTGAGGTGGCTCATTTGACTCTTCATTTTATGATAGAAGCTTTGAGACACCAAGAGGAAAAATAAGGTGAGTGACAGAATGAGACTAGAACATGAATCTTGATTCCTCGGCCAGGAGCATTTCTGAATCCCCTGTTGCATAGACATGCCCAGAGAGCTACAGAGAAACAAGATTCCAGGGCCCCTTGCACTTGAGGTTTGGATTAAATAGTGTAGGGGAAGGATCAGGAACCTGCATTTTCTAAAAGTCCTCTGTTGATACTGAAAGGAAGCTGGGTTCAAAAACCACACTCTCCTATCCTCAAACACAACCAAAAGGGCGGTAGAGGGAGAGGGTGTGAGACTGGCCAGTATGTTGAGAATATTTTCAATCTGAGAGGCCAAGGAATTTCTCTTGTGAGAAACATCCACATGGTACCCCAAACAGGTAGAGAGGTTGTTCGGGGTCCTCTTATTTTAGAGACAGTATAATCCAACTGCCTGGCATCCTACTCCCCACTCCTTTGCTCCCCAGGTGGGACAAGCCACTTGGTGACAATCAACCCATTTCCCCTCTGTTCTTCCTTTATTCCTTAGCTAATTATGTACTGAGCCACTATCATGATGCATCATACCCTGGGTACCAGGGAAGATGTACACAAAATAAGATGTGGAACCATCTCTTAAATCCATCAAAGGCCAGGTGCAACAGCTCGCACCTGTAATCCCAGCAATTTGGGAGGGCCAATCAAGTGTGTCGCTCGAGCCCAAGAGCTCGAGATCAAGCTAGACAACATAGTGAGACCTCATCTCTACAAAAACCAAAATGAAAATTAGCCAGGTGTGGTGGCATGTGCCTTAGTTTCAGCTACTCGGGAGAGTGAGATGGGAGGATCACTTGAGCTCAGAAGGTCGAGGCTGTAGTGAGCTATGGTAGAGCCACTGCACTCCAGCCTGGGTGACAAAGCAAGACCTTGTCTTAATAATTAAATTAAATTGAAATTTAAAAAAACATAGCTGGGCATATTGGTGTGTGTCTGTAGTCCTAGCTACTTGGGAGGCTGAGGCAGGAGGATTGCTTAAGCCCAGGAGGCTAAGGCTGCAGTGAGCTATAGTTGCACCACTGCACTCTAGCCTGGGTGGCAGAGAGAGACCCTGTCAACACTGTCTCAAAAAATGCCATCCCAGGCCCGTGGGGGAGGTAGGCAATACACCACTACCAGACAGAGAGCTGGAAGACACGGGGGGAACTGATGAACTGAGATTAGGGTGGCCAAACAGTTTTCTTCAGGTGGCATTTTTACTGCAAACTGAATTTTTTGTATTCTTCAATGTTATTGGTTTTTTTTTTGTCTGCCATAAATGTATACAACAATTTCACAAGTGACACAAGGATGTCTCAACTTTGAGATTACAAGCTTATTATGGATACTTTGAAACGTTAAGATGATCACTACAGATAAATAACCAGTTTCTGATTTGGTGTTAAAAAAGATTCTCCAGCCCCTCTTCCTCCTCTCATTACAGCTAACGAGAAGCAGGTGTTTTATACAGCATAACTCTGTCCTTCTGGCCTCGGTTGGTCTGGTGGGCACCTGATCCATGTTGGGCCAATCAGATCCTTCTCTGTAATTTTTGGACTTGTTACCAAGAAGGATGAGACAATCTTGCTCTACTTTCTGAAGCTGAGGGCTCCTCTGTATCAGGCACTGTCCTGGGCCCTGAGGCTATGGCACTGAATAAAGCTTCTTTCACAGTAGACAGAGTCTGGTAGATGTGGGCAGACAGATAATAAATAAACACTTAAAAATATAAAATACATAAAGCACAAAGTTGGTCACCAATCATCATCATTATGAAAATTGTTTCATTTTAACAATAATAGCAAATACCAGTGAACCTCTATTGAGCACTATGTATGAAGCACGATGCTAATGGCTTTATACGCATTAACTCACTGAGTCCTCAAAACCACCCATGGAAGTCAGTTATGTGATTAACCTTGTTTGGAGGGAGGCTCTTCTTTTATCATGAGGCAATGGTGAAAACTACAGAGAAGAGCAGAGGTGAGACTTTAAGTTAATGGTTCCAGATTTTCCTAATGCCAAGCTGTTTCTGCCATCACAGTTACTTGAGTTGTTCATGTTTTTCTTCATTTCATGAGTTAGTAAATTTTCCCATCCTTAAACTTTCCAAACTGAATTCTTGTTACCTGTTATTCCAAATTGCCAAAACATTATGGAATCTTATCAGGATTAATCAAGTGACCTCTACATGCGTGGCAAGGACAGGTATTAATAAAATGCCAAGGATGACCTGACAGACATAGCTCCAGCCCTCAAGAAGCAGCAATTTAATAAAGACATTGAGACAGCAGAGACGGAGCTTGCAAGTGGAAAGCCAGTGATGTAACTCAACTTCTTTCTTCATTTTGCACTCCTCTGTGGCAGGCACACCACGCATGGCACATCCCCTATTTGTGCAACCTTGATCACTCTGTGAGCTCTATGACCAAAATCCAGGCTCCCGGACATGGGGACCTCATCTCCCCTCGTACCTGGTGGGCTCCTGGTTCCAGCATCCACTCTACACACAATTTCAGATTAACAGAAAAAATTCTGAGGGCGGACTATAGCTGTCACCTTTCAACTTTTGTTTTACAGCTTGAATTGCCCATAGCTTTTCACTCAAGGGACCCAACTGTCTTTTAGGTGTATATGGAGTGGTGGAGGTGGAAGTGGAGAATGCAGGAGAACTAATTGCTGTTTTCTTCCTCTTCTGAAAGTCTACCTAAAAGCCAAGTGAGTCTACATAGGGGAATGAATGGACAAACAGCCTGTGGAATGGGCAGGATGGCTTACAAATTAGATCTTGGGCTCTGGAGTCAGACTCCAGATGAGACAATTACTAGCTCTATGACCTTGAGGGAATCACTTCCTCATTCTACTCCCCAGTTTTCTCCACCTGGAAATGTGCATGCCTCCCATGTAGCACCATTTCAAAGATTAAATAAATAAATACATATAAATGCTTAAATAGTGCCTGATACACAGGAGCACTTCATAAATGGCAGTTATCACTATGCCCATGCGAAAGCAAAGTGAATGAATGAATAGAGCTATATATACAATAAAAGCAAGTCTCAGAAACACAATGTGTAAAAAAAAAAAAAGCAAAAGAAAGTTGCAACAAGGGCCAGGAGTGGTGGCTCACACCATAATTCTAGCATGTTGAGAGGCCAGGAGTTTGAGAGAAGTCTGGGCAACAAAGTCAGGGCAATAAAGAGACAAAAATTTTTTTAAAAAATAGCCAGGCGTGGTGGCATGTGCCTGTAGTCTCAGCTACTCAGGAGGCTGAGCTGGGAGGATCACTTGAATCACTCGAGCCCAGGAGTTTGAGACTGCAGTGAGGAAATACTGCAACACTACCCTCCAGCCTAGAAGACTAGAATAGTGAGAGCCTGTCTCAAATAAATAATAATAAAATAAAATAGAAAGATGCAACGTGATACACTGTACAGTGTGATACAATGTACGTAAAATTTAAAACATAAAACAATGTATATTGCTAATGTACAGATATCTATATATTACATAAATATAATTGTATATATAAAGTAGCATAATATACTTCTATATAAGCATAAGTTGTATATCATGCTACTTTATAGATACAATATCTTTTGTACATGTAAAAATATATATACACAAGTGGGGTGTGTGTGTATTGTATATACAAAGTAGCATGATACTCTGCTTATGCCTATATATGTGAGCTACCTCCAAAGGAGCAAGTGACAATATGAAGGCTGCTTATAATGCTTATGCCTATATAACAGTATATTGCGCAATGATATATATATGTAATACACAGTTGTGGCTTTCTATGTGGTGCTGCATGTGCATATATGTATGTATGTGTATTAGAAAGCACAAAACCATGTATAGGAAATAGATGGACTACTTTCCAGAGCAGTTACCTCTGGTGGTGATGGTTTGGTCATGGTAATGGTAATGGTGCATGCATGGTAATGGTGCATGCACTCGTGCAGAGGTAGTCCGCATGCTTGAAATGTTTCATAATTAAAAATCTGAAAAATACATTATCAAAACTTCCATCTGATAAATAGAAAGCTGCCTCCTTCATTTGTATTCCACTTGGCTATTTGAACTTCCCTTTTGATATGCAAGAGAAGTTGCAAGGTGATATCCATCTGAAATGTGAATTTTTAATAAAGATTTGGGAACTGGGATAGTTCCAGAGGGCGAGGTGGAAAAAGGCCAGGAGCCTGAAGACTGGTTTTATAAATTTGCCTAGTGCATTTTTATGTGATTTGGAGAAAGCAAGAGACTTAGAGGGAGACGTCACAGACAGGTTGTGTAATCTTTCTTGGTTCGTGTCCTTAAATATGAAATAGGAATAAATCATATTTTACGAGGTTGCTGTAAGAAGTAAATAAACACAGAACATGGCACTTGGGAAGCATACCAAATACCCAGTGTTATGACACTCAATTTATATTTAAAGCTTATATGTGACAGACTTCAGCAAGGAAAAAGAAATCAATCATTTGGCAAGCCGGTTTCTGCAGAAGTCAGAGCACCCAATGAAATCTCATACCTCCAAATCAATAGACGCATTCAAAATACCAAAAATAAAACATCAAACAAACTCTTTCCAGCATGGTTCTGAAACCCAGCACATATTTTCTTACCCTGGGATTTGTCAGCGCTTCATGAATACAGTGCAGGGAAGGAAAGCAGGAAGCCCCTATCTCTGCCTCCCAACAAGACTAGGTTGAATCTGGGGAAGGAGTGAGTACCTCAGTGAAGCCAAGGGAAGGAGAGAAAGGGTTTCAGATAAAGGAGGGAGATACTGCAGAAAGGACAGTGAGCATGGGAGCCACCCCTAAAGCAGCAAGTGACAAAGGAAGCCTGAGTAAGGCCACCCATCTGACGCCATGGATGAAAAGCTCAGCAACAAAACACAGTGAGAAGCGGGAGCTCCCTCGTGTGGCAGTTACCTGCTGGGGAGACCTCTGAGAATCCTAATCCAGCTTGTGACGTTAAGGTGGACTGCACCGAAAATGTTCTTTCTGTAGAAAGAAAAAGGTAACTAACGTAATAAGGAGACCCGAAGACCATAAGTGAATCTTCAGTAAGGGGATAGAGTACTCCGTGCAATGGGAAAAAGCAAAGCTCCCCAATAATGCCGATTCTGCCAAATATTCAATTCCTGTGCTCTTAGACTCTTGTTCTCTGTAGACATGAACACTTAAATATGCAGTAAAGCAATATGGTGCCGTTTTGACTCAAACTTCACCAAAAAGCGTTTTTGTTGCTGTAATCCCAATGCTTTGGGAGGCTGAGGCAGAACGATCACTTGAGACCAGAAGTTTGAGACCAGTCTGGGCAACATAATGAGACCCCATCTGTACAAAATATTTAATTTTTTTTTGAAAAATGAGCCAGACATGGTGGTGAGCACCTGTAGTGCTAGTTACTTGGGAGACTGAGGCAGGAAGATCACTGGAGCCCAGGAGTTCAAGGCTGCAGTGGGCTCTGATCCTACCACTGCACTCCAGCCTAGGCTAGAGAATGAGAGAGACCTCTCTCTCTTTCTCTCTCTCCCTCTCTCTCTCTGTATATGTGTGTGTGTATGTGTACTATACATATAATTACTGCTGCTTTTAGCCACATAGACAAAGGGAATGTTTGTAGACTATAAGCCAGGAGGCAACTTGATATGGTGAGAAAAGCATGGATTTGATGTCAGATATATCCAGGCACAGTCATTCATTCACTCAGTCAATGAATATTTATAGACTATGTACTATGTGTTGGATTGCAGCATTTACGTTCTGGTGGAGGAAGGCAGAAATTAGGAAATGAATGGCAAGATGATTTGAGGGTGTGTTGTGTGCTGTGAAGAAAGTAAAGGGAAGTGATAGAATCCAGAGTAGCTGGGAAGAGTGGGGAGCTTTGGAGTGGACAATCAGGAATGGCTTCCCTGAATGCTAAGTAGCCAGCTCAGAGTATAGCAAGAGCCCAGGCCCCTGCTGGAAGCCAAGCCCTTGGCATATTCAATAGAGTGAAGGCTGGGGTGGCAGGGGGCTTATGAGTGGGGGTGATATGAGATATTGTCACAGAAGAAACTTTAAGTGTGAGTTCTATTAGTTATATGATCTTTATCAAGTTTCTTTACCTGTTTTAGGTTCAGTCAGCTAAACGTAAGAAGACAATGGTAATATCCACGTCAGTGTGTTAGGATTATAAGTACCAAATAAAACATAAAGGACTTGGTTCAGTGTCTGAAATGTAGTAGGTGTTCAATAAGAGTTATTCCTATCCATCCATTATTTGGTTCAATTATTTCATCAAGTTTCCTAATTAGTTTGGATTTGAGTTGGGCTGTTGGAAATTTGCCCCAGGCTGAGAAGTTAGAGATATTTTGGATTCTTGGAGGACTGAGAAAGCATCTCTTGGAAAGGTTTTCTGGTGACTTAGTATTGTCAGGGTCAACCGTAGGGTAACTGGATAAATTAATTGCAGGGGCTTAGAAAGGCTGCTGAAACTGAGGGTAAATAGTAGAGTCAGTCTGTATTTCCCTCAAATTCTTTCAACAAGAAATGCTTTTGACCATTCTAGATTGAAGTGAACTGATCGTGTCGCTGCTCTGCCCAAAATCCCCCAGTGGCTTCTCATCTCAAAATAAACTCTGACGTTCTCTTATGGCTCCCAAATCCCTGGGTGATGTAGCTCTGATCTACCCGTCTGTCTCACCTCCTTCCATGGCATGCCCCAACAACTTCTTCAGCCACAGCCCCCTTGCTGCTTCTCAAACACACTGAGGACCATTCCACCTCAGGACCTTTGCACGTGCTATTCCTTCTGCCTCAAAAGCTCTCCCCCACATCCTTCAATGGTCCAATCCCATTCTTCAAACATGGCTTGGATGTTACCTACCCAGAAAGACCTTCTCCAATCACCACATAGAATAAAGCTTCTCCTGTTCTCATCCTCCCTTAGTTTTCTTGAGTAAATATTACTGCATAAAATATTACTTCTGTGTCTATTTAGCTATGTGCTGCCCTCTTCCATTAAAAAGTTCTCTCCATATGGCAGGGGCTGGGTTTTATTCACTATTGATGCTCCAGCTCCAGGAATGCAGCTAGATTCAGAATACATATCTGTTTGGTGAATGGGTATGCAGTCCTCATGGCTGGGGGCATTCCCCAAAGTCGACAACCAACTTTGTCATTTCTTTAGATGCCACTCAGCAAATCTCATTATTCATTCATTAAACTCTTAAAGATGTTTGTGTTTACACAGAGCTGGCATTTGCTGACCTTAGCTCAAGGGGATATTGCTGTAGGAAGTAATGACACCAGAGACCGCAGTGAGAGAAGGTGTCACCACTCATCCAAACTGCCATCGCCAGGTGTCCATTACAAAAAACTTACCTGAGCAATATGTGAATATATCCTCCTTAAAAGAAGTTAAAACATTTCTCTTTCATCACAGCCCTCCTTCAACCCTCCTGAAAGCAACCAAAGTTTTTAAAAACAGTGTGGAGTATAAACTCCCAAATCTTTTTCTGTTCACTTGAACATGTAAAAATGTACCTGAAGAAATATGAGTGTTATTTTACATAAATGTTATTATATTTGGCTTCAAATTATGTATTATTTTACAGTTCAGTGTTATTTCACACAATCTCGTGTTCTAGAAAACATATTCTAGCTATGGCAGTACATGTAGACTGATCTCATTTTTGTTGATGTTTGCATGCATACCTTTGTTCATCCTTTCACCTTATCTATGATGTTGATTTTGAAGTCAATATCTTATCAACAGCATAAAGTTGGTCATTTTTTTGTTATTCATTTTGCCAATCTCTGCCTTTTAATCCGTTTATTTAGATAATTTATATTTAAGGCAATTGCAGAAGGACAGGTCGCTGGATGACACTGGCTGATGCAGCTCTTCCACTTTTGCTTGCAGTCCCCAGGTAGACTATATCAAGAATGAGATATCTCAAGATAAGGAGATCACAAATGGAACAACCCATAGTGTGTCCCGACTCCTAGAACAAGGTGTCCTGCAAAGCTTGAGCTCAGCATGCCAATTGGCACCCAGGAATATAAACTCAGGGCACAGCAGGTTTGGGTCTGTCAGCTGCAGTGCAATGTGGGGCAAATGCAGACAAGACTCCATCTGCCCTGGGCAGCTTTTCTAGGCCGTAGAGGATCTGCTTGCCACAGATCCTAGGCTCCTGTCCTGGGTCAAGTGCTTGTTATAGTGGTGTCTCTTGCCCGGGCTGCCCAGTCATCTCGATGTCTCCCAGTAAGGGAACTAAGTCTGAAGTTCAATGGGGAAAGGCAGCACTTCAATTGCCCACTTAACCTTAGCAGGGTTCCCTATCAGTCACCGTCGCACCGTGCTCTCAGGCTTACCTGCTGTTGTCAGCAGTACGCCAAGGTGTCCTGGGAGAGGAATGAGAACACTCCAATCTCCTCTGTTGCTGAGTTGGGTTGCCATCTGCCGATGTGGGGATGGTCTTAGATGTCCTGCTTCGGTGTTCTTCCCCCGGTCCTGGGGTTTCTAACCAGACTCCTTTGCCCTTCTGCCTTTCAGAGTCATCCTGTGGTTGCTCTAGTGCGATTTCTGGGCTCTATTTGCCAAAGGTCCATACTGTTTGAGTAGTCTTCAAAATATACATTTTTAGTTATCTTACCTATATTGCATTTTTGTTATGTTTTGTATCTTACTACTTTCTGCTTTTATCTTTATTATTTTATACTTCTATTCTCTTTGTTGTTCTTTTTTTCCTACCTTCCTGTGTTGATAAAAAATGTTTCATGCTAAGTCATAAAACCTGTTAATAAAAAAATAAACTAAGAGATATTAATGTTTTACTGAATAAATTACATGATCAATTTTAAACATCTTAAACTGGATCTATTTATAAAAGAAAACTGTGATATGATATCTGTTTAGCTAAGTACATAATTCTAGGCTTCAAATATTTTCCATCAGCACTTTGAAGATATTAATCTACTGTCATCTTGAATACAGGATGTTTGAATATAGACTAGCTTTAGTGACTTGCTTTAAATGAATAGAAAGTGATGCTGCTTTACTTGTGAGGTTTGGAACCTTGCCACTATGCTATGAGGAGGCCCTGGCCGCATGATGAGCTCACTCGTGGCTGCTTTGCTTTGGCTGATGGTACCAGAATGAAGTACCAGCCAAGAGCCAGCATTGAAACAAGGCATGCGTGTAAGGAAGTCTTCCAGATGACTGTAGCTCAGTTGACATCTGGCCACAGCTGCATGAGTGCCCCTATGTGAAAACCACCTAGCTGAGCCCTGTTAGCCCCCAGACATCATGATTTGGGTCTCTCAGTTCTGCCATTAACGAGTTTGTGACTTTGGGCAAATTATATGACTTGTCTATAAAATGATGCTAATGATACCTACACGACAGAGTTGTTCTGAGAACTAATTAAAAGAATAATTCCCCAAGGTAGGTATTATTTGGATCATCTTACCCATGAGAATGTGTACCAGGAAAGGCCAATTGCTCAAAATCAGCCAAACATATAACAAATGACATAATGTGATTTTGGACTTTAAGAAATCTGACTCTAAAGCATGTTCTCTTTACCATTATTCATTTTCATTGCTAAAAATGATCACCATAGCAACCCATTAACCTACCTAATTTCACACCAGGACCTAGAGAAACAGTATCATCTTTTTGCATACCTCAGTTTAATTTAAGTCCAACTTGGCAACAGACTAATATTGTGATGCCATTTAAAGCAAAAGAGAAAAAAATGTACCCTAGTTTGAAATACTTAAGTCCACAGGCAGATTAAGTAGACACCTCGATATGCCAGTGTGAGAGAGAACAGTGAGGTTTCTTGGCCTCACTTTCTTATAATGCTGTTTTTGGAAAATGGATTTTACCAAAATAGCATGCCATGCATGAATCTTATTCAAATGCCAGGGTTGCTCTTGGAACTAGAATGTAGCTACATTGCAGATTTTCACAGCGATATAGAGGGGAAAAGAAGCTGAGTAACAGGGAGGGAAGTGTGGAGGGGGTGAGGAAAATCTTAAATATTTTCACACCCTCGAAATTCTCATATACTTTTTTTCTCTGCACTGGTAGATCATATACATCATCGTAGATAAAAATATTGTCACAGTAAAAATGATCAGCAGTAGCAAACGTCATGTATTCTCTGGACATATGTTCCTGGAATCAATCATATTATGAATCCAAAAGACAGTGTCATGGTTCTATGTTTGACATGTAAAAGAATAGTGAGAATTTGTTTTAGAGAAAGACATTTACTTCAAAGTCTCTTTTTAAACAGTGGTTTGCCTAATACATTCATTTACCTAATCATCATCATTATTATCATCCTTATGGTTTAATATTTGTTGATTACTTATATAATCTTATTATTGCTATGTAATATATTTACTAGGTACTAAACAGCATTGTAAATAATTCGATGTATTATCTCCTTTAATCTTCAGAATAACTCTGATACAAATACTTTTAAATGTACATTTTACAGTTGAAATGTACATTTACTAGAGAAGTAAATTCAATTGTCAGGCTAGGAAATTTAGGATGGTCAGGGGGAGAAAATTTGCATTCAGAACCCAAGTTCTTAACCTGTTCTACTATTTAATATTAGCATTATAAATGTTAACTATAGAATGGAATTTATGGTTATATGTGCTGGGCTTAATGCAAAACATTTCACCTTGACCAAGGCAGAGGGATGGAAGAGAGTGGAAACTGAATGATTTTCTCAATGTGTATGTTGTTCTTTAATTCTTTGCTCTCTCCTTTACTTATTCCCTAGTGAATTATTTGGGTTATTTGTGCTATGGCATTGAAACTCACGGGTTCATTAGAAAGGTAGAACTTGAGATGGGGTGGATTCTGGGCCTGTTATATCAGCTCCCTGATTTAACCCATGAGATCTGGATGTCTATAGAATTTGGAAAGCTGCGTTCTGTGTCCTCTGGTGGCAGGAGTGAAATTATTTAAAATCATTCTTTTACACCTGAGGCTTTGCCTCTGACTCCCTGTATGGCCCTGGCCAATGTCTAATCTCACTGGGCCTCAGTGTTCTTATCCATGTGATAAACTTGTTGGTTTGCAGTATCCCAGAGCCCTCACAGTCATAGTCTGGGTGAACGTCTACAGGATGGCACAAACATTCTCAGATTTATGCCATTTCATTTCCATATTAGAATATAAAGCACTTACCTACTGATATGGTCTGGCTCTGTGTCCCCACCAAAATCTCACCTTGAATTGTAATCTCTGTAATCCCCATGTGTTGAGAGAAGAACCTGGTGATTGGAGGTGATTGGAGCATGGGGGAGGTTCCCCATGCTGTTCTCATGATAGTGGGAGAGTTTCCAGGAGATCTGATGGTTTTGTAAGTGTTTGACAGTTCCTCCTTCACATGCTCTCTTTTGCCTGCTGCCATGTAAGATGTGCCTCCTTATAGGTTTTGCCATGATTATAAGTTTCTTGAGGCCCCCCTCACTAGCCATTCGAAACTGCATGTCAATTAAATCTCCTTTCTTTATAAATTACCCAGACTCAGGCAGTTCTTTTTAGCAGTGTGAGAATGAACTAATACATTTACATAAAGATACCATTTTTCTGCAAGTCTGATGAGATCAATGCTTTCCAAAATGTGGGCCAAGACCACCTACTGATATTCCCACTTATAAGAGGAAAAGGAGCAGGAGATGAAATCAGGCTGACTCACACACTTCTTTCTTGGTTCCTCTGCCTTCATCAAGGTGAAGGTCTCACTTCGGAGGCAATGTCTCTTTATCCCTCTTTAGCACTTACTCATCTCTTTTCTTATTTAGTAAAGAGCCTTCCTAGACAACCTATCTGTCTAGCCAAAATTTAATAACAATGATTAATGTTTTCCTTGTATTTGTTTTTAGTTTGCTTCATAGTCAAATAAAAATGTTTCTATTTGCTGTGGTGCAATACAAACATTGATTTATTTAAAGGAAAAAGTTGATTTAGACAAAAAATGTTGAATACATAATAGTAGGAATACGTATCAGTTATTTATTGTGGTTTAATCAAGCACTCCAAAAGTTAATGGCTCAAAACAATGCTATTTTTTAAGATTCCTATTGTATGAGTGGATAATTGTGGCTGAACCTACCCAACTGGTTTTTCCTGTCCTAACTGGTTCCCTCGTACCTCTGAAGTCCATCAAAGTCTATCAAGACCTTCTCAGAACAGTATTTTTACAATTAGAGTAAAACGTAGAATTTCAAAGGAAACAAATTATACTAAACTACAAGTATCGAAATATAAAATTTGTGGTATTGCAATATATTGATTTCTAATTAACACATTAATTAATGAGATCTAGTGGCAAATCAATCAACTACCATAATTTTGAATAGTGGTAAATGTGAACAACATCTGTGCAACATCTGTGAACCATCTGTTGTTTTCACTGGATCCGAAGTCGTGGATTCTAATAAGATAATTGTCATTTCTTGCCTAAATTAGTTATAGACATAAATGTTAAGTTTCATTCAGAAGACAGTAAAATAAAGATTTCTTTCCATATAGTTTTATGGATCTTCTCTATCTGAACGGTAAGCCTGCTCATTGGTTATGACCACAATCTTGCATTATTTTTTCCTTTAGAAAAGCAAAGTTGTGAGTGTCAAAAATCTGAGGATATAGTGGTTGTGTCGTAATACATGTTTGTTCCTTCCAACTGTTGTCGGCTTTTATTGCTTGGGATTTTGTGTGGGCTGTGTTGTTTAGTCATGTTTAGTATGGGTGCAAAAATGCACCTCCTAACTCAGATCTCAGGATCTTTGGCATTCTGCTAGTAGATGGCTGTCTTTAATCCTTCTCTTCTTTCTACAGAACCCGTGGGAGGCTTCCTTGAGGTCAACAATTTCCTAAATTTTTCCAAAGGATTCTTGGATACCTAAGATAAATGTTCTGATATTCTAACACATTTACTTTTTATATGTAGTTGGTGGTCTGAGAATGAAGATTGTGAGGTGAAAGGGAGTGATGGTAGGAAGTAAATAAATAAAGGGGAATTAATAATGGTGAGCTGAGATACTTTTTTGTTGGTGCTTGGGAAATGTTGGGTGGCTGAGTGATGGGGCTGGGAATACAAACTCAGGAAACAGCTATGTTTTATCCCATTTCTCTGCTCTTCCTGGGAACAGCTGATCTCTCCTTTCTGGGCAATTCTCTAAGCATCATAGAGAAGTCACAAAAAGATCCAAGAAATGAACACAGCCCGAATACCATTTCCCTCACTTCTGAGGACTTTAAATAGGTATTTATCATGCTTTGCTGTATGGGATTGATTAGGGTATAGAGACCATTTTTGCAAGAATATCTGAATACTATATTATTACATATTTGCAGTACACAAACATATTGTAATCCCAGCACTTTGGGAGGCCGAGGCGGGTGGATCACGAGGTCAAGAGATCAAGACCATCCTGGTCAACATGGTGAAACCCCATCTCTACTAAAAATACAAAAAATTAGCTGGGCACGGTGGCGCCTGCCTGTAATCCCAGCTACTCAGGAGGCTGAGGCAGAATTGCCTGAGCCCAGGAGGCGGAGGTTGCGGTGAGCCGAGATCGCACCATCGCACTCCAGCCTGGGTAACAAGAGCGAAACTCTGTCTCAAAAAAAAAAAAAAAAAAAAAAAAAAATTTCCATTTGGAGCAGATTTAGGAAGTGAAATCTAAGAATTGAGACAAGCAAAGGCAAGCAGCCCACTTATCCATAGCTGAGTGACCTATACTGGTTACAAAGTTTTTAATCTCTTCATTAAAATTGTAAACAGAACTCTGCAAAAGAAAGGATGATGCTGTACATACAATGATATATAACCAAGCAAGTCAGCCAAGAACACTTATCTTGGGGGAAGCTGAGAATGCGGAGGTTCCAATGGTTCTCACAGGGATGAATAAAAATGGAAGTAGCAATTTCTCCATGCAGAATTAAATGAGAGATGGCACCTGACTAATTCAGTGTCAAAACTAAATATTTATTTGTACCCAGTTGCCTATGTTTTTCTATTATGTCATCAAATACACATGATTAATTCAAAGTATTACTTCTTTTACTTGTTCATTTTTAAATTACACAAGTAAAAAATATTTGTTGCAAAAACACAAACAGTACAGGTAAAAGGGGACAATTCTTTCCCCTTCTTCCAATCTCATCCCTGAAGATAACAGCCTTTGTCAGTTTACTGTGTAATCTTACCTTCTAGATTTCTAAATATGCACATCCACCGACGTGTGTGTATGAACATGTAATCAAAATAGTATTTTTTATACATATTTTTCTGCAGTGTGTATATTTTACCTAAAATAACCGTCTTCCTTCTTCTCACATCTGTATTAGAAGAAATTGCATTGTGTGGTTGCCCCACCATTTATTTAACATTCATCTAATGCCTGGGATTTAGGTTGTTTCTTACTCAACAAATATTGGGTGTTTGTTATCCTCTAGGGATGCCATGGACGAGTACAAACCGTATAAGGAACTTCCTCTCCTCTCAAGTAGTTTGAAGCTGGATATGTGAGTCAGACATATTGTGTAACAACTTTACATTTCAGCAGAAATTGTTAAGAATTCCAATGCCACGGTGTCTCATAGCCAACTGAATCAAAATGGTCTAAAAAACAAAGATATTGTGCAAAGTGCAAGGAGCATTTCCTTGGTAGAAAATCCAGCATGTCACAGTGGAATGATTAAAGGGTAATTATTCATAGTAGAGAGATTTTTTTCTTATAAAATATTTGATTCATTAAGTATCCCTATAGTACTTAAATCTTGATTTTTCTACCAACAGCTTTTTGATATCGTTTAGGACACCTGCCAAGTAAAAGAAAGCTTGAATATTAGGAACTCCTGAAAGTTGGAGCTACATCTTCATTTCCCAGATATTTAAGTGGAAAAATATAATTCAATATATTCAAAAGAGTTTCTCAAAGCCTAGATGTATCAGGAGCTTTTAGCTTCTCTTCAGATCATCCCAGGCTCACCCGTCTCCAGTACCGTTGGCCACTTGTTCCTTCCTGCTTTTCACTTTGGAGACCAACTTCAGGTAGGTTCTCATCACTGCCAGTGTCACAGGAGCTGCCTGGCAGTGCCTTGCGTCAAGCCCACAGCTTGCACCTCCTGTCTACAATACAGGGCTGTCTGCCATCTTGCCACTGAGGCTTAAGATACATCAAGACCTGCCTGGCAGTCACAGGGTTGCATGGCAAGGGGCAGAAAAGTTAATGCCTGATGGGGTAGACTTTTGATCAGTGGGATATGAAAGCTAGCGGATAAATTCTCCTTCTCTTCCTTTGCCCCCTGCCAACAGACTGTCTTAAGACTCCGAAGCCCTTAAGGGCTCGCAGAGGCAGTTTCCATGAACTAGTACAGTTGGCTGGTTTTGTTATGAAGCAGTGGCCACCTCTATAGTGCTCTAACTCGTACATGCTCTGCTGTCTTCTCTGCCCTACTCCCCTCCCTCACTTCTGCGTCCCTGGAATTGTACTCCCTAATACAGGAGTTTTCCGCTGTATTGATAAATTATTGTCTCAGAATCTGTTTTTTTTCCCAGAACACGAGCAAACACAACAGAAATTGCACAGAGCGGTACATAGCGCACGTTGTCTGGTCATTACCTAGCATGTAGCAACCATTTACCGAGCACCGTCTAAGTATGCCGCAACACTGCTGAGTCCTTTATGCCAATGATTAATCAGCCTCCCTATGGGCTATTACTATTAGCTAAATTTTATATTCCACAGGAAAGAAAACTGAAGCTCAAAGAGTACCTCCCTCAAGGTTCTATGAGATCACGTCCTAATTTCTTTCTTTCTTTATCCTAGCGTGTTATTGTGATTGGTAGAGAAAAGAGGTGGGGGATGCCTGCTCCACGTGATCACTCTAGCCTTCTTTGACCTCAAGATTCCCCATTCCTCAAGCTCTCAAATATGTGCATCAGGTAGCTAAAAATGGAGTCGCTGAACAAGAAAGATGGGTTTTGAACTTAGAGTTGTGTGCATGAGACAAAGTGGCAGTGGTGCTAGCTCAGAACACCACTGATGCCAAATCAGGAAGGCTTGGCTCAGCCAATGTGTGATGCTGTTGTTCATGGCATCATGGGTCTCACACCTGGGGGATAGAAAGGTTAGCACATGTTCTCTACTAAAACCATCCCTGACTTCACTGTCTGCCACACAGGAGAGAGGGTCAAGGCTCTGCAACCAGGATCTTCAACTCTTGCTATTCCTGCTCCCTCACTGTACTCTCTGCTTCTGCCGTGTCCTCTTTAACCTGGGCTTAATCCTACACCAAGCTGTCTAGGGAAATCTCCCCTCTTCAACTGATTGAGATCCTTCTAAAATATGACTTCCAACCTCACCAGGGCCACCGTGCTGCTCAGCAATCACTTTTTTTGTCCTCAGTGCTCCGTCATTCCATTTTGCAAAGCAGCTGCTCCAAGCTTTTACTACTCTTCTGCCTTCTCTCACATTGTCCCCCAGCCCAGCCCACACTTTCAAGTGAGAGAAGGTGGGAACTCTTTGTATTATTTCCTCTCCACAACACTAAATTTACCTAGTTCTTCCCATTTCTGCTAACTCAAAATTGCGCTCTATGTGGTGCTCCCAGGTGGCCTAGTGGGACATAGGAGAAACCCCAGAACTCCACACTGGGCACTTTCCTTCCTTTCTTTTTATGTGGTACAAAACACATAATAAAAAACATCAGGGGACTTTTGTTGTAATCCTTTAAAAAATAATGAGCAAGCCTTTTTTGTGCATGTCAGTCTTATTTATAAAAGTTGTTGTTGAGAGAAATTACTTCTTTCATATGGATTCCTTGTGGAAGAGATGGACTCTCAGGTCAGGTCACTTCAATCGTGGTCACATCTAAGAAGTCAGGAACCTAGAAGTAAGAGAATAAGTGTCTTTTTTTTTTTCTTTTGAGACCAAGTCTCACTCTGTCACCAAGGCTGGAGTTCTGTGGCACAATCATGGCTCACTGCAACCTCAAACTCCTGGGCTCAAGCAATACTCCCATGTAGCTGGGATTACAGGCATATGCCACCACACCCAGTTAATATTTTTAAATGTTTTTGTAGAGACAGGTCTCACTATGTTGCACAAGCTGGTCGTGAACTCCAGGGCTTAGTGATTCTCCCGCCTCCACCTCCCAAAGTGCTGGCATTACAGGTGCAAGCCACTGTGTCCAGCTCAGTTCTGTTTTAATTGACTGTATAAATTTTCTAAAAATTTTTATAAAAGTTATCATGTTTCGAGTCACAGTAGGGTATAAAACAGCACAGAAAAGCCTCCACAGCCAATTTATTTCTGTGTTCACTTATTGCAAGGACCCGTTGAGAACAGCAGCAGCCATGATGATAGCATGCATCTGCGCTTCGGGCTGGTGAAAATAAATCACATTTGAGTTTGGTCATGAAAGCATGTCAACAGCATTGCTTGTGAATTATTAAAATAAAATTCAAATAAGAGAAAGCAAAAGCCCTTTCCACAGAATTAAATTAAAGTTTAAATTAAAGCAACATTTTTTTCTTGGCAAAAGTTTTCTAATTATTTTCTACCTCTAAGGTTTATTTCCACTAACCCTTCCCCTATGCAATTAAACACAGGGGAAAATGCACAGTAAAAGTTCACTAGTCTAGTTTAAAAGAAAGAGATTGGTCTCATAAAATGATTTGGGAAGGATTCCCTCTTTTTGGATTATTTGGAATAGTTTCAGAAGGAATGGTAACAGTTCCTCTTTGTGTGTCTGATAGAATTTGGCTGTGAACCCATCTGGACCTGGGCTTTTTTTGTGTGGTAGGCTCTTAATTGCTGCCTCAACTTCAGACCTTGTTACTGGTCTATTCATAGTTTCAGCTTCCTCCTGGTTTAGGCTTGGGAGGACACAAGGGTCCAGGAATTTATCCATTTCTTCCAGGTTTACTAGTTTATGTGCATAGAGTTGTTTGTAATATTCTCTGATGATGGTTTGAATTTCTGTGGAATCTGTGGTGATTTCCCCTTTATTGTTTTTTATTGCATCTATTTGGTTATTCTCTCTTTTCTTTTTTATCAATCTGGCTAGTGGTCTGTCTATTTTGTTGATCTTTTCATAAAACCAGCTCTTGGATTTAATGATTTTTTTGAAGGGTTTTTTTGTGTCTCTATCTCCTTCAGTTCAGCTCTGATCTTAGTTATTTCTTATCTTCTGCTAGGTTTTGAGTTTTTTGTTTTTTTTTTTATCTTACTCCTCCAGCTCTTTCAATTTTGACGTTAGGGTGTCAATTTTGGATCTCTCCACTCTTCTCGTGTGGGCACATATAGCTATATATTTTCCTCTAGAGACTGCTTTAAATGTGTCCCAGAGATTCTGGTATGTTGTGTCTTTGTTCTCGTTGGTTTTGAAGAACTTCTTTATTTCTGCCTTCATTTCATTGTTTACCCAGTCAACATTCAAGAGCCAGTTGTTCAGTTTCCATGAAGCGGTGCGGTTCTGAGTTCGGTTTAACAAGGTTTTCAGTGGGCTGGACAATTAGCTGCTTGAAAGTGGGTTGACAGAGTGCTGTTTCATGGAGTGCCAGTGTCAGCCCATACTTATAGCTCACCTACTATGTGCTAGACACAGCATGAGTGACTTAAACAGAAATGTTCACAACAGCCCTCTGAGTTGGGTATTATCATCTACATTTTATAGAGAAAGTCACAAAACTTCTTTAATATCTGACATTTAGTAAGTGACAGGGATGGAATGGGTTCTGTTAGGGGTTAGATTTTGTTCCTCCAAAATTCATATGTTAAAATCCTAACTCCCTTTACTTCAGAATATGACTGTATTTGGAGATACAGTCTTTTTTTTTTTTTTTGAGATGGAGTTTCACTCTTGTTACCCAGGCTGGAGTGCAGTGGCGCGATCTCGACTCACTGCAACCTCCACCTCCTGGGTTCAGGCAATTCTCCTGCCTCAGTCTCCTGAGTAGCTGGGATTACAGGCATGCGCCACCATGCCCGGCTAATTTTTTGTATTTTTAATAGAGACAGGGTTTCACCATGTTGACCAGGATGGTCTCGATCTCTTGACCTGGTGATCCACCCGCCTCGGCCTCCCAAAGTGCTGGGATCACAGGCGTGAGATACAGTCTTTAAAGAGATTACTGAGTTAAGATGAAGTCATTAGGGTGGGCCCTTAAGAAACCAATTCAATTTTTCCTCCCAGATAGTATCAAAAAACGGAAACTTCTCAGATCACTGCATCCAGACAATGAGACGCCAGATCCCTTGTCTGAGCACCTGCTCTCTGTTGACTGACTCCTGTATAGACCCTGAACTTCAATTGATTGGAGAAACAGATTGAGACTTGTCCCCCATCTCCTGGCTGATGTCACCTACAATAAATCCTTTCTTCCTTGGTAGCGCTTATTTCTTCAGTGACTGGCTTTCTGTGTGGTGAGCAACC